>NC_136802.1:31216990-31561301 GCF_951216825.1 Electrona antarctica | reverse complement strand
CATCTCTCTCCCCATTTCCTGTCAGCCTACTGTCTGTCCCCTCCATAAAAAAAAAATTAAAATAAAGGCGAAAGCCACACAAAAAAGAAACATAAAAACTAAAAAAACTAAATGGAAACTAAATGAAAACTAAACTATGATGACTAAAACTAAGAATGAATAAATTGACAATTTCGTCAACAGATAAAAACTAGACTAAAATGTTAGGAAGGGACTAGTGGACCACGAGATCCAGTATAAGTTCATTTTACCTTGGTTGCATGCTGAAAAATAGCAGATCTACAAGCTTGTAGATCTACAATTTTCAGCAAGTGTAAAAACAGCCATTATGATTTATGACGGCATCAAGGCCCGCCAAAATACATTTTAGTCAACCTAAAACATTCCACTTGACAAAATACCTTTAAAAGTTAACAAAGAAGAACAAGGAGAATCTATATGAGCAGTAATGAGGACATGTATATGGAGAATTGGAGATAAAGTTTTCAACTTTAATGAAAACACGCACGCAACTCTCTCTTCTCCCCAATGGTCGTTTAACGTTCTCTCTCCCCACAGTCACACGTGGCAGAAAGAAAGCTTGTATCTCCATATTCCATAATGTTTTTAACTTTTTCTTCATAAATGAATGCCCTCCTTCGTCATACTACAGTGTCACACAAGTAACAACAATATGATGTGTTGTGAGCCTGTAGATCTCTCTCTCTCTCTCTCTATATATATATATATATATATATATATATATATATATAGAGAGAGAGAGAGAGAGAGAGAGAGAGAGAGCACAGTAATATATATATATATATATATATATATATATAGAGAGAGAGAGAGAGAGAGAGAGCACAGTATATATATATATATATATATATATATATATATATAGAGAGAGAGAGAGAGAGAGAGAGAGAGAGAGAGAGAGAGAGAGAGAGAGAGAGAGAGAGAGAGAGAGAGAGAGAGAGAGAGAGAGAGAGAGAACTACTGATTTAGAAGGCATTTGTACAATTGGCCTCGGGTCTTAACGGGTTAAGTAACAGTTTTTAAATCACACAAGGTTTCTGCTGGACCTCAACGACATGCACACTCTGTGAAAGAATCTGCTGTGCCCTGAAAGAGGACCCGGAGCTGTCCAATGGCCCTGGCTCTGGTTCCCAGCACTGGGGTGTGAGTAAAATGTCTCTCTCTCTCTCTCTCTCTCCACAGGCCCCCCGTGCACCACGGGACTTCAACACAAACATCTCCCGTCACTTTCCCACCCGTCCAGCCCTTCCAGACAACCAACCCTCTATACATAGAGCCTATTAGACACGCCTTCAGACTGTTCAACCTGCTGGCTCTATAACCTATAAACACAACACATATGCTGTACTGTACACACTGTGCATACTGTATATTATCGTCTGCTGAGACATACGGACTAACTGAAATATATACCTAATACCTCAGTATCAATATTGAGATATTTGATATGATATTATCAAATTGTGACACAAACCCGACCCAGGGGCTCTCAAAACCTAAGACAGTGCAGCTATGCGTGTGTGCACATGCACACACACACACACACACACACACATGTAAACGCACGCACGCACGCACGCACTCACGCACGCACGCACGCACGCACGTGCGTGCACACACACACACACACACACACTGACACACACACACACTGACAATTTCAAAGTGATGTAACTCGAGTGTCTCCTTGGCTGACAGACAGACAGACAGCATGCAGCCCAGGAACGTAACCTGCACCTGCCGTCCCCAGCGAGCAGCCCCAAACGCAAGTTCGCAACGCAACAAACCCCTGCCTGGCCGGCACCCACAACACTGGAGTATTGTGGGTGAATACTGGAGTATTGTGGGTGGGCTCCACCCACAATACTGGAGTATAGCAGTGGTTATCAACCTCTGGGTCGGCACCTGGTTTTGGGTGCTGTCCCCAGATGACAGTAATTAGTAACAATTTAAAGCTGCTATAAGCAACAATATGTCAACATTTTAATGACTTTTTTTTTTACAAGATATTATCTTGTACGTACAAGATAATTATTATCTTGTACGGACAAGATAATAACGGACGAGATAATATCTTTTACGCGTTGGAGGCTGGAAAACTGGATATTTTTGGCTCAGAGATTTGGTGTAAAGGAAGTAAAAAAAAAAGGAGGTGACCAAGTACAGACCCCTGGGTGACCCTGGTCAATGAAGCATATAAATTAAGTGGTTTTTAACTATGCAAAGCAGGTCTTTTATGACCAGTTTGAGAAATCCATAAGCTACTACTGCAAAGTGGATTTGTACAGTAATCCCAAGAGTGGTATCAATGATACACACTGGCATGACATGGCATTTATCCACAGCTTTGTAGTAGCTAATGTGTAATCTGTAACGTGACCTCTCTCTAAACTCTTAACGTATATAGTTGCCGTCCACGTCCTCTCCCCTAACGCCTCGCCTCGGACGTGACAGACAGGCTATGGTGATGAAGGCCACGGAGGTTAAAGAAATGCCACCGCTATTTTAGAGCTCACCTGCTATGCTAGCATCCCGCTAGCCACTTCTTAAGGTAGGACTGATAGAAGAGTATTTTATACATCAGTTTAATATCTTCTAGAGTAGGAAGGTTTTCACACTTTTTGCGTCACCCAAGGCACACCAAATGGCGAGTCAAAAATCTCAAAGCGCACCTGTAAGCATATCTGTGCAAAATAGCATTAAAGACACGTATATTATCACTCGTATCACTGTGTAAACATTTGTTTCAGACACCGGGAACCCGCCGGTCTAGAGAGCAAACGTCTTTCTCTGTAGCTGGGGAAATAGCCCGAGAAGCCTTGGTCAAGTGTTTTTTGTTTTGTTGTTCTTCTTTTGTTAATAAAAGTGGAGAACTGGCTCTCTGACTTGGACAGTTTCAACAGCCTACCCAACCCCCCCCCCCCCAGTCCCACTGACAAGATGAATGGGAGAGAGGAGAGGGGGGTCTGTTGTTTTTCCTAATTACTTCCTGCAGCTGATGTGACTAGCATGTCACCAGCACCTAACAATGATTCGGCAAGCTGCAAGCATTTTCTACTGTGTGTGTGTGTGCGTGCGTGCGTGCGTGCGTGCGTGTGTGTGTGCGTGTGGTGCTATAAACCTGTAAACTGAGAGCTACTGTATGTTACGACTTAATAAAGCAAATTTCGGTGTTGAATTTTGGATGAGGTTTCATAGGGTTGACAGGGCAGTTTGCTAATGAAATATAAAAAGGGTCATCACCTTCCACTTTCTTAAAGGAGCATTCAGTGATTTGGGTGATTTGGAAAACAACCCAGTCCGCCCCGGTAACAAAATGTGCACATGCACACGCTCTACAGTGGGGGGAAGTGCAACAGCATGTGCACCAAGGCCCGCCCCCACACATGATTGGAGGAAGGCCCCTCTCATCCTGATTGGATGAAGGCTTTGCCACCCGCCACCAAAACTGAAACTAGGATTTTTTGACCCCAGGGGCTCACTGGGGACAGGGAGGAACTCCTTATATGGTCAGCACACTCTATAGTAGGGAGGATTATCCAAAAAAAAAAAAAAAAAAGTGATATTTGAATGAAGCGAAATCACTGAATATACCTTTAATCAAATGTCACAACCATCTAATTTAAATCACCTACTGGTGAGGAAAGTCTTCACATTTCTGTGATGTTTTTCCAGTCTTATGTCAGGACATACTAGCTCACTCAATGGACTGACTTGCAGGTTGTTGTAGGCTTGAATCTAACCCATGACCTTTCTCACATGACATCGCATGAGCCCTCCCCAACTTTGCCTATCTTCCTCCACCATGTGTACCTAAAATGTCTTTTAGAAAAAGAAGAAAAAACTAAATGAAAGAAATGCCTTTAAATTAAGAAGTCTTGGACAAATGACCGCCTGTCAAGAAGTGGGGACACAATAAATGATTGCGCTAACAAGAATGAAGCCCCCTCGTTTCAGCGTGCCTCCCGCTGGCAGAGCTTCTAAACCCTGACTTGTCGTCCAAGCTGTAAATCACTTGTTTTGCCCTTCAACATGCTCTGCTCTCCAAAACAAGAGGTTAAAAAAAACGCTGATGTGGCTGTCACTGAATATCTACGCTGTCTCTCAGTGATTACACATGGCATGATGACGACATTTCAGTCATATTTCCAACAATGAGATAAGATAATTAATATTAGCCGATACGGAGATACTGGTATTTCTTACCGTCTAACACCAGGGATGTTACGTGTGATGAGAATGACAACAAACTGTAATTGCATGTACGAGTGATCTAACATTTATTTATTGCAACAGTCCATATTCAGACCTCAGTATATATGGGCTTTCCTGGCAAAAGAACAAGGGTCTGTCACAGGAGAGTGAGTGGGAGCTTTGTTATGTGTTGCTGTGATGCTGACATTGACTTGTTCATGATCATGGCACATGTTGGGCTTGGGGGTGGGGGTGGGTGGGGGGCTGTCAGACCAGATGCCAGCTCGGGATTAGTGACAGTAACCACGGCATGGCCTTTCGACACTCTCTCGACCCCCAACCTGTGTCCGTCTACCAGGAAGAGAGAGAGAGAGAGAGACCTCGTCATGGCACTGTGTTAACCACCATGACATATATCTGACACCATCAGAAAGAGGAACATTCAGGAGATACGATACTTAGACAAAACAATACAAATATTCTTCCTCTATTTTTTTTTGGCGATACATTGTGTTACTTCTTATTTCTCTAGATGAAAAAACTCCAGCACACACCGTCTTCAAATGCAAAAAAAAACCCCAAACAAACAAGGAAACTAAAATGCATTTCCCAGGTTGTCTTATTTCCTCTCTTATATATGTCAGCCCTAATTTGGCCCTCTCTGACGAACGTATCGTTTTATGTAGGTGTGCAAAAGACTTATTTCTGGAAATATCACAAAATGATGAATAATAATAGTTGTTGTTCTACACGAGTGCTTTTAAGGCAAACACAAGATCCACAATCACATTCTCAGCATCCGTGTCACACGCACAACAACGGTCTGAGATAAAGACCCACATTCATTGTTCAATCGCTGATAGCTACTCGTTTGGTGAAAACAGTGGCAGTCACGTTAAAGGACTCACGGTACACTTCACATTACTGCAAACCATTTTTCCAAAGCATATCATAGTTTACGTATTAGAGACGTTTTAGGAGGCCACTGGTTTCAGTAAAATATGGTATGAAAATCAACTGGCAGAGACTTGAAATGTCGCGTTCAAGGCTGAGCATTTCAAATGACTAAGTCATGCAGAAAATAGTCCCTTGCCTTGAAACGATTTACAAACACAAATAGAATGTCCAAGACTCACGCCATGATGTCTAGTCAACTAATACAACTTTCACCAGGGCCCACCAGACCTCTGTACCAGATCCAATTCTCAAGAAGAAGCCTGGAACTCCTTAAAGATAGAGTGCCGTGATTTTTTCCCCAGCCTAAAACATCAGGTATTATTATTACATAAGGAGGAAGAATTATTTAAAAAAAAAAGTGTACAGTATTTGTTAAAATGTCGTTTTTATGTGGACATGACCACCAGTTCATTAAGTATTCCTGGTTTCCCTGGTGGGTGGTGATGGGTGGTGATCCCACCTGAACTGAAAGGGTGCAGTACCCCTAACCTCCCACGGGGCAGCACACCTAAACCTAACCTTAACCCTCTCCCAACCCTTAACGCACCCCTCACCAACCTTAATCCGGTCGTCTTAACGCACCCCTCACCAACCTTATGTCTAACCAATGACTAGTCTAAACTAAGTATGCACCCCGAACTAAGCCGCACCCACAGCTGTTGTTGTATGACAAAGGGGGAGGGGTTAGGGGAGGGGATGATATTGTGATGTCACTATATCACTGTTTTTTTCATTGGTACGTTTGACTGTCAAGGTTTCAGCCTCCAGGAAGAAACCCTAAATACAAAGGGAAGACATCATTGCACATAACAGCTACACCAAGGGGTTTAATGAAGTACTGTCACCTCATAAACACATGAAAAACTGGAAAAAATACAAAAATCACGGCACTCCATCTTTAAACATGAATGCCAGCCAAAAACAACTTAGGAGATACTGCTGGCGGTAGAAATGGATGCGTGTCAAAGGGCAGAAACTAGGCCAGGGCCTTCATCTAAAGACACACATCATGCACACACATTAACACATAGTATACACATGGATGCACATGTGCACCCACTCACTCACGCATACGCTCACACAAGTACTGTACATCCAGTGTTGCCATGTCTGCTTATTAGAAGCGACTTTAGGCTTGCTTTTCTGTAAAGTCACTTTTTTGGGCTTGTTCGTTTCTAAAGTATAGTTGCTTATTTGGGCTTGCTTCCTGTTGTTTAAACCATTGGCTCTCAAACATTTTAATTTCAAGGACCCCTAAATTAAATGTATTTGTCCATGGACCCCCATCTAAAAGCATTTTGTGACCACTGACTGTACCAGATTGATGTTGTATGTAAAAGCAGATCTACAAACTCGTAGATTATTTTCATGTGGGCTCATTTTACCTAGTTGCTTTTTTCTCTCGCAAACTCTGGCAACACTGTGTACATCCACTGTGCATTCAGTCCACTCGGCGCAGATGGGCACAAACACACACTGACACACATATTTCCCTAATCCATCCCCATGGGGTGGGTTCCAACACCCCGGCCTTAGGGGGTCTTAAACAGGGCCTAAAAGCACACAGCCTCAAGCTATGCTGAGACACCAACTCAATGTCACGGCCAAGAGCGGTGGTATAACCGTTTCTCGCACCTGCACTGCCCCGCCAGTTAAAAATGACTCCTGCCACTGATGCACACGGACAGAATGTGATGTGACCGCCATGACCCTCCCGCTCCTTTCAAAATAAGAGACTGGTGATTAGCAGCGGACAGGGCTAGCTCACAGGAGTCCAGTGTTGATTTCGTCGACTAATACTATGAGAAACAATGTTTGTCGACTATATCATTTTTCACCGACGAAAACTAAATGGAAACTAAATGAAAACTAACCTACGATGACTAAAACTAAGAGTGAATATAGTGACAATTTCGTCAACAAATAAAAACTAGACTAAAATGTAGGAAAAGGAAGGGACTAGTGGACGAAGAGATTCAGAATTACATTTTACAATTTGTTGCATGCTGAAAATAGCCGATCTACAAGCTCACAATGTGTCGCAGCGCAGACCAAAACTAAATTAAAACTATTCAAGAGACTATGACTAAGGGCCGGTTCTAGAGGGGGGCAGGGGTGGGCATAGCCCACCCAAACGTGCGTCCTGCCCACCCAATGTGGGTTTGACACCCCACCCGCGCCGGCAGGGTCGCCCCCCCCTTACAATTCTGTCTGCCCACCTGAGTGGGGCTGGCTAAATCCGGCCCTGTCTGTCAGACTAAAACTAAAATCTAGATTTGCTGTCGAAATCAACACTGCTCTGGTCCCTGCCAGGGCAGTCACGCACACCATACCCTGTCCGTCTGCTCGTTTAATACGGCCCTATCCCTCACCATCACATGCACACGCACGCGCGCACGCACGCACGCACGCACGCACGCACGCACGCACGCACGCACGCACATGCGGAGCATAATAAGTGAAAGCAGTCTTTCCTTGTTCACTGTTCTCACGTGGACTGGTATATCTAATGTGTGTTTGTGAGCGTGTTGAATGTCCAGTGACCTTTAGATCTAAAAGCAAGGATAGGTACAAAGGAAGCTTAATACCACACTAGGCCTTAATTATGAATGAATAAAATATGATGTTGCTCTCTACGAACTGCGAGACTTTATCATATAAAACACAATGATGGGGCCTGGGCCGTGGCTCAGTGGTCCTGCAGGCACCTTGGCTGGTAATCCAGTCTGGCAGTGTGCCGCGGGTTCGACTCCCGATCCCGACGGCCTTTTACTGCATGTCACTCCCCCATCTCTCTCCCCATTTCCTGTCAGCCTACTCTCTGTCCCTCCATAAAATATATAAAAAATCACACCCATGTGAACTGAGTGGTGCAAATCCCCCCCCCCCCCCCCCCCCCTCTCTCTCTCTCTCTCTCTCTCATTAGCAGGCAACAGTGCATCTCTCTGTCTCTGTTTCTGCCACAACAGCGCCCCTACTGGTACTCATGAGTCACACATGAGTCACACACATTAACACGAGTCACATAGGTTAACACGAGTCACATAGGTAGGTGAACACAGACATTGCTGTTCCTTGGAGTGGTTGCACCACTCAAAAATAAAGGCGAAAGCCAAAAAAAAACCACACAATGACGCGTGTATAATGATCATCGGCAGTTACAAATCGTAAAGCACTGTAGCAGACTGCTTCAAGAGACTTCAGCGTGGCGAGCGAAGCATTAGAGGTCTTCGGGTAAACCCAGAGACCCGAAAACATCCGGGATCCGACCCAGACCCGGCTCGGTCACGGTTCCATCCAACAAGAAGTGACTAGTCCCGGGTCCGGGTGGGAACCTGCCACCGTATGTCATCGGGTCTCGGGGCGACCGACAGTGAAATGACGGTTCCACTAATACCCGAGTGGACCCGGCGATTGGCTGTCACAGCTGTCAATCTGTGTATTTTTTTCTCCTCTGGCCAGTGGGAGGCGTGCCTTGCGCCGTGACTTTAGCTCATTCACCGCCACCAGGGGGCGCCAAAATATAATAATATATATATATATATATTTTTTAAATAAAAAAAACACGAAAAACCCGTCCTTGGCGCTCCAGGACATCATGAAAAGTCCTTGGCAGCCATTGAGCTTAGTAAGGAAGTAGCAGCGCTACTGTGTATAGCCTCGGGTCCTCGTGTGTTGTACGGGTACGGTCCACGATCGCTCGGTACTGCTCGGAGTCGGAACTCATATTTATGATAATTAGCCGGGTCCGTGCGGCCCCCGGTTTCCGACATCTCTCTGTACTTTTCGGGTTTCGGAACTCATAATTCTAATAATAGCCGGGTCCATTCGGTTCTGGGTACTTTCTTTTTTACGGGTCTATTTTTGGGTACGGGTGGGTCAAATTGGACCCGTGAAGACCTCTACAAAGCATGCTGCATGTAGGCTTACAGCACATCACCATAATCACACATAAAACACATAAAACACACAGCATACTCCCTTTCCAGAGCGGAGTCGTTATCTGATGACTTGAAAAACTGTATGGGCAAAACACAGTAATAGTTCCAAGAGAAGTCAAATGAGTTGCTACACAACGACCCATAACAGAGTCACAAACACGGTCATATACTGTCTGACACCAATACAGTTGGGGATATTGTCCTTTTCTTTTTGCTGAGGTTTGCGTGATCTGCGCAAAAGGACAGTTAACCCATTTTGGGCGGGAACCCCTTTTGGTGTTTTAAACATTATGTTATAATTTAGCTATTGAAAAATAGCAGATCTACAAGCTCATAGCGCGCCACCGAGTGGCGCGCTACGAGCTTGTAGGTCTGCTATTTTTGAAAAATCGTGAAAATATTTATTTCAGAAAACTGGAGGATTTAGAAGGATTTTTTTAAATTTTGAGGTCAGGCCTAAATGGGTCAAATGATAAGGGACAATATCGGTGGCACCCAACTGTATACGTTAATGTAATAGCAGAGACAAAGCAATTGTGTGCGTGGGAGGGGAGGGGAGGGGGTGTAGGAAAAGCCCATGCACATCACAGTCCAATGAAATGGGTGCTGCATGGATACAAAAAAATATACCTTGCAGATGAAAGCATAAACATCTGCATGCCAAATTAAGAGGGTTTTATTTAATGCAACGACGTGACGTTGCGATTTGCGAGCAACAAGCCACACCTTTTTCAGACAAGACACCGTCGTCTGAAACTAGGGGTCCTGCATTCTGGCACCTATAACATCATGCCACGCATTGCCATTTAGTGCAATGACGTGGCATTTCATACAGGCCGCATCTTCCCAAACTAGGGGTCCTCCGAATTGAAAACACACTTGTCTAGGATGCAAACCGTTTCAATCACCGATGCCAGGCCCAGGACTGCTATTGTCCCGACTGTGTTGTTGGATCAACGTTATTGCACATGTCTTTCTGGGTAAGCGAGAGATGCAAGGTACCTAATAGCCATGCCTATGAGCATCACTGAAAGCTATTCAGAGTAAACAAAATGTAACACTGAAATTTGGCACCAGTCTAATCTAATATGATTAGTACCCTGTAGTAATGTCGGAATTTGATCTGTACCATTAAAAGTACAGAGTTCGGTACTCAACCCTAGTGAGAAGTGTGTGTGTGTGTGTGTGTGTGCGTGCGTGCGAGCGTGCGTGCGTGCGTGCGTGCGTGCGTGCGTGCGCGTGTGTGTGTGTGTGTGTGTGTGTGTGTGTGTGCACGTGTGTGTGTGTGTGTGGGGCTCACCTCCACGCTCTCATTGACCTCGATGCCTCCGTCATTGTCATCGTCTAGCTGCTTGTGGATGTGTCGGAGGGCTTCCAGGCTGTAACGGTCGGCTTCACCCATGCATGGTGGCACGACCTGCAGACAAGGATCTGGAAGGCAAGGAAGGGACAGATACAGGTCAGATATATAGGCCGGGGTAAGGCAGTACTTATTTAACCTATTTGATATACAGCATAGTGCTGCATGATTCTTGTTCAAATGGGAATCTCCATTTTCCTCCACAGGAATAGAAATCATGATTCTCACACACATTTTTTTGTCAAATGCTTGACTTAAACCTGCCTTGAAGTCTCTCTCGTATCAAAAAGAGTAAATAGAATTCCTTATTTATGAGACACCATTCATCAAACTAATACTGCCAACAAACACTGATTCCTCATCATCTTTTTTTGACCGTGGTCGAGATCATGGATTTCACAATGCCACACCAAACTTCCCGGTCCTTCATTGCTATCCCCAGTTCCTGCCTACTGATGCATGTGTCCCTAGTAGCGATGATATCAGGGAACGGGTTTTCTACCTCTACCTCAAATACATGTAGTCATCAACCTGTTTCAAAGGAGTGTTAAGCCCATTGGTCCAAAAACCTTATAATAAGGACTCCACGGACCGCCTGGGGGGCCCCCGGGGCCCACGTTGAGAACCGAGGTAATAAGATGAACACGGTTCCCAGCAGGCTATGAGCTCAGCCACCACACGTGATCAGCTGTGTGTGACAGTGCAAATATTTTGGGCCCATGATGCCGGTATTCTTTTTATATTCCTTCAGGAAAGCTTATACGTAGATGACTGTTTGGCCTAACGTTTCACCATCATGAGCTATGCACTCAAATCCCTTAGCATATAAATTACTTTGAGCGACGTGTGCAGAAAGAAATGCTTAATGTGGACAAACATAATAAGCATGTGGAGTATGTCGGCTGCATGCTGTCCCGTTATTATGTGCATTTGGCCCGTAACTTTTTTTGTTGTGTCACGTGGCCAAGACGGCGAAGCTCGTTCTCCTGCGGTGGCGGCTGGTAATTATCATACCAAGATGTCATTGTGATATCGTGTGTCAAAGCAAGCAGCAACACAAGCAGCAACACACCCCCACACACACACAGGAGGAAGAACACTAAATGCTAAGGGTGAGTCAGCATGTGCCGTAACCGTGCTGCGGCATGACGGCAAAACAGGTCTGACACATTTCCCCCCGCATCACTGCTGTCACCTTATCCACTCTGTACGCCTTTGTGCTGCTGCTGCTGTCATTCCGTGACCCCCCTCTCCCCCCCCCCCCCCCCCCCCCCCCAATAGACACATACACTTTGTATCGCAAGTATTCCACCAGGGAAATAAATAAGCCCATAACTTTCTTTCATGCCTCTCTGCCAGTTGATAGTTTGAGCTGGCAATCTGCCAAGTTCCTGCACTTGGAGTCACATGTGTGGACGCACATACACACACACACACACACACACACACACACACACACACACACACACACACACACACACACGTGCAGAACTATACACAATAAAATGTTAAAATAATCATCATAATAACACATGTTGTTTATAATACATTTGAGACAAATATCAAACTGCTTAAACATTCAATTCAACAGCCAATTCACGCAGTGAACTATAGAAACTCGCACACACGTGCGCACGCACACGCACACACGCACACACACGCACACACACACACACACACACACACACACACACGGAACCCTGAACAGTTCACGCTGTATGGTCAGTCACTGACAGCGTCACCGCAATGACGAAGCACAAACTCGCACAACCAACTAATGCTCCGTACTAGTACCGCAAACACATTCACATATTACGAACGCCATGGACACGAACAAGACTGATATTGCAGCATGTAGTTGAGCTATGGATGTGTAAACTAAACAGCACAAGACCTTGTCCAGTCCCAGCAGGTCCCCATGTTAACTTCCCAGCCTGGCAACACCAACCAACACAATTTGTATTGTACTGTAACATTTGCCCTGCATGTGAAATGTGTCCTCTGCCAGTGACGACGACTACGTGGGGGCTGCGGGGCTCGAGCCCCCTTGATGATTTTAGGGGATTTCTAGTTTTTCTACATTGGGGTTTTATAGACGTAGTGCCGTTTGTGCCGCATCAGGTCGCGCCCGTTCGCGCAATTCTCGTCTTGCATTGACTCTCTAACCAGCCGCTCTAACCATCCAAGTCTGGCACCTTAACACGTCTGTTTTTCTCACTGTCCGGGGCGGGGGTGGTGGGGGGTGGACCGCGTTGCCTGTCCCTTGTACACATGCAGATCAGGCATTGAAATGCTAATCTGGGTGCTTAACCTGCCAGGTATGTGTGTGAGGAGCTGATCACAGTCACAGATAGAGGGAAAGTGTTATATTTGGCCTATTATTTATGCTATATATTATTGACCACGTCTGTGTCACAGTCTCACAGTCAGACTGCGGAGGCGGGGCGGCACGGGCCCCCTTGAGGATTATGAAAACTATTCGTCCCTGTCCTCTGCATTTATCCATCCTAACTGTCAGGAGCAGTGGCTGCTATTAATACAGCACTCCACACAGAGGGAGCAGTTAGGGGGTTAGGGTAAAGGGCTTCTATCCTTGTTCAGGGACACTTTGACACGTAGACTGGTCCGGCCGGGGACCGAGTGACCTTCCCATTCCCAGACGGCGGCCTCTCACTAATAGCACTCTAATTAGTTTTCTATTATTATTATTATTGAATAAGAATAAGTAATTGCATGGCATTGCTGTGGAAACCTTGTATGTCTTGTCCAAAAGTGTTACTTTTCAGAAAACGTGCGGATCCAATGTGGTAGTTATTGCATGTAGTCATAGCACTTCATAGTACATATGTATGTATAGCATAGTATAGTATATATGTATAGTTTATATACAGTGTCATTATATAGATATGTTCTAGTTACGTTCTTAGCTTACGCATGTTTCATGATAAATGCATTTTATATATGTGATGTATTCCCATGCTTTTGTTCTTGCCTAATGTAAATATGTACAATAGACGGGCCTGCCCCAAAGTTATTAGTGAAGCCGCCCGGCAGCCGGCGAAAACTAGAGTTCTCAACAGGCCCGGAAATGAAGGCCCGGCCCTACCTGGGCCCTCATCAAACCCTGTACACTCAAGAGAATGTCCCCGCTACCACCCTTAGATCTCCATATACTGTATATAAGTATATAACAAACAGTAACAAACAGAACAGCTCCTCGAGCTGTTCTGTTTGTTTTAGAGAACTATCCGATAATGTGTTGGACATGGTGTTCTAACCAATGACATCAGGCTGGAATGTGGAGTCTTTCTGAATAGAGTTCCTTATTTTAACTCTTATTAAAATGGACACCGAGGACTTTGCTCCAGGTCGTCTGCTCCTTGGCCTTCGTGTTAATGTCAAGGACAACCCTTAACTCTGAGAGAGTACAAATGAAACTAAAAACCACTATCCGAGTTACAGATCTATAAGAGTCTATTTGGAACACCCCCAAGGGACCCTGAGGGTCCCCGGACCCCACTTTGAGAACCATTGTGCAGTGAATAAAGACATCTGATTGCATATGAGCCTATGGGCAGTATTATGCGTGTCTTAAGTACCAGGTCTTATTACTTAACTTAAGACCTGGAGGCGTGATCAATGCAATTTGGCTATTCTGAGTGGCCAAACAGCATTGACCATGCCTCCAGGTCTTAAGTTAAGTCATAATACCTGGTACTTAAGACACGCATAATACTGCCCATAGTGCGGCCAGGCACACTTTGGAGTAAGACATGGGGGAGAAAACCAAGGGCAAATGATGACAACAGTTAGTTGCAAAAGTGAATAATTTGGTGAATACCTAGTATTATAATACACTGAGAGCATTCTGACTGGATGCATCACTGCCTATAATGAGTGCAGCATGGCTTCAATCAGAACTATCGCGTTCTGATTGGCTGAGATTCACATGTAAAGTTTGCAGGAGTGGCTTGTTTTGAACAAAATGCTACAAATCATGGACGCATCGTCCAATATTGCGGTCAAACTTTCCTCAACCACGTTCGCACTAGGTTGAGGAACAAATGCCACCCTTTTAACATTGCCCTATTATAGCACCACCAAGAGAAAAATATATATTACTCCGACAAAGTTTGTCCAAACATCACGCAAATCGGTACACATATATCTCTATAGAGGTCCGTCCCGCCCCCTTTCAGAACAACGAGGGACCCAGAAGAGAATTTCCCATGCATATTTTCCCATAGATGTTTCAAAAAGTATTTATTTAAAGACCTGTAAGCCTCAGACAAAGCCACCTCGGATCGTGACAAATCATGACAACAAACACAATTTTTTGGGACGAACAAATAATTAGAATGAAGATAAACACTTTTTTTGTTTGTTTTTCGTCTTTGTAATTATTTGTTCGGCCCAAAATATTGTGTGATTTTATCATGATTTGTCACGATCCGAGTTGGCTTTGTCCGAGGCTTACAGATCTTTAAATAAATACTTTTTGAAATGGGAAAAATTCATGGGAAATTATTTTCCGGGCCGCTCGTCGTCATGAAAGGGGGCGGGACTGCAACGCTCTATAGTCAAGTGATCAAGACGGGTACGTCCGATTTTTTCCTATGCCTGATTGCTCAATGCTCAATTCGGAACATTGCTGGCCCACAATAACCTACCTGACCTGGCGGAGACCTGTGCGCCGAGCTACACTTTCTCTAGTTGGTGGTGATTTCTTTGAGCATTGTAGTGTTTTAGTATTCTTTTAACTAGGAGTAGTTTTAGATTATAGTAAGCCAGTGGAACGGAATTTCATTCAATTACGCATTTCATATATTGTTGAATGACAATATAGCTATCTATCCATCTATATATAGACTCTCTTGAATTTTGTGAAAATGTTCAAGAAGACAGCTTCCTCTCTCTTGAATAACTGACAATAACAGGCATTAATAATAATAAAAATAAATATACGGCATTATGCAACTTTATTCACACAAAGAGGCTCTTTGAGAGAACTCTTACTGCCTTTTTACCAAGTTAAAAGCATCTGAAGCCTGAGCACAAGTTACATAATGAATTTGCTTAGCTTGCCAGAGCAGTTTACATACACTGGAATATCATTTGGATATCTATTTGGCTGTTTGGTTACTTAAGCAGGCACAAAACACAAGTACCTCACTTGTGTTTTACATAGACAGACAGACAGACAGACATACAGATAGACAGACAGACAGACACAACTGAATGTGTATGCCTTGAATAATTTCCTGCAATGTCTTTGCATGGATGCAAAGACAGATGTCAGATCACAGCAGTATAAACAACATTATTTCGTGTTGATCTCCATCTCTTATTCATTTCAGTGTAAATTACTGCCCCAATTCTGTTTAAAGCGTTATTCACCGAGGCCTTTAAGAACAGAGACGTCTTACAGAACGCTTCTGAGGGAGTGAAATTACAAGACACACTCCTTCAATGGCAGCCATCAGGCAGCAGGACCACCTGGTGTGAGTTTTGTTCGTTTTAAGAAGCTTTTCTTCCTCCCAGGTGTCATGATTTGAGTGCGGTAGAAAAGTTGTGAGCGACACAATGGGGCTGGGGGTAAGAGTGGGGGGGCTGGGAAGGGACCACGAACGATGTGCCAGGAAGTGACTGTGACTGTGCTGGTGACCCCCAGCATTCCCGGGGACGCGCGCTAAAATCAAAACAACCGGCAGAAGTAGTCCCAGAAGGGGATAAATTTGGACATCATTGAGCTATTAATAAACTTGCTTTGCTTCCAGTTGTCAGGATGTGGCTTATCTTGTAAAACCACAACAATGGCAGAGGTCTCCCTTGCTCTTTCTCACACACACACACACACACACACATGCGCACGCGCGCGCAGACGTGCACGCAGGAAAACACACAGACACTCTTTGGAGGGCAATTTCACTTATTTCAGTGTGGTACAGAAACAAATTGTCATGTGGTGCCTGGTGGCTCAACCAAAGCACAGAACATGCTCCTTGTGAGCAAAGGACACAGGTTCAAATTCACGTCTTGTCCGCCGTCCCCATCTTGTATGTTCCTTTACTCTCTTTCTGCCTTTTGTTACCGGTCTCTCAACAATGGCAGAATTAAAGCAAATGCAAAAGAAAATCTTAAAAGCAGAAAAGAATATTCTGACCAAAGCGCTCTTCCAGACAGAGACAACAAAGTGACTGTCAGCACGTCGCAGATCATCTCGTTTTTTTCCCCCCTACAAAATAATCTGCATGTCATTATGGAAGCTTTGTCCTCGTTTTCACAAAGGGATCATCGTCTCACAAGTGAAGAGGAAGACAGAAAAAGGCAGACAGGGAGGATTGTGCGTTTGGGGACGTTTGGTGTAGTTTTAGTTACAGGGGACTTCTTTTGTGTCGGCGCGCTTTTCTTGTTCCCTGGTGGCGTGCTGTTGTCGCGTTGCGCAGTTCGCACCTGGCAAGCCTGGTGCCCTTCGACACGAAGCATTCCGAGTGAGCGTGGTGTGTGATGTGATCGGTGAGGAGACGTGCGCAAGCATGACAGATTGGGTCACAGGAAAGTCTCCCAAACAAGTTTGTTTACTTTCTCTTCACGCTCTTGAACTTGACTTTGCATGCTAGTTTGACAGGCGGGGAAGTGATAGTTGAGATAGTATTAACTTACCAATGCAAATGTTCATTAACCTATTTTGGGCGGGAAACCCTTTTGGTGTTTTAAGCGTTACGTTAAACTTTAGCTATTGAAGAATAGCAGACCTACAAGTTCATAGCGCGCCACCGAGTGGCGCGCTATGAAATTGTAGGTCTGCTATTTTTGAAAAATCGTTAAAATGTGCCTAAAATCTTCCAGAAAATTGTCATGATTTAGAAACCTTTTTTTTTAAATTTCGAGGTCAGGCCTGAATGGGTTAAACATTGCAATGGCCAGTGATGTAAATAGGTTTTCAATGTAATGAGTCCCGGGATGCAGGGATGGTCTTTTTTAGATGAGTCCGAGGGACATTTTATGAGTCCCACTTCAACGACGTTAGGAGTCATATTTTGCCATTTTTACAAATTGCAGCATTTAACTCCCATTTCATTTTATATGGTTATAATGTGGTTATATTCATGTAGAAAACAGAAGAAGAAATGATTATTATAACTACTATAAACTATAAACTGCGTTTTGGGATGCAAAATGCACCCTATTTTAATCTCTGAATGGCATCACTTAAACGAGTCTCTGAACAGACCAGTGAACACGAAATGTATCCACATGGCGCTACGCAGCAGAATCATACGGACGTGGACTGTGGAAGAGTTTGCAGATGTACAGTATGCATGTATTTCCGTATGTGGAAAAGACAACCTGCCCAGTACCTTATATAGCCTATAAACCTCTAAGAAAGTGATCTTCAACCACCCACTGAAAGCATTGAGAGAAATGGAACAAGAGGAGATGAAAGCCTTATTAGGTTAGGATGTAGAGAAGGTCGTAAGTCAGTGTCGATGTTGAATTCAACCTTTTATGGCCCATTTTGTCTGACTGCACTGTTAATCCCTGGAGGACCCAAACCCATAAATACAGTCTGACATGATTTAACAATTCTGATAGATCTTTACCATTTTTTTATATATATATATCCCATTTTGACCTGAGATCAGATTCTAAAAATGTCTTCTACATCCTGACAGTTTTCTGAAAAAGCTATGTTTCTATGTCAGCCGTTCTTTGATTTTTCAAAAATAGCAGACCTACAAGCTCGTAGCGCGCCACTCGGTGGCGCGCTATGAGCTTGTAGATCTGCTATTTTTCAATAGCTAAAGCATAACATAATGATAACACCAAAAGGGGTTCCCGCCCAAAATGGGATATAAACGGAAAACCTCATATACACCATTTGTTTCAGAGACTCCATTCCTCAATATTTCTACCACTTTTTGTCTTGAATTGTTGCTAGTGCAAAACAACCGCACGCAGTCTAGACAATGCACCAGGCATGTTTCAGACCAGTGTCCCAGAACAGTAGTGACTGAGCAAATCGTATTCAACTACAAACATGTGGCCGTCTATTTTTGCTGCGTGCCACACTGCCACTTTTGCAGAAAGCAGCCAAAATAGACAGTGAAAACAATAGTCCTACTGACATCATCCATCCCGGTTTAACCCATTCTGGGCAGGAACCCCTTTTGGTGTTAGCATTATGTTATGCTTTAGCTATTGAAAAATAGCAGATCTACAAGATGCTACGAACTTGTAGGTCTGCTATTTTTGAAAAATCGTGAAAATGTGCCTCAAATCTTTGAATATACTGTATATTCTTACAGAGTGAACATTTTAACTTTGGTTCTGGGGAGGTCCCTGGAACAACATATTTTCAGATGGGGGGGCGGAGGCATATTACATTTTGGGGTCCTTGACATGAAATATTGAGCACCACTGATACAGAAATATCAGAAAACTGTCAGGATTTTGAAGACATTTTTTAAATTTCGACGTCAGGCCTAAATGGGTTAATATAACAATATCTACGCTTAGAAATCTCAGGGCCCATCCAGACTAGACTCTTCAAAGCATTAGACGTGTTCTGTATCCGTCTCTATGGCCACTACTGGCACTGAGGATGTCAGACATGTCACTAACATTCATGTCTTTCGGTGTGGAAGGAAACCAGAGCATCCGGAGGAAATCCATCCCAAAACGGGGGAAGAACAGACTGGGGTTTGAAACCCTTCCCAAAACATGACTGTGTTAAACCGTCAAACAGTCAAACAATACATTAAAATAAAATAAATGGGTTGGGTCACAGACCTCACGGACTGATAATTCCGGAGGATTGGCCAGGTCTCGTCTCGACATAATGACTTGAGAATTCACTTGACCTGGACTTCCAACAAAAGACTAAAGGTGGCCTTACACTAGCCGATTTTTTTCAATCTGAAATCTGATAGCACCACACACTACAGGTTAATCGGAGCGGGGCAGAGCAAATATCAAACATTCTTGATGTTGATCGGGCCGATCCTGATCGTGCTTTGAGCGGTCAAAAATGCCCGATTATCGGCTAGTGTAAGGCCACCTTTAAACACATTCAACCTTCACCCGTCTGTGCCTAAAAAGGTCCACCAGGCTCTTGGGTGGAGGTACAGGCGTTGGTGGTGCACCTCCTTCCCCAGTCCCACCAAACATCCATCCATCCATCCATGACCTGGACGAGGAGCCAGATTCAGTGTCAAAGTACACTGTACGCCTGGGGAATGGAAGTGTGGGGGCAGAGAGAGGCGGTGTGGAATTAAGACAGTAGGATATGATGGGTTTGAAATGCGACTCTGTGGAGCCAAGGGGGACAAGGCGGGTGAGCTGTCCTCCTTTGACCTGCAGACCGCTGAAGCTTTTATACTTAACAGTCTGTTCTTACTCTGTCTGTCTGTCTGTCTGTCTGTCTGTCTGTCTGTCTGTCTGTCTGTCTGTCTGTCTGTCTGTCACACACACGCACGCGCACACACACACACATATCATGCACACTATCCTTGTCAGACACTGGTTTGACATGCTTGACATGTCATTTGATCGTTTACGACACATAATTTAATATTATGTATTGTGTGTGTGTCTGTGTGTGTGTGTGTGTGTGTGTGTGTGTGTGTGTGTGTGTTAAACATTCAATTCAACAGCCAATTCACGCAGTGAACTATAGAAACTCTCACACACACACACACACACACACACACACACACACACACACACACACACACACACACACACACACACACACACACACACACACACACACACACACACACACACACACACACACACACACACACACACACACACACACACACAGTATGTGTAACTAAAAAAGTACAGTATATGACTATGAATAGATTTACTGTTTGACAATAACAGATCATGTGACGTATCAGATTTAGGTCCCAATGTGAACCTAAATGGCCGTGTGGACATGCCATGCCATGTCAGCAGTTTGTTACAACCATTTGGCACCGTTCCAACCTCTGATCATAACAAATGCCCAGGGTTGGGATTTATGCCAAGAGCAAAGTGAGTTAAGAAGTGACCGGATTTAAAGGTCTATTTACAAAATCGGGGGGAAGAGTTCAAACCGACCGCAAACAATGCAGCTGGTAATCCAGGGCCTTTGTGGTCACCGACGCACTGTCCTGTGTGAGTGTGTGTATACAACTCTGTCCGTCATTCCTGGTCCCCAGTGAAGTGACCCTCCCCATCAGGGCATGACACCTGCTCCCCCCCACACCCACCCCAACAAACACAAACACACATACACACACGAACAAAGGGAGTCTACCAACGTGCCTCAAGCCATGACTCTGATGAAGACCGCAAAGTCTTTTGTATACTTTAGCACCTAATAAAAGGCTCTAAATGTCCGTGCTGCTCCAGTCTATTCTCCTTCTGCACACATACACACACACACACACACGTATGACCCCTGCTCTGATCCCTGGGACCAGACCTGTGCGTCTCTCATGGTAATAAGCCAAGAAACCTCCCCAATTACACGGTGTTCGATATGGTGTGAATGTGGATCCGATGGCTCCAAAAATTCCAGTAGGGGATGCATGGTGCCGGGCGGGGGGGATGTAATGCCAATCTGTGTCCGACCCCCCCCCCCCCCCCCCCCTGCACCGAGCGCCCATATGGCAGTACCATAAGTCAATCTGACGGCTTGAGTATTAAAGGCAAGTAAATAAAGCTTCCCGAGAGTCTACCATTTCATCTCATCAGCAGCCATTAATAAGTCGCCTAGAAATACCACTCGCTAGCATGGAGGGCCGTGCAAGAGACAGAGAGAGAGGTAGAGAGAGAGGGGAACTTGAGATGACATGTGACGTGGTACAATAGTAAAGAGGAAGACAGGAGATGCACGGATGAACACAATGCTTATTTTTACAATGCCGGAGCGGTTGCGCAAAGACCAGCAGCACTGTTTAATGCAATTTATTATTTTACCTGATCATCTTCTACTTAATTAAATACACTAGTTTAAGTTTAAGCTCGTCACGTGACACTCTATACCGTCATATGCGTATATCTGTCGCGCAAATTATCAAAACATTATAAAGTAGCCGGCGTATCGTATATGTGAAGTCTGTGAAATATCAGATTGTGAAAATATAATAATAATAAAATGATTGAAAGACCGAACTAGTGTATTGTCTGCTAGCGTGCTGCTATAATGTTGACTTTTACAACTTAATTCAACAACAAAAAACGTACATTGCATTGCATTGCTGCCGGGTGGGTCTTTGTGCAACCGCTCCGGGATTTAGATTTAGGCTTTAAGTGTCTCTGTCAGTGCATGAGTTTACATTTGGCACCAGTGAGAATGACATGGAAACCTTTCAAATTAAATCTTAGATTAGTCTGTGGCAGTGGCTTTCAGAATAGGGGTAATGGGACCCACAGGGGTCCTTGAGGGGACTCCAGGGTGCCCAGCGAAAGGAGGAACAGTTTAATTTCACCATTATTTCACAATAGGGGTCATGGGACCCACAGGGGTCCTTGAGGGGACTCCAGGGTGCCCAGCGAAAGGAGGAACAGTTTAATTTCACCATTATTTCACTTAATCAGGCACAAAACACAAGTACCTCACTTGTGATTTACATGTTAGACAGCCAGACAGACTGACACATACACACAAACCTGAATGTGTGTGTGTGTGGCTTGAATAATTTCCCGCAGCGTCTTTGCGTGGATGTAAAGACAGATGTCAGAACACAGCAGTACAAACAACTTTGTTATGTTGATCTCCTTTCTTATTCATTTCAGTCTAAATTAAAATGACTGCCTCAATTCTGTTTAACTCTTTATTCACTGAGGTTTTCACAGAGTTTTCATCAAGAGTGTGACAGAGTTGTAGAATTCTGTACAAACAATCTAACAACAAAAATACAAAGATAATTGGGGTCCCTGCTGGCACAAAAATCTTTTCTAATGGGGGTCTGCAGCCTAATATAATATATCTATTTGGGGGTCCTTGACATGAAAAGCAGCATTTAAAGTATGACAATGACTGAACACATGCAGGTGCAACGTCGTACATCCCTGTGAGGAAAGGAATTCTCCTGGCGATGGCAGAGCTCTCTACAGCTCACTTCCCCTCGCAAATCAAGTGATAATGGGACTATCTCATCGCTCCATCGTCTAAATACAGAGATAATAACTTATTCAACTGGCTTTGGGGTTCCGTTATCTTTGAGCACCGGCCAAACATTTCTCACTTGACGTGTGTCTAAATTTCAGCTAGCATGATCTGCTGCTATGAAGACAGATGGGCTCCCTCTGTACCCAGGATGCTCTGGGGGCATGGCAGGACACACACAGCCCCTTCTCCATCAGACAGGACTCAACACTTATAGTATGCACAAACATAAGCCACATTTCTCAAGCGCCACCCATACATCGACGGAGGGTCACATTGCTGTTGTAAAACACTAAGCTCCATCGATGCGGTTTATCCACACGCACGCGCAAGTGCATGTCACTCACTCTCACATGTGCGCGCACACACACACACACACACACACACACACACACACACACACACACACACACACACACACACACACACACACACACACACACACACACACACACACACACACACACACACACACACACACACACACACACACACACACACACACACACACACACACACACACACACACACACACACACACACACACCTCTGTGCATTGGGCTTCACCAGGCTTTAGCACTGTTCCTTAACCCTTTGCCACTTCTAACGCAAACCTTAATTTCTAGGGAATATTTCACATTCTAAAACGGTTAGTCCCAATACTTGATTCTTGATTGGCTGGTTATACCGTCATGTGACCGGTGTAAATTCCACCGATAATCCACACCTTCAATCACTTTGTATCATCCTGCAGCCTTGTAGACCAGGGGAGCACTTGATTGCCTTACACACGCTGGCCGTGCGCGTGCGGGCGTGTAAGCACCGCCCGCACTCATATGACTGTGAATGTGTGGCTCCAGGCAGCCCCGTAAAGACATCAAGGTATTTTACAATGGCTGGGAGCCGCCCAGCCATAAAAATAAAAATAAACGTAATTAACGTTCAGTTTCTGTTGTGCGACGGGCTGCGGGCAGAAGCAGCCTACGCGGAAATGTAGTCTCTGGGTTGTTTGGCTCGTTTCTAACGCTTATTTTGTTACTCTTTGGGTATATTTGTACATTTCCACCTTCAGTCGATGCTTCATATCCATATGAGTGAAAAGGCCCGGGTGATCGGTTTATTTTTCAAACACAGTTCTTATATGAGGCGATCTAAAATCCCCCTATGGAGAGTACAATGCTTATAAAAACATACATGAACCATGACGCTCACTGCCCTCTACTGGTAGTAGAGGGCAGTGACGTCAGGACTTCGGTGCTCTATTAGAGAGGATGCTGGTGCTGGTAGCGGTCTGCATAATGAAATCAAGACAAATCTCCCCTAACCTAGCTGAACCAGCAACATACACTACCCATGCCCATGTACAACGCCAAGCCTGGCATCAGTAATCCTCAGTTTAAGGCCACATCTTAGAAGGCGTGCGAGCGCGCTGGAGGGAGAGAGAAGTATAGTCTGATGCAAAAAAGACTTCCAGAAAAGGAGACGTTCCTTGAGCCCCGGTTGTCTGTGGAATGCTTCAGTAGAAGTAAGAACATGACATTCGGGAGGTGGGTTCACTTGTTTAATTAGCTTACTTGCCCT
Organism: Electrona antarctica; assembly: GCF_951216825.1. Lineage (NCBI taxonomy): Eukaryota > Metazoa > Chordata > Actinopteri > Myctophiformes > Myctophidae > Electrona > Electrona antarctica. The sequence continues at coordinate 31,537,081 of NC_136802.1, read as the reverse complement.
CTTGTCATGCTTCTCGGCATATAAAACTAATGGTCTGTGTGTGTGTGTGTGTGTGTGTGTGTGTGTGTGTGTGTGTGTGTGTGTGTGTGTGTGTGTGTGTGTGTGTGTGTGTGTGTGTGTGTGTGTGTGTGTGTGTGTGTGTGTGTGTGTGTGTGGGGGAGAATACAGACGGAAAGACACTATATTGTTGCTGTCAGGTGGAAAGCTGCTACTTTTCAAAACTGCTACTTTTCAGGAAAGGGGACTATTATGATATGATATATGATATGATATGATGATACTTTATTGTCAGCTCGCACTGAAATGTGTCTTGCGACCGAGCGGCCTTGTATGCAACACATATACTCACATTTGACAGAACACAGAAAACCCCAAATAAAGAACCTGGGTTCCAAATTGATGTAGTCAATCTACAATCTACAAGCTCACAACTCGACACCTTGTGGGCTTGTAGATCGCCTACTTTCACTACTTTTGTGAGGACAGTGAGGAAGACAAGATGAGAGGTTTCCTCTTCTGTTTTAAGTTTTAACCCATCACAGGCTTGGGAGTTTTTGATTGCCGATAAGGCATTGTTGATTTCGTCGACTAAAACTAAGACGAAAAATGTTCGTCGACTACCTTTTTTCACTGACGAAAACTAAATGGAAACTAAATGAAAACTAAGCTGTGATGACTAAAACTAAGACAAAATATATTGACAATTTCGTCAAAAAATTAAAACTAGAATAAAATGTTAGGAAGGGAATAGTGGATCCAGTATAAGTCATTTTACACTTGTTTGCATGCTGAAAATAGCCGCGGCGCGTTGTGAGCTTGTAGATCGGCTATTTTCAGCAAGTGTTAAATCAGGACATTTAGTCGACTAAAACTAAACTAACACATTCCAGGTGACTAAAATGTGACTAAAACTAAGTGAAAACTATTCAAGAGACTATGACTAAAACTAAAATCGAAATTTGCTGCCAAAAACGACACTGCGATAAGGACAGTGGATGTTATTTGCGTGTGGATCTCGTGTTACTTGCTTTTGTCAAAGCGCCTTTCCATATTTAGATGTTGAAAGTTTGCTTCTCTTGATACTTATATTTCATACTGCATGTCAGGCATTTGTTCTGTTCTTTCTTTTTTTTATGTAAAGCACTTTGTAACTTTGTTTAGATAAGTGCTCTATAAATAACGTTTATTATTACACTGTATACTCTGACCTCATCACGAGCGTCCGGGTTCAAAACCAAGCAAGCAGCTGGGTCCATATGGCAAGCATAATTATCAGTTTAACCCATTTTGACCTGAGATCAGATTCTAAAAATGTCTTCTACATCCTGACAGTTTTCTGAAAAAGCTATGTTTCTATGTCAGTCGTTCTTCGATTTAAAAAAAATAGCAGATCTACAAGCTTGTAGCGCGCCACTCGGTGGCGCGCTATGAGCTTGTAGATCTGCTATTTTCCAATAGCTAAAGCATAACAATGCTAACACCAAAAGGGGTTCCCGCTCAAAATGGGTTAAAACCACAATCTGTAACTAAGGACGGTGGCCTTTTGAAGCATCACAAACGGGCGCAGATCGTTTTTGTACCACACTGCACGACAATGGCTTGTTCTACTGAGACGCACAGCTGCACAGCATGATAAATATACATCATGCTGTGTGTGTGTATCACACACGTCCAGGCCTTCAGAACCCTCTGTGCATAATCAGAGCTCAATGCTGTGGCCTGACAGGGCCTAGATTACATGTGAGTGAGGAAGCAGCCAACTCAAACAATCTGAAATGACATTTAAGAACCTAAGAGTTATTCTCGTTGATCAGGATGTTGAGGCAAACCGAGTCGAATATAGAAGTTTAATATACATAAGCTCATGGGAGAAGTAACTAGACTCATGGTCAAATATACAAAGATAAGGGAGGAGAGATTGTGTCATCGTAAGACCACAGCTCTCCTGCAAACAATAAATAGTAGGTCTGGGTGGAATGGCATCATGATTCTACACTATCCAGAATCTCAGTCAGAACATCATTATCTTAAGGTCAAGTTTTAACAACATCCTTCCACAAAACAATTGTCAAGAAAGCAGATTCTGTCATGTTCAGTCAATAGCACATGCCAGGGATACCAACAGATTCAACAAATCCAGTGGTTTTTTAGGCCTATATATTCAGCTATTAGTGTAGATTTTCGTCTTACACAAACATTAAATTCCCATTGACAATGAATAGACAATTTTACGTCATAGTGTCTGAGCAAATAGAGGTTACGTCAAGATGATGTACGAATTAGACCATTCCTCACACAGGAGTCAGCCCAGCTCCTAATCCAGACAGTCTTGTCAAAACTTGACTATTGTAACTCCCTCCTTACTGGCCTACCGGCATGCGCACTTAAGCCTCTCCAAATAATCCAAAATGCCGCAGCTCGCTTGATCTTCAACCAGCCAAAATTCTCACATGTCTCCCCCCTTCTCCGCTCCCTCCATTGGCTCCCGGTCGCTGCCCGCACAGAATACAAAACTCTGATGCTGGCATTCAAAGCAACCAAAGGTATGGCTCCAACATATCTTGCAAGTATGATCAAACCCTACAAACCCTCCCACGCACTCAGATCAGCCGACGCAGGGAAGCTGGAAGTACCTAAAAACGCCGGGACAACGTTCCACACGTTCCAAACTCTTCTCCCTTCTGGCTCCAAAACTATGGAATGCACTTCCCATTAGAATCAGAACTGCAGCCTCACTCCTAACCTTCCGCCGTAGTCTGAAAACCCACCTCTTCAGACTCCATCATGGCCCGTAGCACTCGCCCTCGGCCCCTAGCACCGACATTTTTATGTAGACTTAGATAGCATTTTATGTAGACTTATAGCATGTTTATGTAGACATAGCACTATAAAGTATAGTATACATGCATAGTTCCATTATATTGATATTCCACTGTCACGTTCTTAGCTTACGTATGACTCATGATAACTACGTTTTATGTATGTGATGTATTGTCATGCTTTTTTGTTCTTGCTTAATGTAAATCGCTCTGGATTAAGAGCGTCTGCTAAATGCCTAAATTGATAGATAGAAATCAGGTTTATATTTACACTGTTAATCAGCATAACTTCCTGTTTGACATAATTCAACTGATGAGATTTCTAAAAAAACACAAATACAGTTACAAGCAGTTTGTCCAAACAAACATGGCAAGCCTGAATAAGAAAGAATATGCAAATCATGGAGCTCGATCACCCACCCCCATTTTATTTTAAGTATCTAACTTAAACAAAGCATCACTCTAATAGCTACTGCAGTGTATTGGATGTCACAACGTGATTGAACATTCGTTTGTTTCATCTAAACGCAAACTGAGAGCTAACCAGTTTGCCAACTTGACAAGAATATCTCGACACAATATCTCGTGATGGTATGCCAAGGACATACAAGACATAGACGCCTTGATCTTTAAAGCTGCATCTGACAACAACCTGAAAACATCAACATGCATCAACCTTGACACTCCACAAAAGCCATTGAGATAGAAAGAGTTGCATCACCTCCGTTCACTCCGATTATTTTACAGCAATGGTGGACCATGTAAACAAAGAATATAGATTTATTGTATTGAATAGTTCAGTATTATATTCAGTGTTCAATCATTTTTTGGCAAAAACCAACTTGAACTTAATTCTGAATTCGTTTTGGTGTGCTCACAACAAGAATGCGGAAGTAACGCTTGCCATCAGGCGACAAATAGTTCCAAGGACTGCTTTATAGGCCTACCTGTAGTTAGAATCACTGAATTCATATAATGGGTGTTGATGAAGCATACATGGACCAAGTGACTTTTTGACCAACACCTTCACATATAGGCCTACAGTGAATGTACTACCTTTCACCTCTGTATTTCTTTGAAATAGAACGATAGATAACAAAATAGAGGTCATTCATTTTGCCGTTACCAGGTCCTTCAGTATAATGTAATATGAACCGAGTCCATTTTGGACAGAGATGAAGGCTAGGCTAAAGTATCTCTTGAGAACGCACCTGTTTGTCCGGACACACACCCTCGTTAGCAGCACTGAGGTGGATTAGCAATGAGCTCACCAAAGCCTATCTTACCCACAATGCCTCAGAGAGGCCTGGGAAAAGTGTCTCCTTGGCCGCTGTGCATTAAAGCAGGGGTTCTCAACATTTTTGGCCCGGGACCCCTGGAAATGCTTTGGCCATGTCTCGTCTCGCACCCCCCGTGAATGAGCCATAAAAATGGCCTGCTTCCTTCCTCGCCCATGCTTGGATTCATCCCTGCACACTATGCCTTTGGTTGTTCGCTATTAATCGAGTGTGGTGATGAGCATGGACTGGCAACGTGAACTGAGGTGGAGAGATGAGAGATGAGAGCATACCAAAGAAATCCACACTGCAGGTCCCCCCCCCCCTCCCCCCCTCACAGACCACCACATCACGTGCCTCATGCCAACGGAAAGTCCCTGAAATCAGAGGGGACTGCTACTGTCTTACATCCAATATCTATCTTTAAATCCTACTTCAAACATACACCATAGAACTCTGCATTTCCACTGATGTCCACTTCAATTCGGCATACAGTAGCGCAAACGTCGCTCATTCTCTGCTGATTTCTGATCGTCTGCACCTTTGTTAAATTCACGCACACACGCACACTCCTTTCTCTCTCTGTCGCTCTAATTAATTAGTCTCATGTCTAATTAATTAGCTAGCAGCTGTGCCTAGTTTCTCCCGGCGGATCCTGCCGGGAGCTGCCTATGCCCTAAAAAGCATAGGTGAGTTCCAGTCTATCCCGTCAACATGTGTAGGGGTGGGTAAAACCAATAAATCGATTCATGGATAAATCACGATTTTGAATGCCACGATATTAAAATCTAATCGCAAGGTTCAGAATCGGTTTATTTATTTAGTTATTGTTTCATGTCAGAAAGACTGACTGATGTTATCTGGCTGCATTGAAGTGTATGATTGAACTTTTCAAGGTCTATATCGTTTAGAATTGGTTTAAAATGTTCCAGTATAATAAAAGAAAGTAACTAATAATACATTTAAGAATCGCCATATAAATCTAATCGGCACCCTAGGTATCAATATCGTATCGAATTGGGAGGTGAGAGAATCGTCCCACCCCTAAACGTGTGCCTGCTCAAGTGCAAATGCTGAGAATGGTTGGTGTCTGCAAAGTGCAAATGTAGAGCGAGTCGGTTGCATTTTCTAATGTCAAGGACATTATGACACCCAAATGACAAGTCAATGAGTTCCTGTGTTGTGTTGTCGCACAGACGCACACCAAAACAAATTGGCTGGCGGCAGCCTTTGTTCAAGCTTCAATCTCTCTCTCTGGTCTCTCTGGTCAGACTCAAATAACATTTTGTGTCGCAAATGCTGTCAGTGTGTAACGTTGTTAGACAATCGTGTTTACTGTGAATGTGATACAGTAATGGGATCAAGAATCTCTCCAGAATCCTCTCTTTATAGGTCAAATGATATTGACCTTGATCACTCAAACCACCCCTTTCAACCTGCTCTATTTTGGGCAAGTCATTAGATTATTTTAAATATATATTTCAAAACATTTTATGAATATAAGTTCCTACCAAAGGACCCAAATGGGAGCTAGTCAATGGGCTATTTTTGTAATTTAAGTATAAAATGGGTGGCAGTGGCTCAGGAGGTAGGTCTTGGAGTTAGAATCCGAAGGTTCCAGGTTCGATTCCCGGCTCCTCCTGGAAAAGTGTCCTTGAGCAAGACACTGAACCAGTAACTGCTCCCGATGAGCACTTGCATGGTTTCCTCCACCGTCGGTGTGTGAATGGGTGAATGTGAAGTACATTGTAATGTACAGCGCTTTGGATAAAAGCGCTATAAATGCAGTCCCATTTACCAAATAGGTCTTAAGTGTAAGAAAATGTGCACAGTGATAGGTGGCGGAGAGAGGGAGCAAACTGGCTCCATTGACACACACATTTGTCATAAACATGTACGGGCAGTATTATGCGTGTCTTAAGTACCAGGTCTTATTACTTAACTTAAGACCTGGAGGCGTGGTCAATGCTGTTTGGCCACTCAGAATAGCCAAATGGCATTGATCACGCCTCCAGGTCTTAAGTTAAGTAATAAGACCTGGTACTTAAGACACGCATAATACTGCCCGTAGTGTTTGCAGTCTCCTTCAAAGCTCTCTTCCATTATTAAAAGGGTGGGGGGAAAAAATCAAAAGCTGATATAGTGACAATAGCCTGTAGTGTTTCTGAGAAAAGGATTAACACTGTAAACTACTAAATCATATAAGTAGCCTTGGGTACCAACGGTTCAGGGGGCCATGTGGTCCATGAGTTAGGAGCCTGACCTCCTGTTTCTGTAGCATGAGGCACTTTGAGGCAGCGTGATGTACAAGTGAAACCCCAGAACATAATGACATTATCCTTCTATGTCACAGACCTATATATTCCCCCAATCCAACAATTGATAGCCAGTGCCAAGCAGCGAGAGCATTGGTAAAGGGTACCGATTTTAGTATTTGGCTGAGGGTTGAACCCAGTTTCAGGGTGGACAGTGGACACTCGGGCCAGCGGCCACTGGGCTGGTAAAGCAAAAGTTCCAAGAGAGTGTGGATTTAAAATTGACAACAGGAAAACCGGTAGAGGTGGCCTCAATTACTCCGACTCCTACTGAGGTGCTTTCTGCATGAGTGATGAGTCATTAACCGTATTAATGCCAAGAACGCGGGACCTTGTTCTTCTCTCCACGATCCGCCTGTGCCAAAACGAGGGACCTTGTCTTTCTTTAATTTAATTTAATCAAGTAATTTTGCTTTTACTCACATGTTAGACAGCCTACATACGGATCCAACGTTTTTTTTTGCTCAAAATGAGCCAAAATCCAGTGTTTGGAAGGTTATTATTCCCTCTTCTTGCGTCCGTGGACGAAAACAACTCATCGCCCGTCTACCGCATACACACTGTATATTGACTTAATATTCAATATTAAGTCATTATTGCTAAAACCAACTTACAGTTGATTTGGAATATGTTTGGGTGTGCTTAAGAGATAACAAGAAGAATGCTGAAGTAACACTATTTTTGATACACAAAGCACGCGACCTATAGTGTACATTTATGAATTGGGTCAGTGATTATGCTTTTATGCCTCAGACAGCCTGCATGTTTATCCAATCCCATGCTTGACACGCGAGCAGGTTAATGGTAACCACCAGTGACGTCATCTCTGTGGGAGCTGCGGGCCGGGGTTCGAGCCCCCATGAAGACTTTGTAACACCTCCTTTGTCCTCACTGTCCGGACTGTTTACGTTTGAGCAGGTCAGGCATTCAAATGCAAAGGAGTGCCGGGGGGGGGGTAACCACGCTTGAACCCTATATTTTGGTCACAGAGGGCAGTATTATGCGTGTTGTAAGTACCAGGTCTTATTACTTAACTTAAGACCTGGAGGCGTGATCAATGCCATTTGGCTATTCTGAGTGGCCAAACAGCATTGACCACGCCCCCAGGTCTTAAGTTAAGTAATAAGACCTGGTACTTAAGACACGCATAATACTGCCCAGGGTCTCCTAGGGGTCTATTGTACTACACTACACTAACCCTACACTCCTTTTTTCCCCTCTACACCAAATCCCTTATAAATCTGCCATTTTCAATGAATGTTCACCTTTTTTGGTGAAATGTTTGCCTCATATGACATGCCCACTGCCCAGTATAGGGATGTTGGCTTAGGGTTTATGTTAAGACATTAAATAAAGCCCTATATTGTTTTTCAGGTGAGCCTTGCTAAAAGGTTGTGTCTTGTCTCTGGCCTGTTGAAACCTGGTTACCGGTATATTGAACATCCCAACTTAAGCCCACATCCATGTCACCAGCAGGTCAACGGCGGCGGCGGCGTCAGCCTGCTTTATCTCGGATTCCACCGACCAAAGGTTCCGACATTGAGGACGAGGACCGTACCGGAAAATACCAGTGGCTTTATAAATACCCCGGCGGGCTCCAGCACTGTTGTTGTGCATTCGGATGGGCCCCATTAGGATGGATCACAGCCCCAGAGCCCCCTGTTTGAGATGTGCAGCAGCTGTCTACCAGAGACCAGGCAAGCTGAACAAGCAGGTGAGGACACAACACCAACCTCTTATTCTAGACGTTTAAAGGACACTTCACACCCCCAAAATTATTTTTTTCCCCCCTCGATCACAATATTCACCAGGGAAGTCTTGAATTCATGGAGAATTTTTGATTGTTCGCATTCCTTCACGGTGAATAAGGAATCCAAAAACGAAGAGAATGCTTGAATGAATTTAATTGAATATGGGTCAGGAACTCATGGTTAAAGCTGTAACTGTAAAGATGTAACTTTCTGTCACGGTTCGAGTCAGGATATAATGTAGGACCCAAATGCAGGATGAGGCAGAGGCAGAGAAGGTCGGTACAAAGTGTTTCAAAAACGAATAACAATGAATAACTAAAAAACTAATGTCAAGACATGAGACATGCAACATACCGTATCGGTAACATTGTTCCGACCTCCCGTTAGTCCGACCAATTACTAACACTTTCCCAAACCATAACCCTAACCTCAGTCTTAACCAGCCACGTATGTAGGTCAGAATTAACGGGAGGTCAGATTTATGGGCAGTCCCCATCACAATGTAATAGCAAGGAATCACTGGGATTAGGGGGGTATAATTACACAAGGACACAGGTGAATTCAACTGATAATCAACAAAGGGACTGGCTAGGAGACTAACAGGACACAGGTGTGGAAAACTAATAATTACAGGTGAGACAAGACAGGTCACAGTAACTACAGAGGAAACCAGGACACTAAATACTACAAAATAAAGGATGAACACAACAGAAAAGTAAAACACTGACTAAAACTAGGAACAAGGAACACTAGAAGACTAGAGGAACAGAAATACAGAAACATACTCGACTAAAGGTTAGATAGCTCCACTTTAATAACAGTAAACTATATCAGCCGGGCGCACGCGCACACACGTGCGTGCGCACACACACACACACACACACACACACACACACACACACACACACACACACACACACACACACACACACACACGGCTAGCCATTTGCAGAGCCATGGGCACAGCTACAGTATTTGCCTTTAATGAAATGCGGCTGCTGTCTGTGTTTTAATGGGCAGATCTTCATCATACTAAAAGGAATGATCAGTAGGCTGCCCAGAAGAAGAAAAGGTCACAATAGTGGGTATGCTCGTGGCATCATCATCATACCCAGAAGTTATGCGGGAATGCCTACCGAGTGGCAAAAAACTACTTTCTGCCCTTGACAGCCCATACATCCAAACAGAAAAGTTCTATCTGATTAAACAACCTTAAATTCACTTTGCCACTCACTTTCCACTTGGTTTGCCATTAACTTTATGCATGCGCATACAATCTATCAAGACTTAGAGACAGAATAAGAGATGTTGGTGCACGCCAGGCAGGTTTGACTTTGCACCCACATTTGCTTAATTAATTTAGTAATCAAATGAGGTGCAATTGTCTGTGGATGCTTTTACACAATAAGCATGATAACTATAAATGTAAATATATTGTTTAAAAAAAGATGATGGCAGAGTCCACACCACAACTAATAATGAGGACCAGTTCAAGTTGTAGTGCTTGATCTATTTTGTAGGACTGCTATTGATCATTTTCTTAGTGATTAATTCCATTCATTAGTTAAAGCAGCACTATGTAACTTTCCTCTTCTGCCCCGGATTTGAACCTGTTTTGTTTTTTGTTTTTTTTTACCATTGAGCTAATAGAGCTGTGCTGTGCTGCTTGCTCATTGGATTAATTGAATTCTTTCAATTAATCAGCCAGGTCAAAATGGTGTGTCTAGGTGAGACGTGACATGATCTAAATGTCTCCATAGAAAAGCATGGAGACAAAACCACGCAAACCTCAGCAAAAAGAAAAGGACAATATCGATGGCCTCCAACTGTACGTACTCGTATCATAGAGATTGGACAAAATTACATTGTATTCATTAAGAAAAGTTACATTGTGAGGCTTTAATTGAGAAGCACAACTTTTTTTTCCCATTTATCAACAAATCAATGTGAAACAAACAAATCTATAATCGATTTTTTTCTTATAATCAAGTAATATCACCCCCCCCCCCCCCCTCCCCCCAATGAAAATATGATTTCATTGAAATCAATTACCGTGCACTTCTATTATAGTGCCTGTAGTGAACAGCCTTTTAGAGTTGAAATGATGGGTTCATTTCTCTCTGGCAGTGGAGTTTTGATTCAGATTGAAGTGCTTTGGCATAACACCGCACCAGTTCAGTGTTTTGATTAGGTTTTGTTTTATTACACCAGAAGATCCCTTCGGAACAGCCTGTCCTACTCTTAGTGGGAACACGTTTGTTTGTTGAATCGTTAAATTGGACAACACACAACCAAGACATTTGGTCCACACTCACACAATCACTCGGGCCCCAGAGAGAACCCAAAACTCACTCTGAAGCCCAAAAGCCTGTGAAAAACAGCCTGGCTTGTTTCTTGTCTTGTGTGTATGCGGGTTTGGTTGACAGAACAGAGGCCAAGAGCACAGGAAGTATCTCAGAACATAAATCGTTGTGCTCCCAGCAGCACTTAACCACTTGTCTTTATTTAATTTCTTTCTTATTTATCCTGTATCTTATTTATCCTGTATTTAAGTAGGGTAAAAAACACTTTGAGTTTTCCATCCGTTTTTCAAGTGGACCATGGCCAATAAGGCAGAAACATTAAAACAAAAAATATGCAAATAAAAAAAATGCCACGTTGTGTCAAAAACACAGAACACAACAAACACTTTGGGGAGAAGCAAGTGTTTACACCACTGCTGAGCTGCAACACTAGCTTATCTCCAATCGTCAGAAGAGGCCTTTTCAGGCCTATAAGCCTTTAGCACAATCAAGTTAATGACAGAGTGACTGTTAATGCCATAAGACATTTTTGTCACACTACAGTATAAAGAAGGAAAACAGGCCAGGTGGGAGACAACAAACTATGCATCTAATGGAAGATGTCAACCATTAGAACACATTCAATGTGTAGTTCTACAATAACTAATGATAATGATGACATAAATGTCCACGTAGCAAACTTATCGGTAACCGGTAATTCATGAATAGGCTGCAGCCTGCAGGGTTGCCAACTAGAGTTGCATAATAGTGAGGGCAGAAGGCAGATTATATAAATGCAAAAAAACGGATATACCGTGTGCTGCGATTAATATGCACTTTGCATACAGTGATGGCAGAACATGTTTGTTTGGATTAAAATGCATATCTTTTAGGGTGGCTTTGAGGGGAATGAATCTTTTAATTTGCTAGCTGCGGCAACAAAGAATATCACAAACCACCAGCGTGCTGACTGGCTATACTAATGTCTAAACTTCACTAGACTAATGATTTGGCAGACATTCTTGTTATAGAATTGCGAGGGTAACAGGACCCATTGATTGTGACATGTGATCTACGGTGGCCTTTTACAGTGCTGTTTTACATTTGTCAGATGCTCTTTTCACGTGTTAATAGCATTGTTTATAATAATCAATGATCTGTGATTGTGGTGAACAGTAAACACACCTGCTCCGGTGAGCCCACCCCCCTGGGCCCAAATAACCATTGTCTTTCAAATCTACAGTAGCAGATGGGGGCAGCAGGGGAAGGGGTTCAGAAGTTGAGGACATGGACAAGGTTGAGAAAAGACTGTCCAGCTGACCTCTCAGGGGTCAGGCTCGAAAACTGCCAATGACGACGACAAACTTCCTAGAAAATGTAACTATAATCTAATTACATTTTTTTCTGAATGCAATCCGGGGTGATTATTTACCTATTTAATCTCATTACATCATCCCGATTAGATGTATCCAGTAATTTACGACCCATTCCGGCACATAATAATTTAAGTTTGGGTTCAAGAGGTACTGTATTGCCTTGACCAGCTCAGTGACCTTGTGGTTAGAGTGTCCGCCCTGAGATTGGGATTTGATCCCCTGCCGGGTCATACCAAAGACTATAAAAATGGGACCCAATGCCTCCCTGCTTGGCACTCAGCATCAGTGGTTAGATTGGGGGTAAATCCCTGCAACATACAGTACTATAGCATCATGTCCACTGTCCAGTCAGTGGGTGTACTTGTACATCAAGCTACCTCATGATACAGAAACAGGAGATAGGATCCAGCCCTCAGGGGACACAACTGTGTGATGTGATCATCGTTATGGCCAGAGGGGATGGATTGCGTTTGTTAAAATGCCAAACGAGCTAAAATATATGGTAACCATTAAAACAGGAGGAAGTAATAGTCTTGCGTAGCCAGACTATTCCACAATCTCCGAATGCTATATCGAGTCTGGAACTACACCTCCTGAAATATGAAATTTAAAATATAAAAATATATTTTTTGATTATTATTTCTATTCGTATTAGGACACTTTTGCTCGACTGTAAAGACGAAACTTTATATTTTACTCATGATAGAACTTCCGTTGCTCCAGACTGTATGATAGAAGCATTTGGAAATTGCGAGAGGCAACAGTCTGATAACGCCGCGAGACTAACATTGTCTCTCAAGTGACTGCTACAAGAAAATATAAAAACAAGAGGTTGTACCATCTCTGTAAAAATTGCATACAATGTCCCTGCTTACCCTTTGAATAAAAGAAAGTGACTGCTACAGCAACTTTCACTCCCTTGTGTGCAAGTGCCTTGCAGATTTACAGGGTTGACACTAACGGCTGCCCGACAGTCAAGTAATTAAAATGTTCTGGCAAGTGGAGTTTGCGTTCAGGTTGCCCGACTGGATTTTGCATTCCATCATGCTGCTCAGCTGATTGTCAAAACTGAACATCATTCATTTGTGAGTTTACATGTGTCACCAATTCAAAGTATGGTTATTTTCATCCATACATTTATAATTTCTCCTGCATTCAAAATCTTCCTCGGTCTGATATATTATGCAATGTGTACTGTGTAGGTAAGACGGGTGCATTTAGCACCCACACAAAACCAGGTCTATAAACGTTCCACAACAAGTGGGGCGGACCGATACGATACCACAGATCAAGCCTGAAAGATCCATCTTCTATTTGTGTGAATTTCCCCAAGTCCATTACTCTTGTCTGTAGCACCCTCTTGACCACACAGCTAAACCAACTTAAACCAAATGAGTCATGACTCATTTGGTTTAAGTTGGTTTAGCTGTGTTTTTCATATAAAACAGTGTAGTTATGTAATCTGCAGCAAGAAGCTCCACGGACCATGAGTAACAAACTTTCTGGCTCGCACGCATGCATGCATGCACGCACGCACACGCTCACACGCGCGCACACACACACACACACACACACACACACACACACACACACACACACACACACACACACACACACACACACACACACACACACACACACACACACACACACACACACACACACACACACCACACACACACACACACACACACACACACACACACACACAAAGGCAGGTGACCTTTCCAGAGAGCCTGCTGGGAAATGGGTTATTCGGTCATGTCCACCGACAGTGTATTAGCTCACTGCTCTGTGTGGGTTATCACCTGATATACTTCAATGACTATTGGGGGGTAAAACCTCTGGCAAAACTTTGCTCTTCTAAGCCCGCGTGTGGGCAAGCATACTTCTGCCTTTAAATCCCTGGTCAAATGTGAATGTGTCATGCATGCATAGTTCCATAGTCATACATTCATTGTTTACTCATTATACAGTATGCTGTTAATATACTCTTTGAAGGCGTGTTGACACTGACTGTACTTTTTATTAAGTGGTGCAACCACTTCCTTAAGTGACTATGTGTGTGGGTGGGTGTGTGGGTGGCTGGGTGGGTGCGTCTGAGCACGAAAACAGCAAGGTTGTTTTTCACCACCTGTGCGCAACCTGACACACACACAAACACACGCACATATTAACTGTATATATGGTGATTTTGGGTGTGCCAGTACAGTACAGTGACAGTACAGTACAGTAGAGGGTACAGTAGAGGGACCCCCACCCGGTAACTCTGTCATTTCTCAACCGTTTCGGACGCGGGGCGGCTCGCCGGAATCGGGCCGGCACCCTGGGTGCGTTCCTGTGGGTCTGGAACCCTCCCGCCCCGGGGACCCTCACACGGAGTTGCACCACTTACTACATTCACAGTTGATAGTCTGTAATTAAGATATTCATTGGCGATAGTAGATTCATTGTGTATATATTTATTCATTAATGTATTGTATATTTAACTGATAAAATACATAATATAACTCACTAAACTCAGATATTTGTATTTATTTAATCTCATTCTTATCTCTCTACTCTTACCTAGTACCTACCTATCCCGTGTTTCACACTTACTGCTGTTGCTGCTAGGACAGACAGGGAAACATAAAGGTTTATAAAGATAAATCTTTATGTTACTTTCTGTAATAGTAACAGGGATGGAGGTTTTGGATGTACATCAAAAGGTACAAGATTGCATTTGCAAGCACTGTGATGGTGCATATAGCTTCTGCTGTAAAATAAAAAAGGTTCTGACAATATAATTGTCATACAATGACAACATTCTATCTATACAGTCATAAGAGCAAAAGGCAGCCAAATTTGCATAAAGAAAAATAAATATTTACTTAGCACCCTTATTTGTCTTAGATTTAAATTGTACATTGGAAGTTGTCCTGACATACCCAAGGGCACGTGTTAGACATAGTAAGTTAGTTGTGCAGGGGCTATTAGCTCTGAATAAGAGGATTCTTTCTGAGAAATATGGGAGAGATAACAGACGCAAACGTTGATCAAAATAATTATTCTACATTGTCCAATTGTGTAGACTTCTTGCAAATTAAGAAATGCATACGTTTAACAATAATTTAACTCTTGAGAGCATAAACTTAAACCAAATGATTTTAGGTTTCAATTTACACTCTCAAGAGATAAAGATCTAATAGGTAGTGGTACCATTTTGGTTACCAACTCTCCATCATTTAGCTGGGGACCATCTGGAATGCCCCACGAACCACTGGTGGTCCCCGGACCACTGGTTGAGAACCACTGCACTATATCATCAGGGTCAGATTTAGGAGGGTGGGGGGCCTTGGTCATGAGTCATTGGTGGGCCCCCCCAACACATTGACACAACACACCACAAAATGATGCCCCCCCCCCCAACACACTGACACAACACACCACAAAATGATAAGCTACAGCTAATCCAACCAGAATGTACAGTATGATCGGAAACACATGCATCCCAATGGAGACATAATATGAAGCACAGTTTGTTCTTTGAGGACACAGGAACTAATATGCAATGTCAATGCTATAGGCTAGTTCAGGGGTGCCCAAAAGGTAGATCGCGATCTACCAGTAGATCACAAAGGCTGTGCAGGTAGATCACATGACATGCCCCTAAAGAGTATTTCATTTAAATATATTGAAGGAAAAAAACGATTAACAAAAAAAAACATTTATCCCCCTCTATTTCCCATTCCAAGTGCATTTGTCTTTATATACTGTACAGAATGTAACACGAACTCTACTATTCCGAAGCCCCCTCAGGTACATATTTAAACTATTTTCAGCAATGGTATAATAATTGATTTGGTGGGTAGATCTTGCCGAGCTGGTCATTTTGAAAGTAGCTCTCAAGTGAAAAAGTGTGGGCACCCCTGGGCTAGTTGATACAGCATGGCAGGCCTAATAGTCACAATAGAGTCGCAAAATAGCCTATATTGCACCACATGCACAAATCAAATTCTGAACAATTATCAACGTCGTCAATACAATGTATCTGGACAATTATGTTTTTATCTCCTCATGTCAATCAAAAGGTGCTATTTCAAATATGATGTACTCATTCTGAATACATCATATTCAAAAAGCTTTCTGATAATGGCATCTGGAATTTGTCCCCTCAGCATTCAGCCCATCCTAACTAGAAGGATCAGTGAGCAATGAACAATATCAATACCGCTGGAAATTGGGATTCGACACTATTGAGGAGCTGTGGTCAAACTGGGGACCTTACGATTGCAAGACCGGTGGCTCTGCCACCTCCTTAGCTTATTCCCTCTATGCCATCTGGTTGTTTCATTAATAATTCATGGAATTCTTCCTTTCTTCCTACCATTTATAACCATAGGATGACTTCAATATTGCTGCCCCTGCAGTCCTGCCCTTGTCCAGGCCTGTCACAGTTGTGCTTTTGACCTCAAGCACTTGCAGTGAAAAAGTTGACATTGAGACCAAGCGGGGGGTTTGAAGGATTTTTCTTTACACAAATAGAAGTCTGTCCAACACAGCTGAGCCGCTCCAGACTTAATTTATAGCCTACATAGCAGATCTACAAGCTCAGTCACAACGTGTTGCATCACGATGCATTGTGAGCTTGCAGATGTGCTATTTTAGATGTGTGACATGGTGCAGTCCTGTCAAAACTTGACTATTGTAACTCTCTCCTTACTGGCTTACCGGCATGTGCACTGAAGCCTCTCCAACTGATCCAAAATGCCGCAGCTCGCTTGGTCTTCAACCAGCCAAAATTCTCACATGTCTCCCCCCTGCTCCGCTCCCTGCACTGGCTCCCGGTCGCTGCCCGCACAGAATACAAAACTCTGATGTTGGCATTTAAAGCAACCAAAGGTATGGCTCCCCCATATCTTGCCAGCATGATTGAACCCTACAAACCCTCCCGCGCACTCAGATCAGCCAACGCAGGGAAGCTGGAAGTACCCTCACTAAAAACGCCGGGACAACGCTCCACACGTCCCAAACTCTTCTCCCTTCTGGCCCCAAAACTGTGGAATGCACTTCCCGTTGCAATCAGAACTGCAGCATCACTCCCGATCTTCCGCCGTAGTCTGAAAACCCACCTTTTCAGACTCCATCATGGCCCATAGCACTTACCCTACCCCCCTTAGACAGCACTTCTTAGACTTATATAGCATTTGAAACAGACTTATAGCATGTCATGTAGACAGCACAATAAGTGCACTGTATGTAGTCATAGCACTTCATAGTATATAGTGTATAGTAGTCATAGCACTTCATAGTATATATGTACAGCATAGTATAGCATATGTGTAGTTTATATGTATAGTGTCATTATATAGATATGTTCTAGTTATAGTTTATATGTATAGTGTCATTATATAGATATGTTCTAGTCACGTTCTTAGCTTACGCATGTTTCGCGATAAATGCTTTTTACATATGTGATGTATTCCCATGCTTTTTGTTCTTGCTTATTGTAAGTCGCTCTGGATTAAGAGCGTCTGCTAAATGCCTAAATTGTAAATTGTAAATTGTGCACGACCAAGTACAAATGAGGCATATTGAATTTGAATCAATCAGGCAGACTGCAAGTGAATGTCATACACCACTGGCCACCATCACAATATTAGGTTTCTAAGCCAGCTTTGATTGATAAGTGACCTTAACACATACTTAAACGCACATCACTGCTAGCCTTGCACTTATTAGTATATAGTTGGGCAGCCAGTGTGGCAGAAATCCCAGAATACAAGTCGTTTACTGAGAGAAGATATCAAGCATTGTCTGATTACTCTGATATTCCCATAATGAAATATGATCACACACACAGGCCAGTTAATAAATAGGCCCAGACGGCGCTTTGATTTATTAAGCCCATGGCGAGGAGGAACTGCTACCTACCCAACCAACAGTGTGTATTATTATTATGTGCATGTGCCTTCTGTACATCACCAGCCTACTCAGCATTGGCCACAACTGGCCACATCATCCACATGTTGCCTTAGCATCAGGAGGACGTGACGTGGAGAACATATATATTCATGTCCTATCGGGGGGGAGAGCATCGTGCATTCCGGGCATGCCACCGGCATTCCTCAGCAATGTACCAGGGGGGAAAGGTGACTGTCTACGAAAAAAGCACGAACCCCTCTCCACCACCCCTCCGGCCACCTCCCGCCTGTTATCTCATCACTGTGCACCCCCTAAATTCCACGGCATTCTTCGAGCACCGGTACATTGCATCATCATCATATTGTGTCCATGTCCAACGTCAAAGTGCTTACCTTTAGTGGCTACATTTGTATCAGTCGAGTGTCTCGGCAGATCATTCGAGTAGAATGTATTGCACTCCACCGCCAACCCCAGTACCGCATAGATGACGAGTCCACGTAGCAATATATTCACTACCTTGTGGACGTAAGTCATGTTGAAGAAAACTGAGAATTCGTATCCGTGGGGGGGAAAAATGTTGGGGGGGAAACAGAGCAAAAAGAAAGAATGAAAGAAAGGAAAAAAAATGCAATCCCAGAAGGAAAGAAAATGATGAGTGCTGGATGCCAAACAATACGCAGTCACCAAAACTGCCTTTTGTGCACAATTAACAGAATGTGTCGTGTCACAACTAGGAGGCAGTTTCAAATGCAAACAACTTTAATTCCTGCAGTAGAATACTTTGTGTGATAGCCTCGCGTCTCAGCCAACATACCGCCTAGCAAACCAAATAGCCGCCGTCATTGTTATTACTACAGCATAGAGAGCTAACATGAACGGGACTCATATAAAGTGCTTTGAAGAGCTGCAATTTAATTGTGACGTGTAACGTTGCTCCAAAAAGCCAAATTAATTTAAAAAACCAAAAACTCATACAGCCTCTGTACCCTCATAGAGCCTTTATATACGTGACTTAACTACGTAACGTCAAGCGATCCCCCCTTCCATGCCTCCTGTGAGAGCAGATTTTATAGAATTAAAGGAAGCCTAGTGTCCTCTGTTAAATCGATACTAGTCCTATAAAGTGAACTTGTAATGAAGGTGTAAGAAACCCTCAACCCTGGCCGGATAGCGACGCTAATGGCAAAAAAAGAAAGAAAAAAAAGATCCCCAATGTTGATATCGTGGAAATCCGGCTCTTCCCCCGCAATAGCACGAGTCGTATTAAATCCTTATGTTGTTTAGGACAGAACAGTCAGTGTGTACTTCCACGTACAGTATGCAAACATCACGCCTGGAGAGAGAGGTCCGCCTCTTGCAGCTTCAAACCAAAGTAGCAAATCCCATCGCATAGCCTAGACTAGACTAATCATGTTGTCGTTGTCCTTTCCTTCTGCTGGTAAAGTAGAATATAGTCCTGCTGCTGCCTCGACCCTCCTGTAAACCCCGACGCGGCTCGATCCACACAGACAGACAGACGGATCGGTCACTCAGGCGACGACAACAGTAGCGGCGGCGCACGACGACATTGATTTCACCTACTTTTACAAAATGAAGTTTATAAGTGTCGCCGACGGCGGTGGTGATATATGATCCTCTGATTGCTCTCTCTCCCCCGTGTGTCATCAAGATCAACTGTTACTGTGTGTTGCTTGCTGAGAGAGAGAGAGAGAGAGAGAAGCCGGCTGATGCAGAAAGCATGGGGTTTATGCATCGTCGTATGACGGTGTGTGTCGTCCCCCCCACCCGATCTACAAGCTCACTGCCTGACCTGTTGCCTCCGCTGGCGCGCTGTGAGAGCTTGTAGATCGGCTTTTTTTTTATTAAAAAGGGGAAGCCTCGGAGCGGAAGTGCAATATGCAAATAATTTATCATCATCAGGGTGATGTTAAAATCAACGTACGTGACGGACGGTGCCACCCACCCCTCCCGGCTCCCGCCGTGCAAGAGCAACCACGATGTGGTGTGTGTGTCTGTGGGGGGGGGGGGGGGGGGGTTCTACAAATGGATCAATACGGAAGATATTCGCAATTTCATGTGGCACGATGCGGTGGTGGCGCTTGTTGTGTGGCAGCATCTGGCACGATGGAGCAGGCTGTGGTGCTCCTGTGGCGGCGGGGCAGCCGGGGGACTGAGGGAGGGGAGCCTAGGCCTGCCCTCGGGTTTCCTCGTGAAGTGCATGCCATGCATCCACAACGAAGAGGAATTCTCTCTCCTCACAAACTTCGGGGGTGTTTTCCTCGTCACGGTGACGCGGATGCTCGCCGGTCCATTGTTCTCTCCTTCCCTGTTCCCTCCCTCCCACTCTCTCTCCATCTCCCTCCCTCCGTCCCTTCCAGTATCTCTCTCTCTCTCTCTCTCTAAGTTTTCCTCCTGTGTGGGAGAGGCGAGTGTCTATTGGCCAGAGCGTCCCAACATGGCACACTGTGATTGGCTGTTCCACACAACACTTACCGGTATGTCTCTTTTAAAGGTCCTGTGGTGCGCGGGAAGCTGTTTACTTCTCATCAATCGTCGTCATCATTAAAATGTGATAATCCACATGCTGGACGAATAATAATGATAAATATTACTATACTGCTCAAAATAATAGTCATAATAAGCTATCGACTACAACTATAGGTGATTGATTGATTGATTGATTGATTGATTGAAGAATTTATTAACAGTTTGAAGAATTACAGTACATTTCAAGCACAAACTCAATACAAAGGCTGTTAACAGTGAGTGGACGACCCAATTAAGCATTACACTTGTTTCCAATAGGGTCCACCATGTTCAAATCATCAAAACATTTAGAGACGTACAAATAGACACTTCTATAGACAGAACAGGAATTCATAAAGGAGGTAAAAAGGGAAAAGAAACAGTGAGGGGAAAAAGGGGGGGCGGTGGGGGGGATTCAGATTTTACGGGGGCCAGTTTCGAATTGCAGCCATCCGTAGGTGCCCTTTGAGAGCGGTTTTGAAGGAGTCAAGGGATTCGCATGTCTTAATGACAGTTGGTAGGGCGTTCCACATTTTGGTGGCATAGGAGCGAAAAGAATTTAGTCCCTTGTTTGTGCCGAATCTGGGTTGTACATGGTTCGTTGCACTCCCTCTGGTGTTGTGGGTGTGGACTTCGTTAACATTAAGGAAGTATCTAGACAGGTACATGGGTATCTTGGTGGTGTATCGAATCTTGTGGACCAGACCCATTGCAAGATGCTGTACTCTGACGTCGACCCTAAGCCATTCCAGCCTGTCGAAGTGGGCAGGGGTGAGGTGGGTTCGGGGGGCTAGGTCAAGTAGGAGCCTGACCAGTTTGTTTTGGGAAGTCTGGAGCCTGGTTTTAAGGGCCTTTGAGGTGCTGTGGTACCAGGAGGTGCATGCATAGTCAAAGAAACCCTGTACAAGGGCTCCTGTTAAGGTCTTCAAGGTGTTTTTGTTGACCAGTGAGGAGATCCTGTAGAGGAATCTTGTTCTATGGTTGACTTTTTTGATTACGTTGGTGGCCATTTTATCACCGGAAAGATTAGCCTCCAGGATGGAACCTAGGTAGGTAATTTCATCTTTACGTGTGATAACATTGTCACCCACTCTAACCAAGAAGCCATTTGCCTTGCTGAGATTACTAATAGAGCCAAAGAGAATGGATTCAGTTTTTCCCAGGTGTAAAGATAGTTTGTTATCAGCGAGCCAGGTGCAGATTCTACCGAGTTCAGAGCTGAGGGCATTTTCAACCTGCAGTTTGTCCCTGTCCGAGACCAGCAGTGCTGAGTCATCTGCGAACAGGAACAAGTTGCAGTCACAAGCTGAAGTCATGTCGTTTACATATATTAGGAACAGTAGAGGCCCTAGTATGCTTCCTTGTGGAACGCCGCAGCTCACCTGGAGGGGGGGGGACAGTGTTCCGTTCACTTCCACCATCTGTTCTCTCCCCTCCAGGTAGGATTGCATCCAGCTCACTGATGTGCTATCGAAACCAATTGCTTTTAGCTTGTTAACCAGTATGGAGTGGTTCACGGTGTCAAAAGCCTTTTGGAGGTCCAGCATGACCATGCCGCAGTATTTGCCAGCGTCCACCTCTTGTTTGATGTGGTCGCTCAAATAGAGAAGGCATGTGTCAGTGGAGTGGGATGTTCTGAAGCCAGATTGGAACTCGTACAATAATTTATTAGTGGCAAGATACTTTTCAACCTGTTCATAGACTATTTTTTCCATCACTTTCGAGATGGAACTAAGAATAGAAATAGGGCGGTAGTTGCCGGGGTCTAATTTACTCCCTTTCTTGTGCAAGGGGGTTACTTTGGCCAGTTTGAAATCTTGGGGGACCTGATAGGTCTATACTTGTTTTAAAACAATATTCGTTAAAAGTTAATGACAAAGCACTTGAGAAAAGGCTCTGTAAACTACATGCAAAAAACGAAATGAAACCATTTAAAAACGGTTGTAGGCCTATCCATTCGCATAGGGGCTCGAATTTCATCAAATGAAAGCTGACAGACAGTTATATATAACTGCACAAATTATTTGTAACAGTGACGTAGAGTCTGTGGGGGCCGGGGGGCCAGGGCCCCCATGAGGAATTGGACCTGAATATATATTCGCCTCGGTTCGTCCCGTTTGTGCCGCATCAGGTCGTGCCCGTTAGCGCAATTCTCGTCTTGCATTGACTTTGTATGTAATCGCGCCGCTCTAACCATCCAATTCTGACACCTTAACACGTCTGTTTTCCTCGCTGCGGGGGGCGGGGCGGCACGGGCCCCCATGAGGATTATGAAAACTATTCGTCCCTGATTTGTAATGGGTCAAATATGTATAGTTTTCATTATATTGATATTCCACTGTTACGTTCTTAGTTTACGCATGTTTCATGTTTTCACCTAAGTTATAATAGTTATAATGTGCTGTTCCACTGAGCATAATAATGCATTATGACCAGCACTTATGTTATAAACGTGGTTATAAGTTGTTATACATGATTACAAACATGTATACCGAGTGTTAAAACGCCTTATAAGCACATTATAATGCATTATAAATGAGCTTATAATGCCAGTGTTACTACTTTTTATGTATTCGATTTATTTATTAGATCCCCCATTAGCTTACTAGTCACAGCAGCTATTCTTCCTGGGGTCTTAAACATATCATCATTACAACATTTCTTCCATAATACATACATTTACATACAACATTCATCCAACACAACAACTCATGATCCGTCTACTACATTTGATAGCTAGCTCCACGGTACAATCAAATCTTCAACATTGATAATAAAGTAAATATACATGTATGTGATGTATGTGATGTATTGCCATGCTTTTTTGTTCTTGCTTATTGTAAATCGCTCTGGATTAAGAGCGTCTGCTAAATGCCTAAATTGTCATTCAAAATTCAATGTCATGAGAGCATGGGAAATAAACAAGAAAACAATTTTTCACATTCTCTCTACTCCATTCTCCAGCCATGTCCAAGGGCCATGACCCAGAAACACATCCGAGATCCACCATCTGGAAGGATGTTACAATTCATAAATTGCTTCCATGGATGTATAAGGGAGACACAAGTAACAAATACAGTAACTATAGTGAAAAGGCCCATGTGTTACTGTCCAAACTGAAGGCTGGCTGAGGTAAACAGGCAACTACTACTTTCAGTGCACTGCCAGCCTCAGACTAGTTTCGGAGAACCGCACGTTTTTAGCCTCAGACTGAGGATGCAACCTTTGTGAGCTTGTATATTCGTTATTGTCAGGGAAGAGATTTGGTGTTCTGTTCTTTGACTATATAGAAGTGTCTATTTGTACGTCTCTAAATGTTTTGATGAATTGAACAAGGTGGACCCTCTTGTAAACAAGTGTAATGCTTAATTGGGTCGTCCACTCACAGTTAACAGTCTTTGTATTGAGTTTGTGCTTGAAATGTACTGTAATTCTGCAAACTGTTAATAAATATTTAAATCAATCAATCAATGTAGAAAATTATAGACACCTGGAGGACCCAGATTAATTTAGCACCACATGACTCACCACACCACATCAAAAATATTATCTACCGTTGTACACTTGTGTTCATCCGTCCATCCATCCAAGTGATAATGCCCATTGCCCAAATGATGCATCATCATACCTGCCCTAGCTTTGACATGCAAAGGTTAAATTAAAGGTTTAATTTAGATGCCTATTGTAAATCCCTCTGGATTAACCCATTTTGACCTGAGATTCTAAAAATGTCTTCTACATCCTGACAGTTTTCTGAAAAAGCTATGTTTCTATGTCAGTGGTTCTTTGATTTTTCAAAAATAGCAGACCTACAAGCTCGTGGCGCGCCACTCGGTGGCGCGCTATGAGCTTGTAGATCTGCTATTTTTCAATAGCTAAAGCATAACATAATGCTAACACCATCGAATCGTCACACGATCGTGTCACTCGCAGAAATTATAGATCTTTCCAAACGAAAAAATATTTACCGTTTAAAATCTGTTATTTTTGGGCAGGGTCATTCAACAAAGCTGGCTATGAATTATAGCCACAACAGAAGTGGTCCTCAGTGGGGCCAAAGGAGGTGTGATAAGAGCGTGCTGTGGGTGCCCTAGTCAACAGGTGGCATATGTGACAGGGACCAGCAAGGGAGGGAGAGGAGGGGGGTATTTGAAAAAGATGAGCAGCATAATTTGATACCGGCCTGGCAGAGAGGATGGCAGGCAAGTGAACCAATGGCAAGGGAGCAATATAAGAGTGGATGCTAGGAAGATGGCCGAAGGGGCAGGCTATCATGTTCTCCGGCCAGTGCTGCTACCTAAACAATTATCCATTCTGCCTGCACAAGCTCAACACCTTTGGTGAGCTGCCAGAATGGAAGACACCCTGCCCAAATATTTACACTATATCACATAATAGGTATGATATTCAATGAAGAAGTATGCATAATCAAAACGGTCGCTTCAGCAGGATTGAGGATGGCTGCAGCACAAATCCGAGGACATACTGTATAGGTGATTTATTCATATAACAATTACACATAACAAGAACAGATTGAACAAAAAGTGATTGCATTAATCAAAGAATTTTAATTATACATTTGTTGTAAAAGAACATACAATACTGGGAATGAGTGACATGTCAATTTGTAGCTGCTGTGGGAGCTTCCAATCTTCTCAGTAATAATTTATAAGCAATAGTAATATTAGTTGCAGTTACACTTAACAAAGTTGATGGCACTTTTTTCTCACATGCTGTTAATGCAGTACAATTACTGCTTCCTGCAAAACATCTGTTAATAATGAGCATTGGCATACATATGTTCTTTCTTCAGCAAGGAGGTTAGTTTAAATACTTATTATATACTTACTATATTTACAGTATAATCTAATAACATGAAACAGTGTAATGAGTAGTTATGGAGCATGCATTCTGAGGTGGGAGAGGGGGGGTGGTATGCCTTTTTAATACCAATTTTAGACCAATCAATACTAATTGATTGGTCTGGGATGAATGTGCATACGTGCCAAAGATTTGCTTTGTTGCAGTTAGTCGGCGTTCCATACACAATAAGTCAGCAACTCCTGACGGGTGATCAATGGCGTCGGCACGGCAACAGCACGGCCGCCTGGCATCTCGTTATCACCCAGGTGGTGCATCATGCATACAGACGCACCACCACGCCATGCGGCGCTCCTCAGATGTCGGTGGCAAAAAGGAAGATCTGGATGAGAGGCATGACCTTCAGAGTTGAAAGGTCGGCGAGGACAGCCTGTGATGAGGTCATCAAACGAAATGCAAATCAGACACCGCTTTGCAGTCAATGCTTCATGCACATCCCTTATGCAGCAGCTATGTAGCTGCAGCATAAGGGATAACGAATCATAAATTCAGCATTTGAAAAATTAACCACAGTGACAGGATCCTCTGCAAAACGACAACGCACGTTGGAATATGCCGTTCCCCACCATGGCCTCTTGGGGATTGACAAGAGATTAAATTTAGGGGCCCTATCATGTTTAGAGAGAGGGTCTAATATTTCAACGCTGGGCCCCGGGGCTCTAAAAATAAGGTAAGGAGCAAGTGTGCTATAATAGCTTCTCCACAGGGCCAGGTGCTAAATGAGCAAGCAAATAGTTCCGGCCAGCATGTTAGACCATCAGGTCAGCTTGACGCCCTGTGCGTCACACCCTGGATTAACCGACCCCCCCCAACCCCCTCCTTGTCCACCCACTCACACAGGAGGCTAGCGGGAAGGAGGAGGACAGTGTGGAGGGAGGAGAGAACGGAGGGCGAGTTATCATCACAAGGCTTACCTTTTCCAGTATGATGGCCACATCATACTGTAGTATGGGAACTGGTGAAATAGAATACTGTAGTATGGGAACTGGTGAAATAGTATACTGTAGTATGGGAACTGGTGAAATACGTAGTATACTGTATGATGGTTCCTGACTGTCAGGCGGAAACCATGTATCTCCATATATTTCTTTTCTTTTTGTAAATTAATGTCCGACTTCTTTGTATGCGAGTGTCTCGCAAAAGTACTGAAAATAGACACGCTGTGAGTTTACAATTTGGAAGATTTTAAACGTGAAAGTGAAAATGGTCCGTTTGTAGGTTTTATAAATATCTAATCAATGAAAAGTACTAACAAGACAAGAGCTTGTGATTAAAGTATAACTGCACTGGCTCTTTACTCCATTTCCTGAAAACTAACGGTTTTGGAAACACAAAGTTTCCACCCGACATTGTCACAGCGACAATATACACTGAACTGTACGCCAGTGATTCTCAACCGTTTACATTTCAAGGACCCACAGGTTGATGTGCATTAATTAGGCCACAGATCCCCATTTGATGTGATTTGTGTACAAATTAACCTAAATGGACCGTCACGTTTCCATTTGGTTCGATTTGTATCGAGTCTCTCAGAGTTACAAATAATGAATTGCATTTTTATAATGAATTGCATTTTTATAGTGCTTTTCCAAGTGCTCAAAGCATTCATACATTGCGAGGTGAAGCGGTGAACAGTCTACGCCAGTGTCCTCACTTCCCACATTCACACACCAATGGTGGCAAGCTCACACCGACCATCTCATTGGAGGCAATGTGAGGTTCAGTGTCTTGCCCAAGGACACTTCGACATGTGGACAGGAGGAGCCGGGATTCGAACCGCCGACCCAGGGATCATTGGACAACCTGCTCTACCTCCTGAGCCACAGCCGCCCACAAACCGGTAAGGGCATTTTTTTGGACCCACTGGTGGGCCCCGGGAGTCCTGGACCCGACGTTGAGAACTAGTGCTGTGTACACGACATGACATGACATGTCACGATGCGCGTCAATGACGTACTCCCTGTAATAACCCCTCATGGAATGACAGTGTGGGACGTTGAATATGTCCACCCACCCGCGTTTCAGTCAAATCTATTAGGCCTCTTTCAGACAGCGACGGTCTCCAGATGAAACGGCAAAGCCCGTTGGCGTTCTTAATTTTTTATTGACCCTTTACACGAGAACGCACACTTTATGAAAACGCTATAATGTCGCTAGGTGGCGGTAACGGGCTGCCAAATAGACCAGTCACCCACGTACAAGAAGAATAACCAGGTAGCTCCAAGCCCCCAGTAAGGCTATCCAACGTTGAAGATGCCACTACCTACTGGCGAAATGTGGAATTGCAGCACTTAATGGAAGTGGACGGACGTTCATGACGTCACGTGAAAAGCCCGGACCTCAAAATTGAGGTCCGGGGCTAGGCTAGGCTAAACCTCCGCTCGCTCGAGCCATTGAGTTATAATTATACTTCCGGAAGTCTTCCGGGTGCTTCAAAACGCCACTGAGCAACTTCCACTGAAATGAGGGAGGCTACATAAACGCTGCTGCCGCCGCCATTTTATATACATCATGGTTTTACATTCACCATGGCCATCGCTGATGAGCGGCGCTTTGTAGGCGAGGAGGGAGGCTTGTTCACTGAGGAACTCCATTATATCATATATGGCTCTCCAATGAATGTAATAAACATATGTGTTGTGAGCCAACGTGAGCCATGATGTCATACGTTTTGCAGATTCACCATTTTGCCTGTCGTCTAAAGGGACCCCAGCAAAAGATACTTTATTTTGCCGTTTTCCGTTCTCGTGTAAAGACCACCTGAGTCGCACCTTTTGCCTTACTCACATGACACCTTCCCGACTTTCTTTTTTGACTGACATGACTCAGCCCAGTGAGTGACGCTTTGTATCGTCAGTGACATCAACCGCTTCGGGTGCTTCGTCTAAAAAAAGCTAAATACAGACACATGCTGGGCTTTGTATATAAAATCACCCCGGCGTGTACTATTTCAGCTGGAGCAGGGGCCTTTGGAGGAGGTGGCGGTGATTGGGAGTGTAGACGGGGTGGGGTGTTGGTGGTTGGAGGGTACGGGGTAAGGTGGTGGGTGGGTGTACAAACTGTACATAAGCAAGGGGCCGAGCATTCTAGAGTGTCCAGCCAGCATTTCTTTTATTTTTTCTCTCTTTTTTTAAGATGCGTGCATGCATGCAGAAGACCGGGTTACAGGCACCGTCTGGTAATCATGGGCTATTTCCAGCCCTCTGGTGCTGCGACGGCGAACATGGGAGCAGAGTATAGGAGTGAAAGCGCAGTCCATCGCATCTACGTATACACACATGGACACACATGGACCGTGCGTGCACGCATGCGTGCACGCACAGGCGCGAAAAGCAACTCACCTCGGCCGAGGCCAGAGACGTCACCTCCATCAGATTCTCAGCGCGGAAGGCAAACACAGCAGCTGCTAGGACTGGAGGGGGGTGGAAGAGGGGGCGAGACAGCAAAGGAGTGGTAAGGGGGGGGGGGGGGGGGAGAGAGATGGATCGGGGGTGAACAGTTTTATATGCATTAGGGCCACAGATGCCCATTTGATAAAATATTTGACCTCTGGGAGTCCAATCTGACTGCTTAATCCTCTTGATTGAACTCAGAGTGTACAATGTGTATGGGGCGGCGGTGGCTCAGGGGTAGAGTGGCCAGATGGGAAGCGCAAGGTTCCCTGTTTGAACCAGAGAATGAGCACTTCCGCATTCCATTGTTACAATGGGAGTCAATGCTAGTGTCGCCACTCTCAGTTGGTGTCGAAGTGTCCTTGAGCAAGACTCTGAACCCCTAATTGCTCCCGATGAGCAGGTTGGTGCCTTGCATGGTTTCCGCCGCTATCGGTGTATGAATGTGTGCGTGAATGGGTGAATGTAATGCACAATCTATGTAAAGCGCCTTGGATATAAATGCACCATTTACCATTTACTGTCAGAATTACAGACCCAAAAGGGTCCATTTCACCCCTCGCGCCAGACCCAACGTTGAGAAACAGTGCTATAATGCAAACATGAGTTCAAACGGAGTGCTGGTCCAGTAAAAGTAAAAGCCTACCTGCCACTATCTCCAGTGAGTCATAGCCCAGGATACGGTCCCAGAGTAGCAACAGCTGGTCAGTGGACAGATAGCCGGAAAAGGCCCGCACCATCCACTTGAAAGCTATGCGTAACCTGAACACACATAGTTAACAGGTTATACAAGAGCAGTTGTTTACTGATGAAAAACAGAACACATTTAACAATACGCTTCTTTGAATGATAAATAAATTCCTTGCACTAGATCTATGTAAGTATGAGGCTATTACTGTATATAATTTATTGTATTGGTTTGTTTACTTTGAATATGCCTACATAAAGTATGGGTACTCTCAGCCCGGTGTGGGGCATAAACAATTCAAATACAGGTCAGTTTAGTTTAAAACAAAACGTTTCAATAAATTAAGAATAAAACAATGTTTAGCTCTCACATACAGCCAGATCACTTCATCTGTTCCATGAAAACACATGTCATGGGTGTTTTCACCAATTCACCACAAGGTGGTAGTACAACCTTGTGTATTTTGCAACCTCACTGCAACAACTGGTTTGAAGGATGCAATGGAGTGGGTTCAAAACACAGTACACAGATTCAAACACCACACAAACAGTAAAGCATAATGTAATAATCCAATAGTATTAGTGACTGAAGAACATATCAATAGCTAAAATAGCACATCTACAAGTGTTGCATGTCAAAGTGTAGACCTTCTATTTTTGCAAGCATTCACCTGAACTATTATATGGCATGCCCAGGCCAGAATACAGGGATGATAGGGGTTTGTGTAATCTCTCAAAACAGATTTGAAATGCCTTTAAATTATACAATATTGATTTTTAACCAAATGTTTTCCCACTATAGGACTTTTCTGTTTAGATGTATGGGCTGTCAAGGCCAGAAAGTGACTGGACAGCTAAGCTAGGCATGTAATAACGTTAAACGGTTTGCGGGTGGCGCCATTTCTCCACTTATCCATGCATTACCTTGTCAGATGAGAAAGCCACTACAGCATCTAGACATCTAGTAGTCAACTACAGTAAGTGATTAAGAAAAATAAATCTAAACTTTCCATCCCCGGTGAAACCATGGTAATCTGAATGCTGCTACATTCCCTCAGCCTGCAAAGGTAATATTTGCATCTATTATTTTATGGAGGGTACCGTATGCGCGTGACATCATCATCATACCCCCGGAATGCCTACTGATTGGCAAAAAAACTATTTTCTGGCCTTGACAGCTCATCCATCAAAAAAGAAAAGTCCTATCTGATTGCATTAAACGACATTACATAACGTTAAACTCACTTTGCCGCTCGATTTTCTATATGCATACCCTCTATACTTGTGGAGACTTTTGGCCCTCACAAGTATAGGCTAGTAGTATATGCGCGCGCGCATGCACGCACGCACGCACGCACGCAAAGAGTGTCGAGTAGTGGAAAAGAAGGGAGCTGATCTCGGTGAACATAATAACAAGTATTAAGTATTAGTTTACTGGGAGTTGAGGGTTCAAGTGGTTTTAATAAATAGCCTACAGTACAGTTGAAAGCTGTGCATTGATTATATCGTAGTGGTAGTGATCATGTTGAAGCAGCTGCTGCTGGAAATCCATAGCCTGGCTAATAAGCCAGACTAATAGGCAATTTTTTTTGCCAACGGCTGTTTCGGTCTGGCTTATTAGCCAGGCTAGGAAATCCATACATTACTGATATTGTGGTTGAATCAGTGTATCAGTACTCTGCTGTAAAGCAGTGTTTTTCGACCAGTGGTCCTTGAGGGGGTTCAGATGGTCCCCAGCTAAATGATGGAGAGGTGGTAACCAAATGGACCTTGAGAGCGTAAAATGGTCTACTGGAGGAGGAGAAGATGAGTTTCAGTTTATATGTACCAGTGCCACTGTCTGCAATTATGTTTAAAGATGCATTACACCTCAAGCAGACTGTAATAATCAAACCTTTTAATTCATTGTCTGGTTTTGGTCTTATTTTGGATTTGATGAATCCAGACTCAGATTATTAGTATTATTTATTTTAGCGGATATGATTCAGCTAAGTCTCTCATAAGGAGAAAACAGAGGTTGGAAAAGCTAGTTAGTGCTGAACTCCTTAAGGTTAGTGTCTGGCTATCAGACAACAAACTGTCTCTCCATCTCGGCAAAACTGAGTCCATTCTTTTTGGGTCTAATCACAAACTGAAGAAGTCTCCTGGGTTTAAAATAGTGGTCGGGGACTTTGAAGTGACAGCCAAGGGATCCATCGGTGTATTTTGGATAACAAGCTTTCAGGAGAAAGTATGGCACAAAAAGTAGTTTCAAAGGTAAGTCAAAGAACAACATTTTTTAGCTAGAATATCCAGCCTTTTAGATACACCCTAAAGCAGCGGTTCCCAAAGTGGGGTCCGCGGACCCCTAGGGGTACGCGACGCATAGCCAGGGGGTACCCGAAATAATTCCCAAAAAAGAAAAGAAAAAAAAAAGATATATATATATATATTTTTAAAACTTTTTTTAACATTAAAAGTATGTTTATCTACGTGGTAATTTCTGCCAAGTTGCGCAATAAACGTATTTGTTGTGTTGTTCATTGTGTTTCTCCCATGTTTGCTTTGGCCCAATAGCTGACATGATTACTAAAACTACAACATCAGTCAACCTGTCGTGACCCCAAACAGTAAAAAACAAAAAGACTCAGGACACTTGAAAGGTTTCTGCGGCCGCTTCAGATGAGGGGGTACCTGGAAAAATGTCTACCCCAAAAGGGGTAGCCTATACCTGGTCCAAAAAAGTTTGGGATCCCCTGCCCTAAAGATCCTGGATGGGGCTCTTGTACAATGTCACTGTGACCATGCCTGTACATCTTGGTATACTGGCATTTCTATGACCTTTAAGAAGAAACTTCAGACCTCCCAAAATAAATTGGTTAGAGTGATCCTTAAGTTGCATCCTAGAACTCATATTCTCCCTGCCCACTTCACCAGTCTGGTGGGGTGGCTTAAAGTGGAGGAGAATGTCCCAATTTAAAATGTGTCTAGTTCACAGGATTAGAAATAATGTAGCACCCAAATCTTTCCGTGATTAATTTTGAAAGGTTAGTCACACTCTTCACTCTGTATAAAACAACTTTTGGCATTAACCACCTTGCCTTATTTAAACATAACCACCCTGGACTCAGTGAGTAGTTACAGGCACTACTACTGATTTTAAACCCTGCCATTTTCACAGCAATATGGGAAATATTTTTTTATCTAGCGTTTTTTAAGTAAATTATAGGAAAACAGACTGGAATAGCCAATTTATTTTTGTTGGTGACACATGACTGACAAGATCTTTTTTCTGCAACGAACAGTGCCATTTTTTTCAAATTTGGGGTATATTGGATGCTGTGTTAATGACGTTTGCCATTCTTTGTAAAATAGGCGACTCCTGCAAAATGTGGAGGAAGGCCATTTGGAATGGAATATGAAAAATATGTGTTATATGTAAATCTGTAGGAGTAGTAGCAAAATGTGTGTTTTGAAGGAAATTGAAAAAGGAAACTGGCAGACGTGTGGCCTGCATGGGATTGTGTCATGATTCAAGGAATCCAGGGGAAAAGTTTTGATTGTAACTCTTGAACCTACGGATCAAGAGTTAGAGGCAACACAGCCTGGTATAGCTCCACCATAAGCCTGATATGGGATGGAGTCTCAGTCTCAGCCAATCAAATCATCACGCTCCGTGCTACAAACACAAACACGTGCTCAAACACACCTACACACAAAGCTGTGCACAGGAGGGGCTAGCGCCCCTCAAAAATATAAAGCAAAATAAAGCCTGGGGTTATAAAGAACACGAAACTAGCATTCTCCCCATTATACGGAATTGTGTGGAAAGAGAAGAAATGGTTAAACAACACTTTGTAGGTGCAGTTGATCCAGCTCAACTTGTCTTGCAGCTTTGTAGATTCTTTTAGCAGCTACATAATATGTTGGGCATGGCTTTAGTATCTTTGCATCTTCATGTTGCTGGCTTCCATTTTAAATGAATGGTAGCCTGCACCTTTGTATCTTCACGTTGGCACAAGCAGAGTGAGAAATAGCTTCTTTGCCAAGGCCATGGCTGCTAAATAAGTTAATATGAAGTGGTTCACCTGCACTACCTTTGGTGTAATATTTTGTGTACTATGCTGCTTTCGATTAAATCTTTAAAAAAAAAATCTTAACTTAGTTTTTAGGGCTATTCTTACTGTGTATTTATTTATTTGTGTGTTAGAGCAGTGGTTATTATTTCAAAAGATTTTCAAACTGTCTAAAAATTATTATAAATTTAATAAATTAAAAAGTAAATAATCAAAATAATTTCTGAAAATCTAAATAAAACCCATGATTACAAAAGAAAGAAAAAAAAAACTTGCAAGGAATAGTGAAAATAGAACATAATGTCTCTGCTACAGTGCTACACGGTCTCCCTCTCAGGTTTTCTACTGGCTGTCTCTCCTACACTCTCACACCTCACTACTGTACTGTAGCCTGTAAAACAGAATGCTAAATGTTTTTCACCTGCACATTCCTCCTGATATTGGTTAGACAGGTATTTTGGGTTGTTTTGTGAGCCTTGAATTTAATTGAAGTGTGTGTGTGTGTGTGGGGGGGGGGAGTGGTTGAGAGTGGGGGGAGGGGGGAGAGAGTGACACACACACACACACACACACACACACACACACACACACACACACACACACACACACACACACACACACACACACACACACACACACACACACACACACACACAGGAAGAACCGCCCATGTCATGTGATCTCTGAAGAATGAGGAAAGGAAGCCACAGTGTTAAAAGTCAACTCAGTCGGTGTGTCACAATCATTCATTACCAAGCTGAGAAATGGACCTGCACTTGCATCCAAAGCAGATTCTGCTGGACGAGGACAAATTGGCCTGTTCCATCTGTCTGGACACACTGAGGGTTCCGGTGACCATCGCCTGTGGACACAACTACTGCGGCAGGTGTATCGGCGGATACTGGGACAAGAATGAGCAAACGCCGAGAGTCCGATGTCCACAGTGCAGAGAGACGTTCGACCCAAGACCCAAGCTGAAGAAAAACCTCATGTTGGTCGACCTGGTGGCTGTAATGAAGAAGGCAAAACTCGAAGGTGTTATTCCTGAGAAGTGCTTCGCCGGGCCCGGAGATGTGGGCTGCGATACCTGCCCCGGGAGAAAACTGAAAGCGACGGAGACTTGTCTTCAGTGCATGGTCTCGTACTGCAGCACCCACATCCTGCCTCACTATAAATCTCCTGCCTTTAAGAATCACAAGCTGGTCAAAGCCATGCCTCAGGGGAACACCTGCGTGCGGGAGAGAATCCAGGGGAGAGTGGAAGAAGTGAAGCTGCTCGAGCAGGAGGTGGAAAACATCAATCACTCTGCCGACAAAGCAGCGAGGGAAAGTGACGCCGTCTTCGCCGAGCTCATCTCCTCCATTCACAGAAGACGATCTAAGGCGAGGGAGCATCTCAGGGACCAGCAGAAACATGAATGGAGCCGTGCCGAAGCACACAAGAAGACTGTGGAGAAGGCGGTCGCTGAACTGAAGAGCCAACATGCCGAGCTGCAGCAGCTCTCTCACACAGAGAATCCCAGCCACGTTCAACACAGTTACAGCTCCCTCTCAAGGATCAGTGACAGTGTGTCCACGTACCGAGTCAGCATCCACCACCGTCCTCTGAGACACTTTGACGACGTGACCGTGGCCGTGTCAAAGCTGACGGACAAGATGACGGCCACTCTGAAAGAGGAAGCGGCACGCATCTCGAAGACGGTGAACAGAGTGGATGTTTTAATGTCAACCCTAGAGCCCAAGACCAGAGGCGAGTTCTTGAAATATGCTCTCGCGGTCACAATGGATTACAACACAGCACACCAATACCTGGTTCTGTCCAACGATCACCTGAAAGTAACGAATACCAACAGTGTGCAAGGACATCCTCCGCACCCAGATAGATTCACAGACTGCTGGCAGTGTCTGGGCACAGAGTTTCTGACCGGACGCCATTACTGGGAGGTGGAGTGGAAGGGCGAATACGTCGACGTCGCAATCGCGTACCCGGAGATCAGCCGGGCGGGAGACATGGAGCGTAGATTCGGACTGAACAAAAAAACGTGGTGCTTGCAGGCTTACAAGCACGGGTGCCATTACAGAACCAACGAGATCGGTCACGAGATCGACATCCCCGTGAAGTCCAGAGTAGGAGTGTACCTGGATCACGGCGCCGGCATTGTGTCCTTCTACAGCGTCTCGGACACCATGACGCTGCTCAAAAGAGTCCAGACCACGTTCAATCGTCCCATCGTCCCCGGATTTTGGGTCTGTCCCGACGCCACCATGGAGATGTGTCATGACATCACCAAGTAAATCCACTGGGTTGTGACTAAATACATGTGCTCACGTGCAGTACGTAAGTCAAATTTGGAGGTATGTTTTTACTTTACTCGAGTATTTCCATTTTTGAGGGGCGCTAGCCCCTCCTATGGCCAGCTTTGTCTGTTTGTGTGAACATAAACACGACGATTTGATTGGCTGATCACCCCATAGCGATGATTTAAGTGATTGGCCCGGAATTACATTTGTGATGATTTGATTGGCTGAGCACGGAATGTGATGTATGATGATAAGAGCGCCCCTCACTTCACACAAGTGTGATTTTGTATATACTTTTACTTCTACTATTTTTCACTCTACTACAATTATTTGAAAACTGTAGTTAGGCTACTAGGTGTATTGAAGATTTTTTTATTGTGTATACAAGCCCCTATTATACTTCTTCCATCACTGAGCAAATCAGATTTTGTCTGTTGAGAAGATATTGCATAATTATGTCCTTCTGTTTTGCCATTTTGTTCTGTTCTTGTATTTATATGATTGATGAATTCTTGTGGCTTCTTCTTTTTTTGTTCCATTTTGTTTTGCCTGGAAACCAGACAAATTGTCTTGTTATGAAGTAATCATCATTTTGTGGGTTTGATATTCCATGTGAACATTGAGTGATATTGATTTACCGTAGTTTAAATTCAACGATTATGTAATAAACTGTAATGTAACACATAGTCACCCAACATGATAATTAAATTACAATAAATGTCTGTGTACGACGACATTATGTGTGTTGCGTTTGTCATCTTTAATGCTGTCACTGTAAAGTGGACTGAGACTTCTTCTGTGTATCATCATCGGATGTCCAGCTTAACCCATTTAGGCCTGACGTCGACATTAAAATGTCTTCTAAATGCTGACAGTTTTCTGAAATACCCATGTTTCTTTATCAGTGGTGCTCAATATTTCATGTTCATGGACCCCAAAAAATATATGTAATTGGCCACCGACCTCCATCTGAAAATATGTTGTTCCAGGGACCCCCCAGAAGCAAAGATTTTTGTTAAAAATGTTCGCTCGGAAAGAATATATATTCAAAGATTTGCACTACATTTTCACGATTTTTCAAAAATAGCAGACCTACAAGCTCGTAGCGCGCCACTCAGTGGCGCGCTATGAGCTTGTAGATCTGCTGTCCGTACACAACAGTGGAAAGCAGCCTCTTGATTGGTCCATGTGTATATGGTGACGTAACATACATGCTGCGGTACTTTCAAAACAATGGCTGCCCTCGATGCAACAATATTTCAGATATAGACTCTGACATATACATAGCTCGCTCACGTA
The DNA here is from genome assembly GCF_951216825.1 of Electrona antarctica. Classification (NCBI taxonomy): domain Eukaryota; kingdom Metazoa; phylum Chordata; class Actinopteri; order Myctophiformes; family Myctophidae; genus Electrona; species Electrona antarctica. Next base: position 31,500,214 of record NC_136802.1, on the reverse strand, counting down.
GAAAGTATAAATCACACAGACCTTGTTGTTTTTTAACGTGGTATCTTTTAACCCATTCAGGACGGGAACCCCTTTTGGTGTTTCAAGGATGAGGTTATACTTTAGCTATTGGAAAATAGCAGATCTACAAGCTCATAGCGCAGCACAGAGTGCAGCACTACAAGCTTGTAAATCTGCTATTTTTTTTTAAATCGTGAAAATGTGGCGCAAATATTTGAATATATATTCTTTCAGAGCGAACGTTTTTAACTAAAATCTTTGCTTTGGGGGGGGGGTCCCTGGAACAACATATCTTCATATGGGGGCCAGATACAGATAATTCTGGGGGTCCTTGACATGAAATAGTTTGCACACCACTGGCACAGAAACATAGGTTTTTCAGAAAACTGTCAGGATTTAGAAGACGTGCCTAAATGGCACTAGCGCTGTGATGACCTCAGCATTTCGTCACGCTGCTCGGCTAGATGAGTCAGTCTGCCAAGACAACTACTTACGCCCACTTCTCAAGCTGCCTCTATGGGACAAAGTCCAGACTGATACCGGGGGAGGAGGAAGCGAGAGTGAACCCACGTTATCAGGCTGTCACAATGAGATATATGTACGAGGAGCAGTGAAGAAGATGTAGCTGTGTTGTACACGGGCTACTCACGGCTGAGCATCGATCTGTCGAAGGTGGTAAAAGAGCTGGGGGAGGTGTGTCTGGAGCAGACATTCAAACTGGAGACACAGCGACACGATGCCCTGTGGACGCACACACACACACACACACACACACTATGAACTATGTGTGTGTGCACTGTGCACAAACACAAAATAGAGGATACTGAACCATGAACATAATTGATATTTATAAGAATTTGAGCCAGGAGGAACAATGTCAAAGGGAAGTTCCATGAAATATGGGACTACTTTTATTTGTATATTAAAGGATGGTTGCATTAACAATTTGTAATTGGATATAATCACTATTGTCAACAACAGAATGTGGAGGGGTGTTGTCAATTGGGGTTTTTCTTTTTTGACTGCTAGTTTTGTTTTTGTTTTTTGTTTTTCTTGTCTTTCTTTTGTGTAAGTCATGTGTATTTTGTATGCTTTATTGTAAAATCATTAAAAAAACTTTGATGACAAAAAATAATAATTTGTGAATGGAAGATAAGCTAGACAGTGTGTGTGTGTGTGTGCTTACTGAATGCGAGGAGGAGATAGAGTGCAGTCTGAAGAAGTAGCGTACATACATCTCTCTGAACACACTGTACAGCTTAGACGGCTCATTATAGAGGAAGCACAGAGGAGCCACTGGAAGAGAGAGAGAGGCGCGCACACACACACGCACACACACACACGCACACACACACACACACGCACACGCACACACACGCACACACACGCACACACACACACAAACGCGCGCGCAGTTGCACACGCACACACACACACACACACGCACACACACACGTGAATCATCAATATTTTATATATATATATACGGCTCACACATTTTTGCCCCTCACACGTTTACTGTAGACGTTGATAATGTCGACGTATAAATTGTACTCACCGTACATTGAAAATCCATGAAATGGAATGACACCTGTACAAGGGACATTTTCAAGTCAATTCAGTTGCACAAGATGAATAATTCAATCCAATGGATGCCTGCTTTCACATAAGTGGCTGTTTTCACGGGTGAACGTGGCTAAAAGGTAACAACGTTAATCATGATATGTTAATAAAGTTTCATTTAATAGGTTTGTTTCTGCATGCCAGCATGAAGTTAAATGTACATAAGGTGTCTATCCTGGCAAAAGTCAATGTTATTACTACATTATTGTCTTTGCCAGGACGAAGGCGTGGCCAAGACTATGTATTTGTTGGACAGACAACAGCACCTAATGCTGCTTGTCGTGCATTAGGTCAGGTGAATAATATTTGCATTAGGTCAGGTGAATAATATTTGCATTAGGTCAGGTGAATAATATTTGCATTAGGTCAGGTGAATAATATTTGCATTAGGTCAGGTGAATAATATTTGCATTAGGTCAGGTGTATAATATTTGCATTAGGTCAGGTGTATAATATTTGCATTAGGTCAGGTGTATAATATTTGCATTAGGTCAGGTGTATAATATTTGCATTAGGTCAGGTGAATAATATTTGCATTAGGTCAGGTGTATAATATTTGCATTAGGTCAGGTGTATAATATTTGCATTAGGTCAGGTGTATAATATTTGCATTAGGTCAGGTGTATAATATTTTAGATGGACACAAAATAAACAAAACAACCTAAAAGAAAAGGCAGATATAACCTATCATGGCAGTGTCTCTCCTCCGCGAATGTTTGTGGGAATTATTGATTTATCCTGTGTTTATTCATTACCTACAGTAGAAGCAGTTAGTGGTTTGACCCAGGGCAGGTGCTACTGTTTAAATCAGCCACCCCGAACCCAATCTGAGAAGCCATCGTCAAAAAATAAAGGAAAAACAGCGCCCTCTTGACAGAGTCAACAGTCTCACATTTAACTGCTGTTAAACCCATTCTGACTCTCTTTTGGTGTTTTAAGCATGTTATGCTTTAGCTATTGAAAAATAGCAGATCTACAAGCTCATAGCGCGGCACCGAGTGCTGCGCTACGAGCTTGTAGGTCTGCTATTTTTGAAAAATCGTGAAAATGTGGCGCAAATCCTTGAATCTATATTCTTTCAGAGCGAATGTTTTTAACTTAAATCTTTGCTTCTAGGGGGTCCCTGGAACACCATATTTTCAGATGGGGGTCGGCGGGCAAATCCAGATAATTCTGGGGGTCCTTGACATGAAAAAGGTTGAGCACCACTGATATAGAAACATATGGTTTTTCAGAAAACTGTGTAGGATTTAGAAGACTTTTGTAGAATTGTCCTCAGGTCAAAATGGGTTAATGGGGACATTTGGATGTAATTCCTTTCCATTGACTGGGGTGACTCAGTACGTCGGCTGGCTGTTTCCCGGACCCATTTTCCAACAAAATGGAGTTAGCTAACATTTCTAAGAGATCTCTAGAGTGATATGCTGCTCCTGAGCCTCCAGAGTAGACTGAAGGATGTGAAAGTGAAGTTGCAGTCTCACCGTTAGGAGGATACACCACTGCACATTCTTCATTGCCCACTTTTCCTAAAAGGCAGACACATAGTTGTACACATAGTTGTTAATATTATTCTGATCGCCATAAACATTACATTAAGATGGTGCATCCGGGGCGATATTTGCATTTCGCATTAGCCTGGTCCCCGAGCGCTGGGTGGGTGTTTTGCAGAAACCCAAAAGTGGAGGAGCCAATCAGCATCAGGGCCTTTTGCGATTGACGCCGATTGTTTACCAGGCTAATTTTGAATCTGGTTGCAAAGGCCAAATAATAATAATAATAATAATAATAATAATAATAATAATAATAAAAAATACCTGAAACAACAGGTTTGGAAATGCCCATATATGGACTTTTCTTTTTTTAATTGACGTTTTCGGGCAGGGTAGGGCGTAAAATGTGTGCTAATTAGTAAGGCCAGGCGGGGCCTGATATGTGCATGTGTGCGTATGTGAAGGACAGAGAGTCTCACCCTGGATGTAGGATTTGGGAGGAGTGGCGCTGTTGTAACTGAAGTGTTCCAAGACAGCTGTATCTCTGGAGAAACACAGCAGCACCTGAACGCACACACGCGCACACACACACGCACGCACACACGCACACACGCACACAAACATGGAATTAAGAAAATTCATCACACATGACATACCCTCTTCAAAATACAAAATACAGTACACACAGACACGTACACCGCCCTACACATGCATGCACATGTGTGTGTGTCTGTATGTGTCTCTCTCTCTCTCTTCCAGTGGTTCCTCTGTGTTTTCTTTATAATGAGCCGTCAAAGCTGTACAGTGTGTTCAGATAGATGTACTGTATGTACGACTGCACTCTAGTCTATCTCCTCGCTTTCAGTAAGCGCACGCACAGTCGCGCACACACACACACGCACACACACACGCACACGCGCACACACACACACACACACACACACACACACACACACACACACACACACACACACACACACACACACACACGCACAGGTTGCCGTTCTTAAGTTACCAAGGGCTTCTATTAAAACACTTTTATTTGGTCACTGGCGAATGATGTGCTCGAGTTGCTTCCATTACTTTCAGGCACGGAGTCTATTAAACAGGCCAGCTGGAGCCAACATTCCAGGATGTTCCGAGATAGTGAACCGTAACAGGCTCTGTGAGTGAAGTGGCCACTCGCTGCACGAAATATGAGTGGAGGTATTTTTTTCCATTACTACAATCCCATTCGGGAGAATTAATTTCAATTCCCCCGGTCCACTTGAGCTGTATTGTATTCAACAAAGAAGCCCTGAGATGAACCGACCTCACGGACGAGACAGACAACAGACAACAATGACTATGGGGTGTCGGCAGAGTCCATAGGGTCTGCTCTTTGATCAACCTGTTGGGACTGGATAGTAAAAATGGTGCATTTATATGGTGCATTTATATAGCGCCTTTATCCAAGGCGCTTTACATAGATTGTGCATTACATTCACCCATTCACACACACATGCATACACCGATGGCAGCAGAAACCATGCACATCAGGAGCAATTTGGGGTTCAGTGTCTTGCTCAAGGACACTTCGACACTAACTCTGGGGGAGTCCGGGTTCGAACAGGCAACCTTGCGGTTACCATCCAGCCACTCTACCCCAAGGGGCCAGTGAGGCTATTCAACGTTGAAGGTCTGGGTCCTAGTGGTAGGAGGAGGGACTACAGGCGGACCCGTGGATTCATGACCGGGAAACCCCGTGCAGCTGGGCTTTAACATTGCGCGCTCGGTTGCATACGTCACCCAGGACCTCAAAGTTGAGGTCCGGAGGAGGGACTTCCGGCAGTCTTCCGGGTGCTTCAAAACGCCACTGAGCAACTTCCACTGACATGAATAGCTGGGGGGGCGGAGCTTCACGCCAGTTCAGTCTCTATCCTTTTATATACTCTATGCTCTACCCCTGAGCCACCGCCGCCCATAGTAGACGACGGTGGACATTTTAGAAAGAGGCCAAATTGAATTTATTATTCAATGAATTATAAATGTGTATATGTTTTTGTTTGTTTGTTATTACAGTAGGGATGCAAATGGTTTTACTCTGTAGCACTTGAAAGCTGCATTATAAATGCAAAGTATTATTATTAATCTACTATATTACACTAATCTACACTAAATATATTCAGACAATAGCTGGTCTATACATTCATAACTGTTACATCTGCAGTGGTTGGAGATGGCCCCGATACTCTACTACAACGTAGATCTACGACATGCTCTGTGAGTTTGTAGGTCTGCCTTCTTCGCTGAATGTTCACCTATTTTCACCAAATGTTCGCCTATGTTACATGATACCCAAGTACAGTGCATACCTACAAAGTAATTAACCCATTCAGGCCTGACGTCGAAATTTAAAAAAAAAAGTTTTCTAAATCATGACAATTTTCGGAAAGATTTGAGGCACATTTTAACGATTTTTCAAAAATAGCAGACCTACAAGTTCATAGCGCGCCACTCGGTGGCGCGCTATGAGCTTGTAGATCGGCTATTTTTCAATAGCTAAATTATAACATAATGTTTAAAACGCTAACGCTAACATGACATGGATGCGTTCCAGGTCTCAATGGATTAAGAGAAGTATTGCTCATTCCAACTCCCTTCCCCTACACTAATACTACTGCCCACCACTTCCACAAGTTTTCACAGACTAGTGTGTGCTCACTATCGGCCAATATTGACAGAGATGTGAGGCTTTTGAGCCACGCCTGTGTAATCACGATAAGGGGGGGTCCAACAGGTGAGAAGGCAAACAAAGCTGTGGCTACTGGAGCGGCTAATAATAACAAACGCTCCTCAGACTGGAGACGTTTTCTGTGTCTGTTGCGATAATCTCTGAAGTAACGTGGCAGAAAATAGAACAGGTGAGGTGGTGGTGATGCTGCTATCAATCGCTGAGATTAGATGCTATTGCAATGAGTTTAACCCATTCTGAACGGGAACCCCTTTTGGTGTTTTAACTAAGTATTATGTTATACTTTAGCTATTGAAAAATAGCAGATCTACAAGCAGATCTACGAGCTTGTAGGTCTGCTATTTTTGAAAAATCGTGAAAATGTGGCACAAATATTTGAATATAATATTTTTTCAGAAGACTTTTTTTTTTTTATTTTTTCGACGTCAGGCCTAAATGGGTTAATCCTTTGGGACATCCAAAGACGAAGTATGAAGCTAATAAACATCCAGTTTTGTGTCATCTAGTGGTATGAAACTGGACGAGGATGTAACATGGATACGTCTCGAGAGATTAGAAGTGTAGGTCTGAATGCACCGTGGGTGCCCAATGCACGGCACCGTCGACACATGAGTGCACACTGCACCTTCCTGGGTGTCTCCTTAGTGCATAGTCATCGTTGTCAAGCAGAAACCATATAGGTCTACTGTCCAAAACTGTTACTTTTCAGAAAATGGGAAAAAGAATGTGTGCTCCAATAGATCCAACATAGTTATTTAGTCACAAGCTGTTCTCTATCGTGTTCGAGACTGGCTCTCCACTACATATTATCAATATGTATGGGAAACTGACCCCACGGGGCAGCTTCCCGTACATATTGATAATATGTACGTACATATTATATATAACCCAGGTACAGGAACATAATATGTTCAGAGAACCTGGGTTACCCGTGTATCTACCACAGTCAGATTGTGTTTTTGAGTATAGTATACTCAGTAGACTCATTTTGCTATTTTTGCGTGACACTCTTGTACAACAAAGTAAGGCATTACTTTATGGGGGGGGGGGGAATATGGAGATACTAGCTTTCTGCCCGACAATGATATGTGAAATAAAGGTTATCATTTTGACCTTTGTGAAAATGGGTGGGCTTGAGTGGACAACACACAAACTAGGACAGAAACGGATGCGTTGAAATGAGAGATGAAGATGGAAGAAGCTCACCTGATAGAGATGAAGATGGAAGAATTAAGCTCACCTGATAGAGATGAAGATGGAAGAATTAAGCTCACCTGATAGAGATAGTCTTCAAAGACAAAGTAGTAGTCGTCATTACTGGCGGTGAGCTTCACGTCCTGGAGGATGGGACAAAGCATCGAAAACAGCTGATCTACAAGCCGACACGCAGCATTGTGTTGTGTGCTTGCTTTACTTTACTTCATTTGTTTATTTAGACGGGACAACGCGTCAATGGACACTACATAAATCCAGTGTAAATACACCGGATTTAGCAAAAAATATTTTTTTTGTCTGCAGTCCCCACATGAAAACATAAAACAAAACAGGCAAACAGTACCTTACATTAGGAAACAAAGCATTGAAAACATACATGCACGGGGAAAAAAAGTACAAAGGTGTAAAGTGCATCTATGTAATTTAGCAGCGTTTTTGTTAAGGGCGATACAGAGACTGGATATTTTCAGCAAAGGGATTTGGCGCCGTAGATGGGAAAAAAGGAGGTGGGCAAGGATAGAACCCTGAGGGACCCCAGTCAAAATATACCCTATTTGGTTTTAGAGGTTAATGTGGTTAACTGGGAAATACACATGTAACTGTTGTCAGTATATGGAAAAGCAGTGAAATCACCAGTTTTTGGTCATTTCATTTTATAAACCAAATGAAGTGGAGTGTACAGTACCTTGTAGATGAGGTTGTCCACCAGCAGGTCGTGTTGTATGACCCCTGCCTTCAGCTGCTCGTAGTGCATCACATCCTGAACACACACACACACACACACACACACACACACACACACACACACACACACACACACACACACACACACACACACACACACACACACACACACACACACACACACACACACACACACACACACACACACACACACACACACACACACACACACACACACACACACATCAGGGCTCATCAATATGTCCGCACACGGACAAATGTGTCCGTGGCAAAGATTTTCTGTTTTTACACATCATTATAATGTTATTTTGATCATGAGACCCAATTACTGAATGTCAAGTCTCCAGGTTTTCTTCAGAGTATGTATGACACTTAAGGCACATTAGGAGTCCAACTAGTAGAGGTTCTCAAATGTTATATTTGCAAGGACCCCCTTAACCCATTTTGACCTGAGATCAGATTCTAAAAATGTCTTCTACATCCTGACAGTTTTCTGAAAAAGCTATGTTTCTATGTCAGTCGTTCTTCGATTTTTCAAAAATAGCAGACCTACGAGCTCGTAGCGCGCCACTCGGTGGCGCGCTATGAGCTTGTAGATCTGCTATTTTTCAATAGCTACACCAAAAGGGGTTCCCGCCCAAAATGGGTTAACTCTGAGAGTGTACAAAATGGTTTCATTTGAACACCCTCGGAGTTACAGACCTGTTATGGTCATTCAGGGCTTAGCTTGTCCACTCATTTGGTACGTCCGTGGCAAAAATGGAATTTTGACAAAAATGTCCACCACGAGCCAACATGGTGATGACACCCCTGCTCATAATCACCAACATGGTGATGACACCCCTGCTCATAATCACCAACATGGTGATGACACCCCTGCTCATAATCACCAACATGGTGATGACCCCCCTGCTCATCATCACCAACATGGTGATGACCCCCCTGCTCATAATCACCAACATGGTGATGACACCCCTGCTCATAATCACCAACATGGTGATGACACCCCTGCTCATAATCACCAACATGGTGATGACCCCCCTGCTCATCATCACCAACAAGGTGATGACCCCCCTGCTCATAATCACCAACATGGTGATGACACCCCTGCTCATAATCACCAACATGGTGATGACACCCCTGCTCATAATCACCAACATGGTGATGACCCCCCTGCTCATAATCACCAACATGGTGATGACCCCCCTGCTCATCATCATCAACCGAGAGTTCAAATCTCTAACCACCTGAACCTCAGCATCCATATTGTGTGGATCATAAGTGGTTCATTTTGCTGACACAAGAGATGAGGGTGAAAATCCAATATAATGCTTTCTGAATGTCATAATTTTCTAGTAATGTGATTTCGATACCAATAAATAAAAGGAGCTGCCTATCTGTAAGCTCTGTACTAGGAGGACGTGTTTCGAAAAAAATCCCTAGCGTGCAGAATGAACGGTTTGCGCCATATATTATTTAAAAGAAACCCATTAACCACCTCACGAAGGTTGTTAAATTTAAGCTATTATTCGCTGACAGTGACGATAGCAGGAGACGACTCATGTTTCCGGCAGCGTGGTTAATCTCAGAGCTGTCATAAAAGAACCAGAAAACAGGCAATGTTGGTGGAAAAGGGGAAATAAAAATGTCTTTGGTAACAGATGTTAACCTATTTAGACTTGAGGACGATTATGTAGAAGTGAAAACCCTATTTTTCTATGTTAGTCGTTCTCAAACTATTTAATGTCAAGGACACCCAAAAATATATGTATTTGGCCGCCGACCCCCATCTGAAAATATGTTGTTCCAGGAACCCCCCCCCCTCCCTCCCTCCCCCAGAAGCAAATATTTGAGTTAAAAACGTTTGCTCTGAAAGAAAATATATTGAAAGATTTGTGCCACATTTTCACGATTTAAAAAAAATAGCAGACCTACAAGCTCGTAGCGCGGCACTCGGTGCCGCGCTATGAGCTTGTAGATCTGCTATTTTTCAATAGCTAAAGTAAAACACCAAAAGGGGTTCCCGTCCAGAATGGGTTAAGGACCCTGGAAATAAATGAACAGCGGAAGCAGAAGAGACCCAGAGGTACTGTAGACCTTCAGGTTTTGTGTGATCGTGTTTCATCACTTCCAGTTTAATTTCTTTATCCTGTATGACTGACTTCTCTCTCCTCCTGATCCAATGAAAATGGTATCCTCCTGACCTGAAAATGTATTTTCTGTTAAAGAGACTAAAGAGCAGGAGTGACAGGGCTATTATCCCTGTTTCTGAACCAACTCTCAATGATTAATGTGGTAATATAGAGCTATTTAATACTTATTTAAGCAATAAATAAATAAATCACTTCCATGATGTTATAACCACACTTGACCCCTAGAGAGTCCCTGTTCCACATCTTGGCAAAGACATGCAAATATTCCACGAAGATAGCAGATCTCCGATCATACAGTGTGTCGCAACATGACACGCTCTGAGCTTGTTGATCGGCTAATTTGGCGAAGAGAATTTGGTGTTGAGGGAAAATAGGAGGGGACCAAGTCCCCTGGAGGGCACCAGCAAACAAACTATATATGGTTTAAGTGCAAAACAAGCATGGGCACAAGGCCAAAACCAGATTGGACAGGAGGGAATACCCAGAAGGAAGAAAGTGTTCTGCTCATACAAAGCAAAGTGAGACATTTCAAATGATTTGTTTTCTAACAGAAATTTTGTTTTTATCTGACCACGGATCAGAAAATTAGCATAACTGATGTGGGGGTTAGAAGAAGGCCAGTAAAGGCACCCCACCAAAGTATGTGTAACTGGTCTGCAAAGACAACAATATTGCGGTGGATTTCATGGTGAAAGAATTGCAGCATCAGTGGAGAACAAGTCGATGTCGTGTTACATTTTAATGTGCAAAATGTGCTATAAAAACTAAGTTTGATGTTGAACAGATGCAGGAATTTAATGTGCAATATGTTATGTACTATAAAAACGAAAGTTTGACGTTGAACAGATTAAAGTATTTAACAAACCACCACAGTTATGCAAGGACTTCAAACTACAGCGGTGCACACAAACAGAAAGTACTGACACCTCCTGACTTTCTGTTCGACGTGTGGGTCTGGGATCCTGCAAACACTCTCCAGATCTCAGCCAGGTGCCTGTTGCTCTCCCTCAGAGATCCATCTCCTCACGGCATGCCTTGTTTTATCCATGGTGGACGCTGACTTGGTACATTTACTTGAGTCCTACAACAGTGGTCCCCCCCCCCCCCCCCCCCCGTGGCATGAAGTGAGCTTGTGTAGATCTGCTATTTTTAATTAGCCAACACTGAAAACAGATGCTTTCCCGGTTCGAATGGGCCATGTCAATTTTGTTGAGTATCTGTACTTTACTTAGTATTTGTATTTTTGGATACTTTTGATTACTTTCCCTCGACTACATTTCTAGCAAGGAAAATAGGAAAAGCCCTATTTCAAATATAGTGAAAATAGCAGTTTGTTTTTGGATTAATGATATTTGTTAAAAAAAGACATAGAATTCAACACAGAAATCCGTTGATATCAAAATCAAAATGTACTTTGTAATTTGTACTTTTGAATTCTTAAGTCTGGATCTCTCTGCTGGAACTGTTGCCCCTGCGACCGGACCCCGGATAAACGGATGCAGATGGATGATGGATGGATGGATGGACGGGAAGTATTTTTTTTAAAAGCATGTACTTTTGAATACTCAAGTATTTATTTCAGAGCAAGCACTGCTGTACTTGAACGCAATACAGATATGGCAGAGTAATGGGCTCGAGTACTTTCGGCCACCACAGCGTTATCATCAGGACAGATGGGATATTACGGGAGGGGGGGGGGGGGGGGGTGTACTGTAGAGGTGGGGATGTTCTCAACATTTATACAGGGCAATTGCCACACAGGGAGCAACCCATTCTGTTTGAGCTAACTGATGCTAAATCACCAGCGTTTGATTACGTTGGCATTGGAGCAGCCAGGACACCGTGGTGTAAACATTAGGGCCCGCTGGGATATGTCTGCCTGGCTGTATGTGGGACTCTGTCGCTCTGATCTGTGGGTCCACCTCAGAAACATGCAGGGGCAGGGCTGGACTGGGACAAAAATTCGGCCCGGTCATTTTCGCGTGAATTTGGCCCAGACCGGCCCACCACAACCAGCGTGCAGATAGCAGAAACTACAGCCCACTCCGTCGAGGCACACACAAACAAACAAGCCCTAATACCACTACTTTTACAGAACAACATTAATGATACAAACCAACAGACAACTACACAACCCTTTGTAGAGGGTTTATTTGTCACTCACTGATACAGGTACAGTGAAATTATCATGATGGCACTGGCAGAATTGCAGCACGCCCAGACCTTTCCTGGTGGCCTGCCGCCTATTGGCCTGCCTGCCTGTCAAAAAAATAAAATCATGGCGGCCCCCTACGGTCGTGGCCCACCGGGAATATGCCTGGTACGACCTGTGGCCAGTCCAGCCCTGTGCAGGGGGATCTACTGTAACTGGGTTCCTTTGCACCCGGAAGCTCAATGCAAGTCAGTGCAATCCAAAAAACAACTTTGGATGCAAGTTCACTGCTTGAATGTCAAACAATATAATAAATATGAATATTTGTATTCAATAGTGGAACATTATCCATCTATTGATTCACGGAACCTGTGTGTGTCTGTCTGTCTGTGTGTGTCCCAGACATAACTTACCAACGAAACAGCCTCAATGACCCGGGGTGTGCCATGGCCAGTGGCAATTTGATCGGATTCAGACCGAACAGTCCGAAGCTCTACAAGCTCAGGCAAGCTTGTGAGCTTAATTGTCAGGCTATTTTTGGCAAAGAGATTTGGTGTAGACTAGAGGGAAGAAAGTATAGACCCCTGGGTGAATATACTGTAATATCAGTTAAGAAAGAAAGAAAGAAAGAAGGAAAGAAAATAAATCAATATCGAGTTGAGTTCAAGAATGAGTTCTGGAAAAACAAATTATGATGTGTGCTTACGCCAGTACAACAGCACGTATATACCAACAGATTTTAACCACTCGTCCTGCTGTTGCTACTGTGACACCTGTATTTCCCCGTGGGGATCAATAAAGGTTTATCTTGTTTATAAACAAGAATACACATCCACTAAATCAAGCCCCACCGTCTGAGCGGACATTGGTTCACAAGGATACCCACAAAGAAACCCCCAATGGATACTACAGTATATGTTAACAGCTCTCTGAATGCCAAAGAGGGTGTGTTAACAGCGAGCTGAATGTACCACATACCAACACAGCCTGTGTTGCATCATTAAGCATCTCTACTGACTTGAATGCACAGCAGGCCCTTAATCCATTTAGGCCCGACGTCGAAATTAAAAAAAAAAAGTCTTCTGAAAGAATATATATTCAAAGATTTGCCCCACATTTTCACGATTTAAAAAAAATAGCAGACCTACAAGCTCGTAGCGCGCCACTCGGTGGCGCGCTATGAGCTTGTAGATCTGCTATTTTTCAATAGCTAAAGTATAACATAATGCTTAGTTAAAACACCAACAGGGGTTCCCGCCCAGAATGAATTAACAGCCTCCTCATGATGAGGTGAGGAAATGGGATCGGTTGAAAGGTTCACCTTGTTGTACACGAGATGAAGGCTGAGAATAGCTTCCTCCGTGCACGCCTGGCCACTTTATAACAATCACTGACAGCGGATAAACACGGCGAGGGACCGACTTGTAGGCATGCGCGGCATGTGCGACTGGGTATGGCTATATTGATATATTGACTATATTGACTCCGTTTGGAAGAAACCTCCGTTATTTTATGACAATATTCATTTAAATTATACGGGGAAGAAGAAAGTACTGGCCTCTAACGTCACCCGTCAGCTCACCAATACTGTCACTACATGACGCCAATTACTAACAACGCATCCCCTTCCTCCACATTTCCACCAGTGTTGTTTTTGGCAGCAAATTTCTGTTTTAGTTTTAGTCATAGTCTCTTGAATAGTTTCCATTTAGTTTTAGTCACATTTTAGTCACCCGGAATGTTTTAGTGTTAGTCTAGTTTTAGTCGACTAAATGTCATAAGATTTTAGTCGACTAAATCTACAGTTGATTTAGTCAACTAAAATGTATTTTGGTGGGCGTTGATGCCATCGTAATGACTGTTTTTACACTGAAAATAGCCGATCTACAAGCTCACAACGCGTCGCAACGCGACGCGTTGTGAGCTTGTAGATCGGCTATTTTCAGCATGCAACCAAGTCCACTAGTCCCTATAGCATTTTAGTCTAGTTTTTATCTGTTGACGAAATTGTCAATATATTTAGTCTTAGTTTTAGTCACCATAGCTTAGTTTTCATTTAGTTTCCATTTAGTTTTTGTCAGTGGAAAAAGGTAGTCGACGAACATTTTTCGTCTTAGTTTTAGTCGACAAAAACAACACTGATTTCCACTCCCCTCCGCCACAAATTGCCATGGCCCCCTCTGTTATCCCTGTTGCTATATCTCACCGACCCCGTAATATTAGACACCTGCATCATGTTCCACCCAAAACATGCCTCCAACCGCTTCCACGGGTTCCCACTGCTGGAAGTATTATTGGCCCGCAATCATTTCAATTTGCGCTGCAAAATGCCCGCTCCATCAATAATAAATAATTTATTTGGAATGATATTTTTCAAATCTAAAAAAACTAGATTTTCTGTTTCTCACAGGAACATGGCAGAAACCAGAGGACTACACCTCTTTGATTGAGCTCTGTCCAGCAGATTGTTCGTTCATCTCCTGTGCTCCCAGGAACACCCGGACAGTGAGTTCTGGTTCCTCTTTTGAGCTATTAATGGCCAAAGTAGGACGCTCCAATCCGTTTTATTGTGTTTTAATTTATCCTCTGAGTCCTCTACACTGTCATGTGGCGTTCCACAGGGATCGGTCCTAGGTCCACTTCTATTCGCTCTATATTTACTTCCCCTAGGACCAATAATAAGCAGCTTTGAGGGTATCTCCTATCACTGTTATGCCGACGACATTCAGCTGTACTGCTCATTCAAGCCAGATAATATCGACATAATCAACACACTCCATGAATGTCTAGCGGCCATCAAAAACTGGATGGCCAGGGGGAGAGGGGAGTTGCACCACTCAATTCACACGGGTGTGATTTTATTGTTGTGAAGCACTTTGTGACTATGATGTCTGTGAAATGTGCTCTATAAATAAAATGTACTCACTTACTAGGGCATTAAGCAACTAGTCGACTAGTTTACTAGTCGACTAGTAAATCCACCTTCGATTTTGTTGGTACTAGTTGACTAGTTGATAAGAAAAAAAGAAGAAGAAAAAGTTCATCTTTTTTATTTTTTTCCCGATTTTGTAGGCCTCAAGATCAGGTAGATTATAGTTATAGTCACCATGTAGACAGTTTTTCAATGTACAAATATTTTTATAAAAAAAAAAGAAAAGTTTATTTTTTTTATTTTTTACATAATAGGTAGTTAAACAACTAGTCGACTAGGCAACTAGTCAACTAGTAAAAATGACTAGAAGTGAATGCCCTATCACTTACTTACTGTGCGTGCATGTACAGTACCGTACCTGGGGCTGGTTGGTGGAGTTGAGGATGAGGGCCCACAGATCTGCCCGGAGCCCCGTGGGACAGCCCTGTCTGCTGTACTGCTGTGCTGCAGCGCAGTCCTGCGCAGACAACACTGGTAAGGGAGAGAGACAGAAACAGTTACCAACAGTAAAGGCAACGACATCCTTCACCAATCCATCAACATACACCGAGTGTAAAAACTGAACAAAGGCTAAAACAAGGCTCCAGACTTCCCAAAACAAACTGGTCAGGCTTCTACTTGGTCTCACTCCCTGAACCCACCTCACCCCTGCCCACTTTGACAGGCTGGAATGGCTTAGGGTTGACAGAGTACGGCATCTTGCAATGGGTCTGGTCCACAAGATTCGATACACCACCAAGATACCAATGTACCCGTCTAAATACTTCCTTAATGTCCACACCCACAACACCAGAGGGAGTTCAACAAACCATGTGCAACCCAGATTTGGCACTAACAAGGGACTAAATTAATTTCGCTCCTATGCCACCAAAATGTGGAACGCCCTGCCAACGTCATTAAGACATGCGAATCCCTAGACTCCTTCAAAAACGCTCTCAAAGGGCACCTACGGACGGCTGCAATTCGAAACTGGCCCCCTTAAAATCTGAATCCCCCAACCCACCCCCTTTTTACCTCTATGATGATTTCATAGTGCATATTTGTACGTCTCTAAATGTTTTGATGAATTGAAAACGGTGATCCCTATTGTAAACAAGTGTAATGCTTTATGGTGTCGTCCACAGTTAACAGTTTTTGTATTGAGCTGTGCTTGAAATGTACTGTAATTCTACACACTGTTAATAAATACTTCAAATCAATCAAACAAACACCCGCAAAGAACAGAACGGTGCAACACTTTTGGCAGGGCGTAAAGCGAGTGCAGGCCGTGGCACAGTGGCCTTTCAGAACCGTTTGGGATTCACCGCCTTGCCTGAGGACATACGTCTGCACAGAAATGGCTCTGCCAAAGCCTGTTAACAATTAGTCATCACATTAGCCCATGAAAGCCACTCAACAGTTTTGAACACAGACACTACAACAAAAATCGAAACTCCAGTCTACTTCCATCAAAGCATGACAGCGCCCAAAACACGCACGGTCCTTGACTTGAGGTGTTAAGTCAGCCATAAACATGAAACACCCTTCACGACCGTATACGCTGTGGCCCCCTGGCAAACACACGGCAGCCAAGGAGTGGGACCGAGCTAACACACAGGCAATTAAGCGTGTGTGTGTATATATGAAATGGTGGCTGTGTGCTTAAGAGTCCCGCAGATTGAAAAGACTGATTGGGGTTTAGAAGAGGTCAGTGTTTACGTTGGATTCATGGCACGCTGATGAGTGTTGAGTTAAAGTGCGCCTCTCGGCCTGTTAGGAGAGACGGCGGGGGACGACGGCACTTGAGAGGGCGAAGGAGACGATTAATTATGGCAGGAGATGACATCAGGGTTATGTGTGAGGGAGAGCGAGAGGGGGGAAAGACAGACATCAGGGTTATGTGCGAGGGAGAGGGAAAGACGGAGCAAAAGTTGAGTCAAAGGCAGAGGGAGAGAAGGAAAGAATCACTCAGACATATCTGCTTTCATGCATTTTGCTAAAGTAAATGTAATGCAATTTGTATTCTCATATTTTCACTTTCTCTTTGTACAGTATATGCAGAACACACTTTTGAAAAGGCCTGATGTTGACCAAAATTGTGCTATACAAAATTGAATAACACGAATAATCATGGGATAATCATGGGATGAGATCACAAAGGCTCCACCTTTGCACCAGCACGGTAGACCACATGACATGCCCCTAAAATATATATAATCTACCACTTGAATTAACGTGACTTGATTGATTGACATAAAAAGGGCCTGTTAGCTCAACTCAAATGCAAGTTGTTTTCAAGAGTGTTGCACACAAACAATCAGTAGTATTATAAAGTTATAATAAAACCTACCAATTCCATTTCCCCCCTCTATTTCCCGTTCCAAGTGTGTCTTATGTAACTTTAAACTATTTACACAGCAAAGGGATAATGATTTTGGTCAGTAGATCTTGTTGAACTGGTCATTTTTAAAGTAGCTCTCAAGTCAAAAAAGTGTGCTGCTCTACAACAATAAGGGCCTTTCTCGGCCCCACCCCTCTCCCACCGTTTATATTGTGTTTAGTTTCCAAGATGGCCGCAGCACCAGGAAGGGGGTGGGGCGGAGGTGAGCGGGACATATGCCCTTGTAGATGCTATTTTCACAGAATATTCACCTATTACGACATATCCATAATAGGGACGTCAGGGTCCTATAGGTGGATCAGCTTGAACAAAGTACAAATGATCACAAGCAGCCCCACAGCAGCGAGACGTTTCGGCCGGAGCCTTCCTCCGCGTAATTAGCAATTATCACACTCGGGAAGGCACATGGCGAAACGTCCGCTGCTCTTGCGAGGTCATTAAAATAAAAGATCCTCCTGTGAGTGTTGGTGATCCTTTGTGTTACCTATCCACCTCGTGCCTTGTGTCACATAAGGCCTTCACAGAGCACTTCCACTTTTCACGGCCGGTGTTTGATCCTTTGTGTTACCTTATCCACTTTGTGCCTCGTGTCACATAAGGCCTTTTCACGGCCGGTGTTTGATCCTTTGTACTAGTATCTTTTCAGATCCGTTCGCCCGCTAACCAAGACGACTGCTCCCGTTCTCCTTTTCAAGCTTTAACCAGGACTATGTATGGAACTGCCAGGAACAACTAATGGTCCTCGACAGTGACCTTTTTGAGGGCATGTAGATCAGAAATGGAAGAAGTGGCCAACCCGTTGAGAGCTTTAATAACTAGAACTGCACTCTGTCGAGTGCCTACTTGCGCATTGCACACAAGTAGGCCATAAATGGCCTACTAGTACTGTCGACCGCTACAAACTTTCAAATCTCAGCCTCTCTGTAAAACATTGAAATGAATTACGAAAGTGATTACAATGTGTACAATTGGTTGGGTAACAGGTAACGTATGTATGTATACATGTATGTAAGTTGTAAGTTGACAGTACTATACTGTGTTCGGCTGGCTTTTTTATGTGCGTATGCTTGGTAGGTATACTGATGTTGATGGTGACGTAATTAAGATATGTTTCTGTGTCGGGTGAATTAAAGGTGAACTGTGGTCGGCTATATGTAGGTATATATTATATACTGATGTTGATGGTGACGTAATTCAGATATGTATCAATGCCGGGTTATAACTGGCTTTCGATGGTGACGTAATAAAGATAGGTTTCAGATTACATACACATGTATACATACAGACATTACCTTTAATTCACCCGACACTGAAACATATCCTAATTACGTCACCATCGACAGCCAGTTATAACCCGACATTGAAACATATCTTCATTACGTCACCATTAACATCATCAGTATATATACCTCCGAGCATACGCACATTCGTACGAGCACGACCACAGTACTTGCGTGCTCTTGCTTGCGAAAGTAATAAAACCTTCCGAATGGATCCTGCAGAGAGCCGACGAAGAGAGGCCTAAAGCCACATGGATGATTCTCTATAGGTCATGGAAGAAGACTTGACCTTCAACAAGCTTTGAGAGTGTATTCGTCAATATTAGATCTGAGGTGTCCTGAAAAATTTCAGCATGTGATTGTACGTATCGTGTGGATGTAAAACTCTGGCCATGTCAATGAGGCAAAGTTAGACCAAACCGTGAAAGCGTTTAAAATAGTAACCAAACCCCTGCCCCCCTTACCTTTATTCCCGATTTGAACATACTCGCTTTCAAACAAATCTGTGCAGCGATGGGAGAGAAGGAACAGGAATACATCAGCGATCAGCAGGGAGGGATCCGCTTTAAGATCACGCCAACTTTATCAGCTTGATTTACAAACACACAACCAGACGACAATACTATTTAAATCCCGAGAGCTAGACTATAAAACTGACTATTACTGTTCATACAGAGATATGGTTTGAGGGATACCAGACAGGCACGGTGCAGCCCTGAAGCCTGCTTTGTTTACACCTGTTTGCATCTGCCGTGTTTATAAAGTAAACACATGTTTATCTGTGTTTTCACTGATGAATCCATCATCGCCAACATTTTCCTACAAACTAAGTAATGTTCATTACTGGAAGCCAGGAAAATGTGTCATTTAGATCAAAATTCTAGTCTTGTATCAACAAATAACATTTCACCTCTGATCATGAAAATTCCACCATGTATTTTTTTCAATTGAACATATAGATGAAATTGTGTAAATCGATCTCTGTCCATTTTCTATTTGAGATCAAGGTTTGTAATTTATTGCCACCTTATCTGTAGATCAAATGAGTGTCAAAGACCTCATACAGTATTTCGGAATATTGCCACACATGCACTTTGATCAGTCACAAACTCCTAGTGACTGAATAAAATGGTATGAATAAAAGCTGAATAAAATGAATAAAAGCGGACACAATGTAAAAGACATTTACAGTAGTTAACTGTTAAACTGTTAAACTGTTTTGATGATTACCTGGATGCATGTGACTGTTGTCATCGATGCCCAGCTGGCCAGTGGTCAAGCTTAGTTCTGAATAAGCCTCTCTCTGATGGGTGAAAAACAAACAGGCTTCAATCTGACTGTTACTCGACAACCTTAGAGAAACTTTGTACCATTTCCATTTCCATTAATTGCAGACACTGCTATATACACAGCATTTTATGTATGGTATGTGCTAGTTCTTCCAGAGGATTCAATTCAGTTATTATTTAGTCACAAGTACTTACTTTGACATACTTTTCATTGATTATATTTATTTATTACATGGCTTGGTTGAATGCTTGATTCTGATTGGTCAATCGCTTAATTCAGCGGTGAGTTATGTCATCATAATGACCGCTCCGCTGTATAACAGACCTCTGCCTAATCAAACCATCTGAGCACCAGCTGCGCGGCTGCGCCCCGCTTGATTTACTGCTGTTTCCAACATGACAGCCATGTAAACACAAACACACTAGTGACACACAATGTCATTTACAGCTAAACATTGCTCTAAAAAATGTTTTTGAAAACATTTGAGCGAGAAATAGACGAAGCAGGACCCGAAAATGGGTTCTATTCGATCAACTCACTTCCTTGTTTTCCGACAGTGCTGCAGCCCTGCAGCTGGCCAGACGCAGCCAGCGTGAACTTATGGAATACTTTTTTTGTTGTGTTTTGGGTCAATGTATTAATTTATGTTAGGTAGCCATGTAATAAGTGGGATAATATCTGACTAGGTGGTCACCTTCAGGGAGTGTAACCACCTCGGCTTTGCCTCGGTGGTTAAACTCCCTGTCGGTGAATTATCTCCCGACAATGACCACCTAGCCAGATATTATCCCTTACATAACACCCACACAGACTTTCACTTACAACATATTTCAAAACATTAGCAAAACAGCAGTTCTCGCTTCTCTTGTTAATAGAGGGTGGCAAAGTGTGTGACAAATGACTTTAACGTTGTTTAACGTTGTTTACTGCACTTAGATAGGACTTTTCTGTTGGGTGTCAAGGCCAGAAGTAGTTTTTTGCCACTCAGTAGGCATTCCCTCATAATTTCCGGGTTTGATGATGATGATGTCACGCGCATACCCTCTATACTTTAAATTAAATAACATTTTCACTTTCAACTTTTTGTCAGGTGAAACCTGACCTAACAACGCTCATTAAATGTAAGCGACCACAGTGCCACTTTGCGCGACCTAGTTCGACTGATGTGATTGGCTGCCTCGTCTGCTACGTCTGCCTCCTCTGCCTAAGCCAATGGGAGTGTAGTATGACTGCCTCCTAAGCTATGCCACACACACGGCGAAAGGGCTGATTTCCGCACCGCTGCGTGCAAGCTTCGCCGCCAGCAGCCTCGAAGCGACAACAGTCAGCTGCTACTGTAATGTTATGAGCTGGACAGCAGGGAAGCCTCAAGCCACAACAAAACACAGTCATTGAACCACGCACAGAACGTCGGAAACAAATGCAAACAATGGCCGCCGGGCCGCGAGGCACGAGGTTGTGACACACAAACATACACGTTATTAAAATAATAATCATACTAATATGGGGGGGAGAACACAACGGAGACAGCGCTTCTTTCACCTGACAAATATCATATAAAAAATATCATATGTGATCATTTCTTGTTTTGTGAGCTTGTAGATTGGCTTTTTTGTAATTTTTGTGCGCTACCTTTATACAACACTCTTGTACAACGAAGTAAAGGAAACTAAAATAAAAAAAGTTGGAACAGAAACACACACAAAAGGCGACAGTCAGACCCCTACCATCTGCCGGACGTCCCTCACATTGAGTGGCACTTGGATTAGACCCCAGTGGCTCCTGGCGCTGACCTCCTCACAGTTATCGTGGTTGGGGTTCCGCAAGCTGACGAGTACCTGACGAGCATGGGAAAGGTTGCGTTACAAACATGCCCGCCAAGCGCCATTCTTCTCCATCATTTCAAGACAATTTACAATGAACCGCTGCGAATAATTTGATAAGTCAGGAGTCCAATTACCTCCAGAAAGTCCTTGGGGGCATAAACAGGCCTGAAGCGACTTAAATCTGACCAGGAAGACAAGAATGTAAGGAAATTGCACATGAGTTCATGTCATTTTGCAATTATGTACATACTGTACATACTGTCGAGTACATCTGACTAACATAAAACTGGCTTTCCATTACGCTGAATAACGGTCTCAGGCAGCAAAAGCTGTATGTGAAGTACGAATCGGCCTTGAACCAGACGACATCTACAGAAGTCATGGTGATTCCGCCAGCCAATCCATAAGTAGGACTGTGAGCCAGTGTGCAAATAGCACAGCGGCCCAGAGAAGGGGTACGTTTAGCATCGAGGAGGAGGAATTCCTGTCGTTATCGCGTCTGGGTCTGGGGAGCCTGGACAGCCTCTACTGTATGCTCACAATCCCTGGTGTTTATAGGCTGGGGACGGCACATGGCTCCAGATGTTATCATAGCCTACTCTGTACAGATAGCATTGTTAGGATACTAGTGGCTCTTTCTAAGAACTAGGCGAACCATGCCGTGTCGTGTGAAGTATTTCACAGGTTCTGGATAGGTTTGCACGAGCTACAGTATGGCTCGGTTCCAGGTATGGTTCTTCTCGGATCCAAATTTTGTCCGTGCTCCAACACTGCTCCCCCTTCAAGGGAACTTCTGGTTATAATGGAGACGAGAACAAAACAAAAAAACGACATTACCTCTCGGTTTTAACATCCTTGCTTAACCCATTTTGGGCGGGAACCCCTTTTGGTGTTAGCATTATGTTGTATGCTTCAGCTATTGAAAAATAGCAGATCTACAAGCTCGCTTGTAGGTCTGCTATTTTTGAAAAATCGAAGAACGACTGACATAGAAAACTGTCAGGATGTAGAAGACATTTATAGAATCTGATCTCAGGTCAAAATGGGTTAATGTACTGAGAGTGTGTGTGTGTGGGGGGGGGGGATTGTACAATTCTTGTCAGCAAGGGAAGCTACAATATGACATCGTTGTCTGCTCGTCAGAGGTAAATACATCATGTGAAAAGAACATTTCTTCTTTTATCATGCATCATGGAGCCTTGCACCTAGAAGCATTGCTTCTCTAACCTGGAGTGTATCATGTATCATGTATCATGGAGCCTTGCACCTAGAAGCATTGCTTCTCTAACCTGGAGTGTATCATGTATCATGTATCATGGAGCCTTGCACCTAGAAGCATTGCTTCTCTAACCTGGAGTGTATCATGTATCATGTATCATGGAGCCTTGCACATAGAAGCACTGCTTCTCTAACCTGTGTGAGTGTTGCGGGTTGTCTGCTTCGGCAGTACTCTCTACTTATGCTAATCTCAAATACACCCGTGCCTGATTGTTGCTGCCAAACTCATCTAGTGAAAACTTGGGTCTGGAGAAGAGTTAGTGTCCACACCTGGTTCATCGGTGCCCATCTCGTTCCATTTGTTGGTAAGCTCATTCTGCTCCGCTACAGGCCTCTGCGGAGCAGGAAGAAGAAACATGTCTTGTCAATACAGGCCCGGGCCTTTTTGTCCCAAAAGTTAATCATGTCTTTAAAGGTAACTTGTTACCAGTATTTGTTGAAACGTTGATTTGGAGAAACCAAGCAAGTTACAGTACTTTACTTAGCTTAATTACTGAATTAGTTACTTAGTTACTAACTTTTTTCTTTTAACAGCTTACTGATCATTCCATGTTTCATGGATATCTGCATATCTGCTCTAAGGTTTTACCTTGACCTTCATTGTTAACTATGCTTTTGAGCAGAAGTTAGCTACAGAATTAGGTAACAAAGCTTAAGCGTGAACAAAGTGCAACCGCCCATAAAATCTTACGATAAACTATACAGTGCAAAGGTACAATGTGAAAAAAGGAAAGGAAATAATCCCAGAAGCTACAACAGAGAAATAATGTGAATATGCTCAGCTCAGCCTTGATTGAAAACACATTAAAGGCACCTTGCGAGCCAGTGGGACTTCCAGCTCTGTACACATGCTGTTAAGGCTTTTGAGGATGCGTTTCTCCCAGTTGGTCTGTCAAAGAGAACAAACGCGCACACACGCGCACACACACACACACATCACACAGTTAGTTAGTGGCAGATACGGTGCTACAAAGAACATAGTGGTAAAAAGTGGACCACATCTCCCACGTGGGCAGGCAGAGACTGGGGACCGGGCATCATCACCTGAGGTGCCTTCCACACGAGAGGGAGATAAGAAGAGACAGACTGACCTGTGCCTTGCGCATGTATGCCAGAGGCTCTTTGAGGTGTTCTGGAGGGACTGCAGGATGACTGGGGGGAGGTTGGCTGCACAAGAGTAGTGGATAAAAAGTAAAAACCCATGAAATACCAATGGAGAATATTGGAATACAAAATATACACTACTGATTAGTGCGTGCGTGCGTGCGTACAGTATATATAATATAGTGTGTATATAAAATGTTATGCATGATGATATGCCAAAAATAAGTCTGGAGGGACAAACAAGAACCCCTTGTTTGTCGTTTTTTATATTTACAATAAAGCATAAAGGGTCAGTCAGGTTCAGGGATTCCCACATATTTCAACTCTAGATCCAAAAGATGCATGGTGTCTGCCCGAGACCCAAACTTAAACCATGTTTTTTAACCCATTTCGGGCGGGAAGCCCTTTTGGTGTTTTAAACATTGTTATACTTTAGCTATTGAAAAATAGCAGATCTACAAGCTCATAGCGCGCCACCGAGTGGCGCGCTACGAGCTTGTAGGTCTGCTATTTTTGAAAAATCGTGAAAATATTTATTTCAGAAAACTGGAGGATTTAGAAGAACTTTTTAAAATTTTGAGGTCAGGCCTAATTGGGTTAAGTGAAAGTGCGACGCTACGTTGAATTTCTTATTTTTATTTTATTCTTTTTCAGTCTTTATTTTATCTTAATTTGTGAAAATCTTTTGCAATATATATTTCATAATAGGAAACGTGGGACTGCGACCCAGAAATGGCTCCCGGTCCATTGTTTGGGAAAGACTGCTTTAGTCCCCTGGTGAACTCCTCTAAACCAAGTGGACCACGTGGTTTCCATCTAAGCCCACTTATCATGCCTCAGACATATTGCATGACTCATGGTCTCCTTGTGTTACACAACCTTCACCCCAACATAAACACCCTACAAGACATTGGGTTGACTCGCGCCGGGGGGGGGGAGGTGGTGGAGTGTTTTATGTCACCCTTAAAGAAAAACAGTGGGCGGAGCAGCTGTAGGTGTTTCAATCTTATGCCAAAGTCTAATTTATAGTCTGTAGTTGGAAGTTCACGGTGTCACATCACTTGCTGACAAGAATTATACTACGAGCTATCAACGCAGCTTGAAAATGAATTCTCGTCGACTCAGCAAGCAAAACTATCAGTATCATGGGATAAGAGTATAAATTGGGCTTAAGGACGACAGGGAATATACACCAGTAAAAGGGCGAGATAGCGTGCTCGCATCCGCCTGGGTGACGCCAGACTGCTGGGCGAGCACTGGCGCTTTGGCATGGGGGGGATCAGATCAACATATGGAATGAATTCTGTAGGCTACTGGCCATATATGGAGCGCGTCTTGAGTGTACAGGGTTTGTACAGTAGTTGTAGAGTTGCTGGCCAATATTGATGACATCAGGGGTCTCCATATATGGGAATTCCCATATATGGGCTTAATATTGATGACAACAGGGATCTCCATCCCTGATGATGTCACGTGATGTCACGAGGCATGACCATATATGGAGACGTGGGGTGACGGACACACTGACTGACTGATGGGAAGTGCACGTTTTCATAGACCTGCGGTCGCAATTATGTCACCTTTCCATCCATGTGAAATGGTAATAATAATAATAATAATAATAATGAATTGCATTTTTATGGCGCTTTTCTATGCACTACGTGCCTACTCAAAGCGCTTACAATGGTTCATTCATTCATACATTGGGAGGTGAAGCGGCGAACAGTCGACGCCAGCCTCCTCACTTCCTACATTCACACACCAATGGTGGCAAGCTCACACCGACCGACTCATTGGAGGCAATGTAGGGTTCAGTGTCTTGCCCAAGGACACTTCGACATGTGGACAGGAGGAGCCGGGATTCGAACCGCCGACCCATGGATCATTGGACGACCTGCTCTACCTTCTGAGCCACAGCCGCCCGGTAGAGATACCATTGTAGAACAAACGGTTTAATGGAGGACATGCTTTTCCCTGTTTGAATTGAATAGAAACTGCATGTTGAAAATAGCACTGTGTGATTGTAAAAAAAAAACTGATAGACTGCCGTTTAATTTCCCCACTGGCGAGCTGTGAACACACATAATGGGGAAACGAAACGAAAAGTGCAATAGATGATAAGAAGAATCAAATAACACAGAAAAGCACGGAGCATATTAAACCGTGTCTTCAATATCCGACGGAGACAAATGGGTCCAACGCAGACTAACACAAATCTCATATCCAGACATTATAGGCGACAACCAACCCGACATTTGATTACACAAACAAGGATATTGGTGCACACGGAGGTGATGGTGGCGCAGCGATGGGCCAGGAGGGCTGAGGACATGGTGATGGAGGACCAGTGGTAGGCCAGGAGGACTGAGGGCATGGTGATGGTGGACCAGTGGTAGGCCAGGAGGGCTGAGGGCATGGTGATGGAGGAGCAGCGGTAGGCCAGGAGGGCTGAGGGCATGGTGATGGAGGAGCAGCGGTAGGCCAGGAGGGCTGAGGGCATGGTGATGGTGGACCAGCGGTGGAGGAGCTGCTCCTCCATCACCATGCCCTCAGCCCTCCTGGCCTATTGGATATTGGATAGGTCCGGAGATCATGTGTGCCGGAAAAAAGGGGAAAAAAAAGAAAAGTAAATCGGGTCACAATATCTAAAGCAACAGTACTATTTCAGGAACATGCACACTAGGACAACAAAAAGGTTTTTGATTGGTCTAAACTTGGACCACCTAGTGGCAGGGCCATAGCCTGGCTAATAAGCCAGACCGAATCAGCCGTTGGCAAAAAGAAATTGCCTGCCGGCGGTGATTTGAGTTTGGCTTATTAGCCAGGCTAGCAGGGCCAGGCCTCTCATTAGGCAAAGTAGGCAACCGCCTAGGGTGCCATAGGGATGACATTTGCATGATCTGTATTCTATATCACTCGTTTGCAAGTCACATCAGTGTGTGAAATGATCAAATGAACTTTGTGATTCTGACTGCAACGGAGACTGGCTGAGCTGCAAAGGGTCCCGGCAGGGGCACCTCTGACGGCACAGACTGTTGGCTCACAAAATGTTTGCTATGGCCGAAAGCTCACAATAGAATTCGATTTGTGTGTGTGTGTGTGTGTGTGTGTGTGTGTGTGTGTGTGTGTGTGTGTGTGTGTGTGTGTGTGTTGTTTTGTCATCACTCTTCCGACTGTCTCACAACATTTTAAAACGCTTATTAGATTATTAGAAAAAGCGGATGTACCACCTGCCCCCATTTCCATTTCAGCTTGGCGGTCGCATAAAAGTGCAAAGCCTATC
The DNA here is from genome assembly GCF_951216825.1 of Electrona antarctica. Lineage (NCBI taxonomy): Eukaryota > Metazoa > Chordata > Actinopteri > Myctophiformes > Myctophidae > Electrona > Electrona antarctica. The sequence goes on along the minus strand of NC_136802.1, from coordinate 31,472,769 downwards.
TCTAGCGTGCTGATTAGCGGAAATGGAAATTCAGAAACATGAAAATATGTTTTCATGAATGGAAATGACAAAGATTGCTTGGTGGAGCAGGTGTGCTTCCTCTTGTGGGGATGATTGGGTGTAAAATTGTAAATAATATAAAGCAGCATGTGGTGCACCATCATTGTTCCCGTTTAACCCATTAAGACCCGAGGCCAATTCCACAAATGTTCTCACACTTTCAAGATTTTTCTAAAATGTTAAAAAAATGTCAGATATACAGGCTGCGTTATGCGTTAGGCGGTGGCTCAGGGGTAGAGTGGTTGGATGGTAACCGCAAGGTTGCCAGCTCGAACCCGGGCTCCCCCAGAGTTGGTGTCGAAGTGTCCTTGAGCAAGACACTGAACCCCTAATTGCTCCTGATGTGCTGGTTGGTACCTTGCATGGTTTCCGTCGCCATCGGTGTGTGAATGGGTGAATGTAATGCACAATCTCTGTAAAGCGCCTTGGATAAAGGTGCTATATAAAATGCATCATTTACCATTTGTATATCTGGGATTTTTTTGAATAGCCAACGCTCAAATCAAAAATGACACGGATGCTTTCCCGGTATTAGTGGTTTAACCCATTCTGGGCGGGAACCCCTTTTGGTGTTTTAAGCATTATGTTATACTTTAGCTATTGAAAAATAGTATATGCTATTTTTGAAAAATCGTGAAAATGTGGCGCACATCTTTGAATATGATTTTATTCCCTGACCTCATGTTCATTAACTGTTGTTTTTTGTTTCCTGCTTTTAATCATGTAATGTTCTTTTTTTTCTGCTTTTACCTATTGTTTCATAAATTATGCCTACTGTAGCACTTTGAGATTCTGAGGAATGTAAAGTGCATTATAAATAAAATCCATTATTATTATTATTATTATGTATTCTTTCAGAGCGAACATTTTGAACTTAAACCTTTGCCCTGGAACAACATATTTTCAGATGGGGGTCGGCGGCCAATTACAATATGATTCTGGGGCTCCTTGACATGAAATAGTTTGAAACCCACTGACATAGAAACATAGTTTTTTCAGAAAATTTAGAAGACTTTTAGAATCAGCCTCAGGGCCTAAATGGGTTAATGTGCTCTGAATGATGAAGGCTCTGGAGTCTGGATGAATCGTGTTAGCAGCTGGAGGAACAGAGATTACAGGTAACGGCTCTGGATGAATCGCGTTAGCAGCTGGAGGAACAGAGATTACAGGTAACTGCGTACTTGATACAACCGTCTTGCATTTGTATTTATTTTTGGAATGCCGTTTTCCACTTCCACTTGTTTTTTTTGTTTGTTTGTTTGTTCTTTGATAGCTTCCTGTAGCAACTTTTGTAATAAGCCTATCTCACAGAATTTCCCCGCCCCCCTTAATACGCCCCCTTTCGGGGTTAGTGGTGATAGCGTGACGTCACTCCATAGACACTACATGTTAACAGAGGTAATTTAAGAAGTCTACAACTTTTGTTTTCTCAAGGTAAGGTTTGTTCTATCTGTTCGAGCTGATTTACCATCTTGTTTGCTTCATAATAATATTGGTCTGTCACATTTTTACATTAGAAAATGTACTTAGATTCTCCAGAGAAAAAAACGTGTAAATGCTAATGTTAAAGTCACCACTATTTACCGGAAGTGGGCGTGAAAAGCGGGCTGTGAGATAGGCCTATTGCAGACTCTCTGTAGCCAGGCATTCATAGATTATGGAAGAGTTGCTGTGCATGATAGACTAATCAAAGTGTGGTAGTTTTTGTTGCGACCTGAAAGACCTGTCCGTCAGTCGGGTCACGCCTCCATATGGTTGTCAGTCCATTACGCCTCGTGACATCTCCATATATGAAGATCACGACACTTACCTCATCAAACCCTGGATAGCCATACATGGAGAAGACTGAATCATCACCTAGATCTGCATACTGTATATGGAGCCGGCCAGCAACTCTACATCTGACCTCAAACCTCAAAAGCTTAGATCTCCATATATGGAGCTGACCTGTTCTGACATTCCATATGTTGATCCGTCCCCATCCTTCCTCTTCGATGTCTCCCTTTTGACTGATACCGGACCGGTCCATTCAAACTCTAGACAGGCCTGCCCCAAAGTTATTAGTGCAGCCGTGCCCGGCAGCCGGCAAAAACTAGAGTTCTCAACAGAACAGGCCCGATAAAATGAAGGCCCAGCCCTACCTGGGCCCTCATCAATCCCTGTACACTCAACCCTGCCCCCGCTGCCACCCAGATCTCCATACAGTAAATGGAGCTGACCTGTTCTGACATTCCATATGTTGATCTGACCTCATCAAACCCTGTACACTCAAGACACGCTCCATATATGGCCAGTACAGAATTCATTCCATATGTTGATCTGACCCCCCCATGCCAAAGCGCCAGCGCTCGCCCAGCAGTCTGCCGTCACCCATGGCGGATGCGAGCACGCGATCTCGTCTTACTGGTACTAAATATACTAATAGGATTGACTAATAGGGTTGATTTTAAAATTATTTTACTTGTTTATAAAGCTCTCAATGGTCTCGCACCTTCCTACCACCCCCTAAGGTCTTCCACGGCTGGCCTGCTCGCTTTGCCTAAAAAAATGGCAACTAAAAAACATGGGGAAGCAGCTTTTTGCTTCTACGGGCCGACGGCGTGGAACAAACTCCCACTGTACCTTCGACAGGCAGCCTCTGTAGACATTTTTAAAGCACAGCTCAAGACCCACTTCTACACTCTTGCTTTTAATTGATCTTTTAATTTTTTTGTTATTCATGTCCTCACTGTATTGCATTACTGCTATTATTTTGTAATGTTTATGCCTTGCTTTTCTTTTCTTTCTTTCTCCATTGCTCTGTAAAGCACTTTGAGCTGCATTTCATGTCATGAAAGGTGCTATACAAATAAAGTTTTATTATTATTATTAATATATGTGACAATATGTTTGTTTTTGCATTTAAAAACAAAATACTTAAAGGAGTAGTACTAAAAAGAGTTTGATAATACTGGTCTATCCAGTAGGAGACTCAAAGAGTCTGAGCAGCCACCAAGCATGCAGTCATAAGGCTTCATGGAATGTGTAATGAAAACAAGTCATTTTTTGGGTGAACTCCTCCTTTAACACAAATGCTATAATAGCCCAACAAAGGTTGAAATTCACTTACACGTGCATTTCTCTATATACGGCATTCTGTAGATTTCTTTCCCAACCTGTAAACATAATAGTATTTTCTGTATAATTGTTGCATCACTAGCAGTATTGTTTGAAGTAATAATAATATAAAGATAAGAATTGTGCTCACGTGCATTACCAGAGACAGTATTTATAATAATAGCCAAATTATCAAATGTGGGCGTTACCGATTGCAACATGCTTACCTGATGTTTTAAGGAAATTGCGAACATCTTCTTTAAGGGATTCCAATTTTATCTCAGGTTGGTGTAAACAGTCCTAAAAAATGAAATAAAATAAGTTAAAAAACAAGGACTGTGTTTAGGGGTGAAACACACTGTTAATCAAACATTTAGATTTAATCGTTTATACAAATTATCAATGATCAATAATTTACGTTATGTCATTATGGGACAGGTGTTAACGTATATAACTAATATAACACATATATATATCTGGTGAGAATAGCCAACCTACAAAATCATAGCTCACATTGTGTCTCTATGCAAAACGTTGTGAACTTGTAGATCTGCTATTTTCATTATTTTTGCATGACACTGTCTGTTGTTGTGCTATAAAGTAGCCTATCAAATAATAAAATCAAAATGTTACAAAAGGCAGGAATCTTGTTTGCTCGATTGATCGAAATAGTTAAGAAAATAAATAAGAATGTAGGCTACATCACTGCAAAGTGGTCATCTGTTCGAGGTAAACAACTGACTCCGGACGAAATTTTAAGTTGTACACCTTGCAGAGCAATGCTGCTAACGTTAACTCACTTTGGCCTGCCTCTCAATCTGAGAGTGTAAATGGCTTCCTTTCAGTCGTTGGACAATTTGAGCAATTGTCATCGATAACTCGGTTCCGTCAGCCATCATTTTAAACGGTGTTTTTTGTATGATCACAACAGGGCAGTCTGATTTCTAGAATCCATCGAGCACCCGATGATGCACCCGATCTCTGCACTAGTCTGCAGTGGTTACTTAGCAACTGAGCACAGCAATAATATGTCCTGGAGGCTGGAGGGAAACATGAGCATCCGACATTATAGTTCCTAGCTCGCTGCTTTTCAGTAGGCTACACTAGTGCAGTTCTCAAAGTGGGGTCCGGGAACGCCCAGGGGGTCCCACTCCCTCCTTTGTGCTTGAGGGAGTTCCAGGGGGTCCCCAGCTAAATGATAGTTGTGGCAGCGGTGGCCGAACGGATAGCGGCGCGGTCTTGATAAGGTTCCCAGTTCGAATCAGCCGTCCGACACGTTAAAATTACCACCGCTGAAGTGCCCTTGAACAAGGCATTGAACCACTACGATGAAATGTGTTTTATGAGCAGGGCCTGGCTGGAAACAAGTTCTTGAGCTTAGCCCAGATACCCTGGGTAAATATAGATTTCATTTCATTTCATTTCAGTTATAGGAACCAAATTGACCCTAGTTATATGGGTCTGTAAGACTGTAACTCAGAGAGTGTACAAATGGATCCATTCCATTATGGAACCAAATGGACCCTAACGTGTCCATTTGGTTTTGGTTCCATTTGTACACTCTCAGAGTTAAATTAACATAACGTTAAATTAACATTTAGCTACAATATAAATTGGGGTCACAGATCTCATACCATTAAATGGGGGACTCTAGACTGTAGTGTAGCCTGTAGTCAAACTGGGGGGTCCTTGAAATGAAAATGGTTGAGAAAAGCTTCTATAGGGGTCCCTGGCATATATTTTCAAATGGGGGTCCGCAGGCTAATAAGGGTCAATGTGGGTTCCTTGACATGAAAAGGTTTGGGAACCACTGACTAACTGTTCTAAGTTTGTGGTGCACTACGAATTGTAACATTTGATTTAATATTATAAAGTTGCAGAAGGTTTAGAAAGATAATAATTAATTTAGCCAAATAAAGACGAGGATTGTCAAATGATGAACCGCATGGTGATGGAGGAGCGTTTACCCTGCGTGCGTACCCCATGTCTCAGATTGCCCCCTGGGGGACCTAACCTGACTCCGCCAGCTGGTGGCAGCAGTGAGCGAGTGCCGCAATCTGGCGGAGTCAGGTTACCTCAGACTAGAGTATGGTTACCCCCCGGGCCCCACCCCCTAAGGTTACCCCCCCCCCCACCCCCCACCTGTACGTAGCGCGTATACCATTTGAAGTGTGACTGTGTGAGTCAACTGACTCTGACAGCCTTGCATAAAATGCCAAAGCGGGCATAGCCTACACAGCTTGAATACATGTCCATGATGTCCGACAGAATCACAGAATACACACACACGCACACGCACACGCACGCACGCACGCACACACACACACACACACACACACACGCACACGCACACGTACACGGCACGCGCACGCACGCACAAGCACGTAGCCTAATCTTTTGCAGCACAGCGTGTATTCAAAATAACTAGGCCTAAGGGAAACAATAACATTTCAGCATTTAAATTATGGAAAGGTCTTTGACAGAAGCAATTAACAACACAACACCCACTTTATAGACGACCAATTGGGCAAAGGTCAAGGAAAACAAAAAAATCCCCAAGAAAAATATACCAATAAATTATGGGGGAAAATGGTGGCATGGGCAGTAGCCTATAAAACAAACAAAGAACAACTTGTAAATTATAAGGCTAGCCGCTACCGTTATTATAAGTTATAATAATAGCCTATATTGGCATACACGCATATTAATGTGACATTAATTAATACAAAAAAAAGTCAATTGAGAAATAAAACCTTGTAAATAAATAAATCGTTCCAATGCAGCGAGGAGCCTCAGCCAGCATGTAGGTCACCTGTCTGTCTTCATCCTCCACTCTGCCAGCTGTATATGTCTGCAGGACCTCTCGAACAGGATCTATACTATAATACAAAATGTAATTAGGGGCCAGGCCATGAAAGTGCCAAGTAGGCTCATCAATACGATATCAACATCACATCAATCCAACCAACCAACCAGTGCAGGAAAGGAAAAGGACGGACTTCGGAGATATACGGGCTGGTTCAGTCAGTCAGAGGAGGGCTTGGTTTGGTTTGACGCACACCGCGTGCGCGCTGCTAATTGGGAAGAAGAAGCGCATGAAGAGGAGAGCGCACGGAACGGAACGGCACGAAATGTCCCCTGGTTAAATTATAGACTGCATAGTAGGCTATTAGTGCTCAGCATCCGCGACACACCGACACAGGACATATAGAGAACTATAACTGTAATCAGAATCAGGCTCTTCTTCAAATTCTTTGGAAGCTTTTCAAATCAGACCATGGCTGATGTTCGACCTGTTCGACGCGTGTGTTGCTGAGAGACGTTCAATGCGTGTTTGTATTGTATAGGTTATATATATTGAATTCTCTACTGTAGAAGTGGAGCTTTGAAGCACAGCCACCATGGAGACGTTTACCTTGCACGACATGCTTATTATAAATTCCACCGATTTAAACAAGATTTTGTGTAGCCTTGGGATTAGGAATATTTCTGACTGCGAGAATGAGCAGGGTTCGTCATCCGAATCGAAAGGTAGGCTTAATTGGTCTTTCTTTCTTTTCCCTCTCTCTCTTTTATGTTATTTCCACACAAATAATATAGGCTATAGGTCTACAATACAACATGAGCCTTTTCTGTTCCATATTCTTATTTTAAAACAAAATTGTTATTTAACCGTCTGTTCGAAATAGTTGTTTGTATAGGCTACATACTCCAAAATGATCAATTTGAGTCGTATGGGCTATTTGCGAATTGCGAGTGACTTTGGGCATCTTTCGCCTGGTGCGCAAAATGCGCATATTACGCATGGTTCAACTATGTATAATGTGTATTATAACTCAATTTCGAGATTGAATTGTATGCAGTATAGGTCACATGTGTTTTAATGTTGTTATAAGCATATAGCAATAATCCAGTTGTTTCCAGTTGATTCTGAATTGAACTAATTACGCAATTAATTTAGGCATATGCCTATATAGATCATGTTTGCCTTGATCTGCATGAAATGTGTTTCAAGAAGACACCAAAAGTGACGAATGCTGTTTACAATGTATTTGTTTTAATGCATATTTGAGACATGTAGATTAAAACAATATTTAAACCAGCCAATAAACATCTAATGATCATCATGGTGTGCTAATTTGCTGCAGGCATGATTAAAACCTGCTACAACATAGCCTATACAATACATGCAGTAGCCTATACATTGTGCCGTGTGATATGCATATGCATTGCAATTTCCAGGGATGTCAGCAACATCATATGTGTGATGTGTCTGTTTGGCTATATCTGTGAGTCTATCCTTTTCATTACTGATGCATGGCTTAACGTTCTCAGTCTTAATTGGGATTCCACTGCAGCCAGTATGTCTTCTATATAGAAGCATCTCTTGTACTGAAAATAACAACTGAAAATAGGCAACTGTAAAATAGCCCAAATAGCTGCGACGTGTTGTGAGCTTGTAGATTGGCTATTTTCAGTTGTTTTAAGATTAAAGTATTTGAAGTGGTCAAACAAAAAAATTGAAGCCTCAATCTAGAAAAAATAGAATGATGGCATCTATAACATCACAGTCCTACATAATATTAGTTCATATAGTTTAGGAAACTTTCATGCTGTTTCACAAATCACAGATTCGGGACTGATTGATTGAAATATGTATTAACAGTTTGCAGAATTACAGTACATTTCAAGCACAAACTCAATACAAAGGCTGTTAACTGTGAGTGGACGACCCAATTAAGCATTACACTTGTTTACAAGAGGGTCCACCATGTTCAATTCATCAAAACATTTAGAGACGTATAGACACTTCTATATAGACAAAGAACAGAACAGGAATTCATCATTCCTGTCATCTCCACATCTGTCCGTCTGCATGCGTTGCGTCTCACAGACATCGACCAGCAGGTGCGGATCGTCCTCTACAGCCTCATCTTCCTCCTCAGCGTCCTCGGCAACAGCCTCATCATCGCCGTGCTGGTGAGGAACCGCCGTATGAGGACCGTCACCAACCTGTTCCTGCTGTCCCTGGCCGTCAGCGACCTCATGCTGTCCCTGATCTGCATCCCCTTCACCCTCATCCCCAACCTCATGAAGAACTTCATCTTCGGGACTGGCATGTGCAAGCTTGTCATGTACTTCATGGGTGAGTCCGTGGACAGTATACTATATACTGCAGGGGTTCCCAAATAGTACAGGAAATCTATGGAAAATACAGGATCAACCTCTAACTAATTGCAAAAAAAACAAACTCAGCTGATTTTGCATCTTCAATATATCCTGGAATTGTCTGAGGGGAAAGTGTTGAAAATGGCCTGTACAGTATGGCCACCATTGACATCCTATTATAAGGCAATATTTTCTAAATTTCCTTATGCTTTAAGTAGCATGTGACATATCAAACTAGGGGGTTTTCATGATGCTGAATCCATTCCAAGCTTTAGTTTTGCATAAAAACACTCATTGGGCTAAATTTGGCCATAGCAACTTGCCTAAATGTGCTGACATCATCACATTTAGGCTGTGGCCAAATTTAGCCTGGATATATTGAAGATGCAAAATCAGTTGAGTTTGGTTTTTTGCAATTAGTTAGAGGCCAAATTACATTATTACTGGACTAAAACTGTGTTGTGTGCCGTGCACCCCTTGTGGGGCATGAACACCCTAGGGTGTGTGTGACATGAAATGGGTAATGGCGGTTTTATGGTGTCATTTAACACAAACGGCAAAATCTAGTAAAGCAGAGAGATGGAAGCTGTATAGAGCAGCTGCGGGAGTATACAGCAGCTGCATGTCTCAGCTGCAGTGACATTCTGTGATTATTTGCCATAAATCATATTAAAAAATGTATAATTTTCGCCCCAAACGCAACGAGATTCAGCGTTGGGGGGTGCGTCAGCTAGGTGAGGAGGTAATAGGGGGTGCACGGCCAAAAAAGTTTGGGGACCGCTGCTATATAGGGACGACACGGTCAACGCACATGCACCAAAATCCTGAGAGTATACAACATTGGGTCAAGTTGTTAATTTAACACAGGGTTGTAATCAAATGGCTCCATTTGTGCACCCTCTCTCTCTCTCTCTCTCTCTCTCTGTGTTAAAGGACCACTTCACCACTTTTCAACCTATCTTCATATAATAGGTCCTCACTAATAATCATGAAAAAATGGCGCTATTCTTTTCGATTCGGTCTGCATCTCATAGGAGGGCTGTGGGCAGTTTAGAAACCGTCTTCCAGTGACATCATCGATGGGGAATCCAAGCTAATAGAAACCGCAGGCTTTCTAGTCCTGAAAAGTTGCAATGCGAAAATGGAAGCCATCGTTCTCACGATAATGAAAATCAAAACATTTTTGTAAAATAATCTTGTTTCAAAAATAATCTGAATAATGATGATGTCACTGGAAGACGGTTTCTAAACTGCCCACAGCCCTCCTATGAGACACAGACTGAGTAGAAAAAAATAGTGCCATTTTATCATGATTATTAGTGAGGACCTATTATATGAAGAGTGGTGAAGTGGTCCTTTAAATGGATTCCGCTGTAGATCAGGATGCTGATCACAAATAAAAGCCTATAAAGGGGGGGGGGGGGGTGGTTGTGTCTCAAGGGGATTGATATGTTGTTCTTTTATTTCCCAAGAAATACTGTGTAAAAGGTTACAGCATTTGCCGTGTTCCTCGCAAGTGGCAGCATTGTTTGAAAAAAAATAATATATAATTTCTTTGATGGACTCTCTCTGGACTAATGTAAAATTCTACAACTTTTCACCACAAGTCTCTGGTGGTACTGGCTAAATTTCTAAATGCCAAAGTTCAAATCAAACCAAACTTTATTCATAAAGCACATTAAAAACAACAGAAGCTGACCAAAGTGCTGTACTAGTCTGTACATGGTTGAGATATGTATTGAGATATGACCCATTTAAACAGATCAGGTGTGTATTGAGATATGCATTGAGATATGACCCATTTAAACAGATCAGTTGTGTATTGAGATATGTATTGAGATATGACCCATTTAAACAGATCAGTTGTGTATTGAGATATGTATTGAGATATAACCCATTTAAACAGATCAGTTGTGTATTGAGATATGTATTGAGATATGACCCATTTAAACAGATCAGTTGTGTATTGCCTTATTGAGGGAAATCATTTCACATCAGAGGCCCTAAACAAAGAAGATCCGGGTTATGGCCTGTGTATTGTTCAAGGCTCTGTTTCTCTCTGCAGGAATGTAAACTGGCTAATGCTCTAGTGAAAAATAATAACCTTCATTTCAGTGACAAACTAACAATCCAGGCTAGATTTAAGACGAGAGGAAGGGTACAGGAATGGCTTCTACACAGGGCTTAAAGCTAAAACAAAAATCGCAAGACTGATTTTTTTTGCAAATCTGCACTGATCTCATTAAATGACCCCTATGAAATCCTCAGGACTGAAATCCGTCCCCAGGACTGAGAACTTTAAGCCCTAGGCTTCTACAACCAAGTCTACAAATGTGATTTTATAAGCCCAAATATATTTGATAGAAATATCATTCCATTAATGCATGCAGATGGCATAAGGGCATTAATGGAATGAGAATGATCAAGTATGAAATGCTCCCATTTAAAATCCTGAGTGTGCCCTGATGCACGCAGCTGCATCGAGGCATATTAATTTATGTTTTATTACAGCCAGTGCAGCAACATCTGCTACTTCAAAGTAAGCTATGCAAGATTTCTCTCAAAGTATGCTGTGCAAAATGTGCAAAACTTCATGAGGGCATGCTGCCTATAATGATGATGCGCGTGATATCGACATCGCGATTGAATTTGGTTTATTACATCGTTAATTTAATTTCTTCTCTTCATCAACTTATGCAGAGCAAAAGCCTGAGCCCGTTCATTTACACTGTCAGAGAGAGGTAAATGCTCAGGACTTCACCGCACTGGGGATCCTAATTCTCAATGTTTCAATGCTTCCTGTTGGCTGTTATGGTGACAACACGGTGCTGCCAGCCAGGGCCGATTATCTCATTTGTCTACATGTCGGATAACGTGTTTATGTGGCCCGCCGCTGGGATCGTACACCGCGATAATGTGGATGTATTTATAGGACTCAATGTTATTATTACTGAGTTTGTTAACCCATTTTGAGCGGGAACCCCTTTTGGTGGTTACATGCGTTATGTTATGCTTTAGCTATTAAAAAATAGCAGATCTACAAGCTCATAGCGCGCCACCGAGTGGCGCGCTATGAACTTGTAGGTCTGCTATTTTTGAAAAATCGCTAAAATGTGCCTCAAATCTTTCAGAAAATTGTCATGATTTAGAAAACATTTTTTTTTAAATGTCGACGTCAGGCCTGAGTTTGTTAACACTGCACTGCGGGGCTGTATATTGTCCCATAGTGCAGGGTGTCCTCTGGGCTCCATACAATACATTTACATTTGACAAATCGTTAAAGTGCCATGACATCACCGCCATTCACCAGCAGTCAGCCTGAGAGCCTGTTAAATTGGCAAGTGCTTCTCGCCACTTGAACCCTTCAAACGGACACGATTTGCAACTGTAGCCCACTTGGTACACGCTCCTTTTTCACTCTACACAAGGCCCTATATCTTGCGCCACCCCTTACCCCTTATCCCTAAACGTATTCGCCATTTTTGTACTATTTTAAAACATTTTAAAATAGTACAAATAGCCGATCTACACGCCAACAACGTGTAAAAAGCAAAGCAAAGTTCTTTGTTTACCCAGGGTAAGTGGACTAAGCTCGAGATGCTTGTTTACAGCCACGCCCTGCTCATAGAACATTTCATGGTTGGGGTTCAATGAATGCCTTGCTCAAGGGCACTTCAGCGGTGGTAATTTTAACGTGCCGGTCCGGGGATTCAAACTGGCGACCTTCCGGTATCAAGACCGCTCCGCAAACCGTTCGGCCACCGCTGCCACAATGATGTAGATGTCGATGTAGATTGGCTATAGTTGAACTATTTTTAAAGGTTTTAAAATAATATAAAAATACGGGAAATACGTTTAGGGATAAGGGGTAAGGGGTGGCGCAAGATGGAGCCCCAAATCTCTTCGCCAAAAATAGCAGATCTAAGAGCTTGTAGATTTGGTATTATTTATTCTAAACGTTCCCCCAAGAATTTGGATGCTGGGGTTCAACATGGTTAAGGATTACAAACACCATGACGTGGGGTTTAGCTGTGTCCAGACTGGCAAAAATCCCAATTCAACTCCTGTTTACCTTCCAAAAAGCCAACACTACCCAATCTGACTAGTTCCTGTCGTAGTGCAGTCCAGCAAACTGTTTGCTGGACTCTCTACACAAACCAAAACAAGACAGAACACAGATGACTGATGTCATGGATCCACTGAATGTTTGAATCCAAATCAGAGTGTTGCCAACATGATAATAACGTACCGTTATGTGGTTATTTATGTCTGTATCAGAAGTGTAGCAGAAGAAAATATAATATTATGACTATTAAAGAAACTCCCAGTGAGACTGTTTGCTCTTTGATTAGCGGTATGCTTATTACAATCATCAAATAAAACATCAACTTGAGTTACGCTGCTAAAGTCAGAGTGCCACGTCTTTAACCCTAGAACATCATCCGGACGATTTTATTTTAGCAATTTTCATAATGTTGCTGATGTCTGAGGTGGGTGGGTCTTCCAGTACCTTCATGATGCTCAGTGACATCATAGAAGGTACTGAGGTAGGTTTGTTTCCCTGCCTACATCCCTGTTTTTTTCTACAGGCAGGTGTTCGGGTGAATTTCACCCGTGTTTAGTGATAGAGAAAAAAATCCCATATAGACTTTTATACTTTTTTATTTTTTTCTTCACTGGACCATTCCCACATGTTAGGAATGGGTGGACCAAAGGAGAAGTTCCCAACTTAATTTCTCTTGTTTTTTAGGAATATCTTTAAAATAATATGCACGTTTTTCACCGATTTTGCCCCCCCATGATACCCCCCTCCCAATGAAATCTATATATATTTTTTTGTGAAAAGTCATGATGAAATATTAAAGAATGTATTGCTGTACTTCAATATATTTTGATGAGAAATATTCTTTATGGAATATTTTACACTGGGTAAAATATACCCGTGTTTAGTGATGGCGCAACAAATAAATATGGTTTAGTGTTCTGGGGTTAAGCTGTAAAGTGAACGTCTTCACTCCCACTCTACCCTATGCTGCTGCTCCGCTGCTCAGATGGCAATCACTGCTACTCACCTCTTGCATTCATCACCTCCTCCTCCCCATGTATACCTTTCCTGTAGACTCTGATTTTAGATTTCCCGCGGGGCACGTCCACTATCCTCTCTCCCTGTTTTCTCATTTGCTAATCTTTATGGTGCATGCTTGCGGAGAGCGACAGGTCCAGAGCCCATTAGACATCGAGATGATAAGATCCACCACTCGACGATAAATCTGTTTCATGTGAAATGTCCGCGTGAAATCTCATAATTCACATCAACTCCATTACCTTGTAACCATTAACATGGTAAATGGTGCATTTATATAGCGCCTTTATCCAAGGCGCTTTACATAGATTGTGCATTACATTCACCCATTTCACACACACATTCACATGATGGCGGCGGAAACCATGCAAGGCACCAACCTGCACATCAGGAGCAATTAGGGGTTCAGTGTCTTGCTCAAGGACACTTCGACACAAACTGGGGGGAGCCCGGGTTCAAACTGGCAACCTTACCATCCGGCCACTCCACCCCATAGCCACCGCCGCCCCCAGCATGAACCTATAGAACAAAAATGAATGTTATAGTTTTGCCTTTCCCCCGGTTTGTACAGGAGTCTCAGTCAGCGTGTCCACCTTCAACCTGATGGCCATCTCCCTGGAGCGCTACAGCGCCATCTGCAACCCGTTGTCCTCCAGGACGTGGCAGACCAAGTCCCACGCCGCCAAGGTCATTTCGGCCACCTGGATGGCGTCCTTCGTCCTCATGCTGCCTTACCCCATCGCCAGCACCCTGAAGCCCTTCGTCCGCTTCAACAACAGCACGGGGTACATGTGCCGCCTGGTCTGGCCTCACAATGTCATCCAGCAGTCCTGGTGAGAGATGTCATCCTCTTACCTATACCTAGTTTTGCTCAACACATTCTCACACTTTGTTGTGTCAAACGGGTGACGACGTGGGACAGGAATCACAGGATGCGACCACGCGTCCCCTGCCTCAGACATCGACACGATGATGGGACGTCCCGTCGTGACGCACGTTGACGAGGAAGGAGGATTTATGATTCTCTGCCTAGTTGTGTGCGACTCGAACGCCATTGAGTCGACAGAAGTAGACTTCTCAACACTCGGCACCGCCTGCTTCTGACGGCGCACCCCGTTTAAAATGCTTTTAGTGGGCACTGAAAAATGAGGTCAGATTGCCCCAAATCAGTTTAGTACAACTTGAGTGTGAGAATGTGTACAGTTACTACAGTAGCAACCAGCAGACTGTCCCGAGTGACGACAGAACGGATAGGTGGTTGGTTGGTGTCCTGTTCAAGGACACTTGAGCTCCCAACCATTATTGTAGACCACCATTTTGTGTACTGTGAGGAGTTCAGTGGTATGATACTCCCTGGAGAATACATTTAAAACATCTATGGTATGGCAGTGAGTAGACCGTAATGGGACTATTGAGGTAGGTCCTTTCGACCTCATGTCTGCACTGAAAGTGCAGAAAGAAAGTAAATCTTGTCAGTACTGATGAGATGTGACACACTGAACGACTGTTCTTCCTATGACTCCTATTACTGCAGTTGCACTGCAAACATGAGAGATACATCTTCTGTTGATCTGTCAGTGCTAGAGGCTGTAGGGATGTAGTTAGGCCTCTAGTTTGATGACATGTGACGCACTGAGTGACTGATCTTCCTATGACTCATTTCCATGACCCACTTAATCTGTCCCCTTCAGGTATGTGTCTCTGTTGCTCCTACTCTTTCTGATCCCTGGGATAGTGATGATGGCAGCCTATGGACGCATTTCTATGGAACTCTATCGGGGAATCACGTTTGAGCTGAACAATAAGAAATCCAACAGAGGTAAGGTCATTACTCATTACTTGGGTTAACAGCACTATGCATTTCCTCATTCTTTGAATTTGGATGTTTTTTTTCCAAACAAAACAGTGAACATTTATACCTCTTATCTGACACACACACACACACACACACACACACACACACACACACACACACACACACACACACACACACACACACACACACACACACACACACACACACACACACACACACACACACACAGTGCAACAAAATGTGTGATGGGGTGCTTGTCATGACCTTCTACTGGCCTTCCCTCTGACAGAGAGACAAGCGAGCACTGGCAGCATTAAACCGGGTGACAGCGACGGCTGTTACCTCCAGCCGTCTAAAAGGAAGAGCCTGACCTTGGGTATGGCCAGTGGGGGCAGCAACACCGCCACCGCCAACACCGCCAGCAACACCGCCACCAAGGCCAAGCTGAGGCGTGTGTGCAGCAACAGCTCCACGGCCAACCTGATGGCCAAGAAGCGAGTCATCCGCATGCTCCTGGTCATCGTCTTCCTCTTCTTCCTCTGCTGGACCCCCGTGTTTGTGGTCAACGCGTGGAAGGCCTTCGACCGCCAGTTGGCCGACCGCCTGACGGGGGCTCCCATCTCCTTCATCCACCTGCTGTCCTATGTGTCGGCCTGCGTCAACCCGATCATCTACTGCTTCATGCACAAGCGCTTCCGCCAGGGCATGCTGGCCACGTTCGCCTGCTGCAGCCGCAGCCCCGGGGGCGTCGGTTCCATGAGGTCTACCACCGGAAGCGGCACCGCCAGAAGTGGAGTCGGGTCGGCGAGAGCAGGGCTAAGAGGCAGCGAAGAGAATGGCCACGCCCCGGGTGGCGGCAGCTCACGATTCACGTATAACAGTGTCCGTGGATCAGCTTGGAACGAGTTGACCTGAATCTGACAGACCATTCATGAAACTTACTGTAGATCACGGGCTCGAGTGCCAAAACCTCAAAGCGTATTGAAAAGTGCAACCTTGTTATTAAGTAAGGCCCTAAAAGTGCTTTATGTGACTTGTTTATGGCCATATTATGCTGCTTTCGCTTGGAGTGTGACATGACGAGGGTGCAGAGGTTTGTCAATGCTGTGTCAGTGGTGTGCAGTACATTCAGTGCATATTTACAGACTCCCCTTCAGTCTATATCAACACCACTACCTTCTATGTAGCTTCTCTCAGCTGTTTTGCTCAAGCTCGCAGCATCCACACTGTGTCTGACACTGTCCAGACAAATCCTGAATGCCTGATCAGTTTTGGTAGATCTCAAGTCAAACATACTTATAGGAGCTACTGTGTGTTCATGGAGTGGAAGGTTACCCATGGATGGGTAACATTCCCCCACACACTCTCGATAAACACCTCTCGCCACTTTAAGGGTGACAGCAACATTGTATATAAATGTGGGTAACGCTGTCTTTTGAAAGTAATCAACATTCACTTAAACCCCCCATAAGTGATTAAAAGGTGGTTCCAAATCCCACCATGTGCCATGCAAGACACTTTGGAAAGTAATTGTTATCATTATTTTTGATCCAATAAGTGATTCAAAGGTTGTTCCAAATTCCACCATGCGCCACCTAAGTAAGACAATATTGTAGGAAAATACAATATAGACATTATTGTTTTGAAGAAGTTTTAGTACATTTTCCTATCATTTAAGAATAGCAACAGTTTACTCCTGATGGAGGGGAAAGGAACTGGTTGGAATAACGTGTTCCTTCCACGCGCTACGTCCAACCAGGGAAACTCCCCCCTGTCAGGTGTAAAGGAGCAACTTGGACACTCAGGCATGAAGGAAGCATGAGTTCAAGTCCGTTGCTCTCCCCATGTCCCCCATATATGGGGACTAGGTTGGTGGAGGGTGTGTAGAGCCCAGGATCAAATTAGATGATTGACACAGGGGTGAATAATGGGTTACAAAATCGTGGGATAAAAAAAAAAAAAAAGAATAGCAACAGTTTCATGTACAGTCATTGCAATGGACTCCACTCATCCGGCACTCTAAGCCATTTAAGATGTGTACAGAAATATCTGCAAATGCTATTATATTAGGTAATGACGGCATAATCATGTTTGTAATTAGTAATTAGCCTATTAATCTGTTCCTGACATGCATTCCATACCATCTGACCTAGTCTACTAGCTTCATCCTAGTCCACTAGCTTCAAAATAAGCACTAAATCAACCCAATACTTAGTTCAGGGGTTCTCAACGCTTTTGGCCGGGGACCCCCGGATATGTTTTGGCCATGTCTCGTGACCCCCACCACGTCGCCCCTCCCCACCACGCCGCCCCTCCCCACCCCCAACACAAACTGACCGCGAAAATAACCTTAATAATAGAGAAAATATATCATAAATGAAGACTGAAACCTGCAGATATAATCATTAAGGAAAGTTTATGCATGTACTCTGTGTACAGTGTACTATGTAAACTCTTCATTTCCATTTTCCAGCCATTCAGTTGCAAAATAATTTGGGGACCCCGCCTAAAATTATTGGGCGACACCCTGAGGGGTCGCGAGCCACGGGTTGAGAACCCCCGACTTAGTTGACCAGGGTCAGCCAGTGCTTTACTTGGGTCATATTTTCCTCTACACCAAATCTCTTTGGCGAATATAGCCACCTTCAAGCTCCCAACGTTGTGAAGCTGTAGATCATCAATTGCTGCCAAATGTTCCTCCTGGAATAGGGATGCTAGGGTTCATGCGGCCTTTAGCAGCTGCCTGTCTGTGTTTATGTGTGACTTCATAGTTGTACAGAGTATAGGAGTGTCATGGAGGCCTTATCGTTCTGTGGGACTTCAAGCACCTGTCCGTCCACTCTTCAAAGAGCTTATTTCCCAGCACTGCCCGTCGCTCTCACCTGATAAATATTGACTTTGGTTAAGTATAACTGCAGCGCAAATGTAGCAATTTTGTTATTTCCATTTCGTTTACTCATTAAGTCGTTATACTGTGTTGCAATGTAATCGTAGCTGTAACAACCTTGCTCTGGAGGATAGATTATTTATCTGACATAACAAGAATGTAATTGAAATCTGTGTAAAATGGTCAGTATTTGGTGTTACTGTACGATAGAATGATTTATATGCGAAGAATATGTCTTTTGAACCTGTGTTGCGATAAGTTTCTGTCTACGTGCAAGATATTTTCCAGACAATAAATCAGCCATTCAGCTTGCACAACGTGCTTCTGTCACGAACCCTACTACATCAAGTACTGAAGTAAGGAAAGTAATAATGGAAATGTCCTGAAAATGGTCCCATCTAACAAATAGAGCCTCACCCTTCTTATAATGTACACACAGTCACACACACACACACACACACACACACACACACACACACACACACACACACACACACACACACACACACACAGAGCCCATGTCTTTATAATCAGCCACTGGCTGCCCAAATAAACAGCTGCTGCTACACAGACACAGAGAGTAGCTTGGGCTTTTAACAGCTTTAACGAAGTGGATCTAAAAGGCAGAAAGCATGATTATCTCACAGCCATATACTGTAGTTGACTGAAGGAGACTCCATTGGAACCACTTCCCACACAGTCAAATCCACATTAACAAAACTCAAAAAAGAAATAAAAATAAAAACTAGAAAAAAAATCGCTGCAAGCAGCGATAAGGCAGGACTAAGCAGGAAGGCAATAAGCAATAAGAATAACTAGAATTTCGCGGGCCTTTGGCCCGCTCATCCTAGCGCCACGCATCGCAAATGGGAAGAAGGCAATTGCGGGAGGCGATACAGTTTCTTTTTACTTGGAAAAGCAAACATGGCAACCCATGATGTTTTCATATACCCAGTTGCTTGGAAAGTGCAAACTTGGCAACCTGGCTGAGTGGCCCTATTTTTTGTTTTGCTTGTTTTTCTTTCCGTATAAAAGCAAGCATGGCAAGTGGCAATGTGTCTATATATACCAAGTTGCTTGGATGTCGCAAATGTGGCAACCTAGTGGGAATAGTATACTGTACTGTACTGTAGTCCTCTGTATTGTACTCAGTGGCGTAAATATCGATGGTGCACAGTGCAACCGGTGCGATGCACCGAGGCCCAGCGCCCCCAAGGGGCCCATGAAGGGGGAAGAAGAAGAGAGAAAAAAAAGAGTCAGGACGACGGTGAAAGCCTGGTTTCAGGGGCTATCGGTCGCAGGAAGAGTAACACCAAGGATTTGTCAGTGATGTCACTGACTGGTTTATAAACAGCTTCAAGTCCATACTACTTCCGTGTTGCATAACAGTGACATGAAATGAAATGAAATCTATATTTACCCAGGGTATCTGGGCTAAGCTCAAGAACTTGTTTCCAGCCAGGCCCTGCTCATAGAACACATTTCATCGTAGTGGTTGATGCCTTGTTCAAGGGCATTTCAGCGGTGGTAATTTTAACGTGTCGGACGGCTGATTCGAACTGGGAACCTTCCGGTATCTAGACCGCGCCGCTATCCGTTCGGCCACCGCTGCCACATCACTGTCCACCCTTGTTATCTTTACCACCTTGTTGTGCTGCATGTCATCAGCACAACAAGCTCAGCTGTAGACTAGATGGGATTATTATGTCATGTCAGCATGACCTGACCTTGTGGCAAGAGCTCTACCTACCTAGATAATATCTAGGTAACTGGACACAATCCGTTCTATTGTTAACAGCAAAATCATTCAGTGTTTTGTAGCAAGTTGCGCAAGGATAACTAATGATGAAGGTGGGTATAAAGATAAATGAATTGACTGCGTATAAACCAGAAAATGTACCAGATTCGGATGAGCTCAATGAGTGAGTGAAAACCAATGAAATGAGAGTCGGAAACAGGGATTAAAGGTTAACTGGCCTATTCAAAGGTTTCATTTAAAAAAATGCTATAGCACCCTTTGGCATATTGGAGTAAGACTGGTATCAGTGCTATTTGGCATGACCCTCTACCATTCTGTGTAGTTTCATAAGCATGACGCTGCATGTATGTAATAGGGGCAGAAGAAGAATTTTCACAAAACAGCAATTCATAAAACCTTAATTTTTTCCACTTAAAAAAAGTACTATAGATTCCCTTGTTTGTATAGGTCCCTGTATAGGTTCACGTGTAGAACCTTTTCGTGCATTTTGATCAAAGATCCTGGGAGGAGATGCATTTTAACTGATTTTCATAGAATTCAAAATGGTGGGTGATCTAGAGGTCAGAGGTCAAAAGTACAAGCACAAAACTTTTTTCGGCATGAGGAGACGCATGTGTAGCGAAGTTTCATTGCCGACGGTCAAACGGTTCATGAGCTATGTGTGGTCAAAGTTTGCATTTTCAATTGAGTGCTATAGCGCCACCCTTTGGCCAATGGTTGTGGGCTTCGCATCCTCACCGTTTGGCATAGCCCTCTACCATATTTCCGAGATTCACGAAAACCGACTGCACGGTTCAGCCAGAACTGCTATTTTTGGCGGGAGAAGGAGAAGGAGAAGAAAAAAAACAGACAAAAACAATGAAGGACCAAGGACTGCTTGGTCCTTTAATTAATAAAATCTATCTATCTCCTCTGTGATGGAGATACATCCAATACTGGCATTCAGAAGCAATACCGTAATAAAGTCCGAACTGGTTCTTACATAGTTATCCACATAGATGTGAATAACCCGATATGTACAACTCAACATCCTGGCAAGATGATAAAACATACAAAACAGATTTTATATCACATTTTTATTTCTCTTTTTATGCCAATATTGCAAGTTTTTTTTCTCCTTTTTCTTTTTTTTTCATTTTCAATGACATACGGTTTTGAGCATGAACTTGAACTGCAATATGTACAAAAAAACAAACTATCGTATGTTATCAAAAAAGCTGTCCCCTTGTTTTGACGTTATTGCTAAATGTTACAAACGGCACAGGTTTCTACCATCAGCAACCCTTTGAGCACTGAGTACACTACCACACTGACACCTCGGCTTACCATTACTAGCATAATACACACATAGTGAGAGTTGAAAGATACTGTAGTTAAAGGACGTATGAAGAGGAGAGAGAGAAGGGTGGTGGGGTGGGTGTAAAAAAATGAATAAAAAACTAAGTCTGACCGTTGCAAAGTTAAGCGTTATCAAGCTGCATGTACAGGGAGGGCAAAGAGGAGAGAATTCCAAATGTACACAATATCTTTATGAACATGGAAGAGAAATCTTGAGAGCGAGTGGGAATTTTAAAAGTATGATAGAGGAATAGAAGGGGGAGGGGGGGGGGGGGGGGGGGTAAAAAGAAAGACAAGTTAAGCCCGATTTATACTAGTCGTACAACGGGCGACGGAGCATGAATTTGACATTAGCGCGCCCTGTAGTGCAAACAGCCAAATTGACTTAGGGAGAAGTAAGGCTGAGTGCAACAGAGAAGGGGCTCCACACACCTTTTCATTGATTTAAAGCTGCCTCTCAATCTGCCCTGTTTTTTGTTTAGCAGTGCATGAAAAACTCTATGTTATAAAAAAGACATTTGGCATATTAGAGGATACATACATTGTTCAGAGCTCATTATATAAAAAAAAAACAAAAAAAAAACATTAACAGCTGCTTTTGTAACGATCCAACAGACATTATGGCAAGGAGAAATAAAAAGGAGAAACTTATAAAAGTTAAGTACAGAATATCTTGCAATAGCATCACAAAAGTTCATGAGATGGCATTTGTACGTTTCTCCTCAGACAGCTCAGTCACCATGTTAATACAGCGTAAGAACCAAGACATAGACCATGCCTTAATGAGCGAGACAGAGATGCATTGAAGCTCATTATCTGACCCCCTTCTGTAAAACTCCTAACACACTAAAGAGAAAACGACACTGTAAACCATCAAGCCAGCTCAGATTGTCAAAATGTGTTGGTTTCACATAAACATGCCCCCCAGCTTTACTAGTTTGTGAAAACTGTGATACCCCTTCTGTTGACACTCTCACACACACACACAACAGTGGTGAACCCAGCCAGGGGTTGCAATCCTAAAAAAGAGGCGACTGCAAGCTGTAAACGAAACGGAAACAAAAGGCTGATGCTAATATAAGAGGCTATATTAAGCACACAACGGATTTAAGAGCACACCCTCTATTGAACATAAAAGTAGAAATAATTACACACTGTAAAATGTACAGGAAGATTTTGGTGAGCATCTCCATCATCACCGCAGTAAAGGGTTCAGAACGGCCGGCGGGTTGTTCTGGATTAAAAACAGGTTTCACATCTCTGTGAAAAAGTTTAAATTGGTTTCGTGATGCTACAACGCCACTACGGGCACATAGGTTGATAGCACCCCGTTTCCACAGAAAAAAAAATTAAAAGGACAGACAGGAAGTTCATTTCAGGACAGACATGACATGGCCTCTTTTTTTAAAAATACACTCCCAGGCCAAACTAGGCAGCTTGGGCAATAATGCACTTAATTTCTTTTTTTCTATTTTTAAAAACACCAACTAACCAGGGGTGGGGGGGACTTTGTACCAATAATTTAAAAAATATCAATATTACAATTGCAAAACATTTAACATCAATGACGGACAAGTGGAAAGTGGGGGCATAACTTAAAAACTTTTAACAGTTTCGAGGGGAGCAAGTGAACCCTCTTTTTGGTTTGCTCCTTGCACATATTTAAGGGTATGCTTGAAGGGCAAACATACTTCATTAAGTAGACATTCAATTTACAGCATCATAGTTATTTCCCGGGAATAGCACACAGTTGTACTGTAATACTAAGTTCCAAAGTATTGCCTTTGAGGGTTTATACACAATTGTTTAAGAGTGGGAGGAGCCTATTTGGATCGTGACGGAAGACGGTGGGACCAAAGTTACGTGGAGTCCTTTTTTTTTTAAGAGCAATTACAATTTTGAAGATGGATCTTTTAAAATGAAGAGAGTCTAACTCAATGCTCCATTTGTATGACTATGTAGGGAGACACACACGCACACACACACACACACACGCACACACACACATACACGCACGCATACACACGCGCGCACGCACGCACGCACGCACGCACTCACACACACACTCAGTAACATACATACATACACCTGCTGGCTGGTGAACTAGTGGTCAGGCAGACAAATCACAACACAGACGAAAAAAAGATGAAATGACCTGTACAATATTGCTGTATGTTTGGAAATACACATATTCAGTAATACACATATAGAAGGCCTTTTCGCTTCTACACGAGACTTGTTCGCCATAAATACAGACGAGTGCGGCTACTCTCGGACAGTGAGTTTACAATGTACACACATCTAGCTCTGTTAAGTGGAAACCACAGGACATTTTAGTCACTTAAACCCTATATACTTAGTTGCCCGGGAGGGGTCCCCCAGCGGTCTGTACTTGGGCCCCCCTCCTTTTTCTCTCGTCTACACCAAACCTTTTCACCAAAAATAGCCAATCTACAAGCTTGTGGATCGGCTATATTTGCGGAAAGGCCGCCTATTATGGCATGCCCAGAATAGGTAAACACTAGGGTTCATGTGGTTATGAAGGCTAAGAGGCTGAGAACACTTTACAGCGCTCACAAGACAATGTACCACGCACCGCAAGGTACACTGAAAAACAAACCAAAGACATGTTATCGTTAATTGTACACCAAAATGAAGGCCAGTATATCCTTCGGAAGGCTCTTTTGTTTCACAATGTGGTTTTGGTAACAAGTGGTACGTGGATGGACATTACAACAGGTGTACAAGTTCAATTAGACATCATGATCAGCACCTGCGACGAGAAGCGAGGCAACAGTTTGTTTTTTATGTGCCAAACACAGGTGTTCTTCCAAGGTGAGTAAACATGGTATTTTGCAAAAAAAGGTGAAAATACTTGATGTCAAGTTATCAGTAAGGCCACATCAAATCGGAAGTGTTTGTCTTGCTTTTAGGAAAACCAATGGAAGTAAAATGCCACCAAAAATCAGAGTAGTACACACTGGAAGACACCTTAGTTAGGCGTGGTTTCAAGAACACAACGGCAGAGTTCACAAGGTCATTTGATACTTTAAGACCAATGTTACTTTAATATCTGAAAGTCCAGATATGTGACATAGGATATGTCATTCTTTTAACTGTGTGCACAGGAATAATATACAGTACTAAGGCTATCCTCAATTCATTGACTACGCATATTAAATCGTTGTAAGTGTAAATGATAAATTTGACTTAAGTTTTGTAGCTGCAGGAAGTCTGGTTTCTGAAGTATTCTGCAAATATCGCTATGGCTCTTACGTGAGATGTACAGTCAGACATGTATAATTTTTTTCCAAAGGAAACATTAGCGCACATAAGAGTATTGCAGGCAAGGCAGAGGCATTGCTTAAAGCTTTTCCTTTTTAAAGACTTCATAAAAACCAATGATATAAAATAGGCCCTCTGAGGTTATTCCCTAAAAACAAAACAAAACAAAAATGTTCGGTTATGTAAATTTAACATAAAAAAAAATATCCGTAGACTTCAGAACCCCCCCCGCCCCTCCCAACAGAAAAAGCTAAATATTTAAAAAATGGAAGTGTTCCATCCAAAAAACACTGGCGCTTCTTTATTTTCAGGGAGAAAGCTCGCCATAAGTATGTATTTTGGACCTAAAAAAAAAAGGAAACAAAACAAAATTAAAAAATTAAAAAAAGGGCCAAGCTCAGAGGAAGAATAGAAACTATTTGGTAACAAAAGTGTACTATATGTTTAATACAAAAAAAGGTATGGAGAAAATGTACCTTTACTAAAGCTTATACAAGATCCTTGGTCCATAAAAACTATGTTATCATCACGTCGTTATGCGTGTCCCTGTGTCCTCGCGCGCCGTCCCACAACAATACATCCAGACCCCTTTTCAGATACATACTAACACAGATAGATCGACAGATTAAAATAAAATATATAAAAACAAAACAAAAAACAAAATAAAAACACTCAAGGAAAAAATAAACTGAGAGAGGAGGGGGGAGGGAGGGGGAGGAAAGCGCCAAAAAATAGACTTTTTTTTTCTTTTAAACACAATTTTGTACACGGTGGATGTATCGTTGTCGTGGTTTCCTTTCTCACAGCCTAGGAAAAGGTGCTGGTGAATCAGTGGGAACTGTGGAACTCCTCATTCCACTTTCTTTTTTTTTTTAAACACCAGAACCGAACAGGCATGTCCCTTTGGAAACCACAGACGGGCGACGAGGAGCACTTTTTCTCTTATTTCCGTTTGGCTGACAACGTGTTCATCCTTCAGACGACGACGACCCCTCCCTCCCCCCCCCCCCCCCCCCCAACTTTCCCAAATCCCCAATCCCGTCCGCCTGAAAGATTTCGCTTCAGCTTCTTTGAGTTCCAAAATGAATATGCAGCACTTTAGAGAGAGAGAGTGTGGGTTATTTCATTTCCTTTATCCCCCCACAAAAGTTTTTTTTTTCCTTTCTTTTTTTTTTCTCTTCTTTTTAACCACATGGTACTGTTTCACTCTCAAGGCATATTTGTCACATGTTTTGCTTTTTGCATCCTTTATATGCGTTAGGACACCACAGCGGACACAGCGGTGGAGGACGATGACGAGACTCCGCCGGCGTTGGAGGAGGTGCTGTTGGGGCCGTAGCCGCCGCCGCCACCACCGCCGCCGCCGCCGCCGCCGCCCTCCTGGCTGTTGGCGCCGCCGAGCAGGCTGCTGTTCCCGGCGCGCAGGATGGCGCCGGCCGCGTTGCAGTGCGGCCGGGGGCCCGGCTCCGGCGTGTAGGTGAACGTCAGCGTGGTGGAGTAGATGATGCCGTCGTTGCGCACCAGCGTGACCGGCACCTGCACCGGCTGCCGCACCCAGCGCCAGCCCTCGCGGAACGCCGAGATGTCGGGCACCACGCACAGCATGCTCTCCGCACACCTGAGGGGGATATACGGCAGAACGAGGCCATGTGAGAACTGTTAAGCCATTTATTGGGACGGAGACCAGATTCAGATCCTATGTTTCTATGTAAGTGTCTCAAACTATTTCATGTCAAGGAACCCCCAGAATTATATGTATGTGGCCCAGCGACCCTCATCTGAAAATATGTTGTTCCAGGGACAATTGAGTTAAAAATGTTCACTGCGAAAGAATACATATTCAAAGATTTGCACACATTTTCACGAATTTTCAAAAAATAGCAGATCTACAAGCTGGTGCACAATGGTACTTTTTGGCCATAAAGGGATTTTTATGAAAAATATTCTCTATGAGGCAATATCGGTAGAAGGCGCAGTGGAGTAACTAAAAGTATTTTTTTTCCGGTGGAAACAAAATCCTCTTTTGGCCAAAAAGTACCGTTTATACGTGTGGTGGGGGGCTCAGAGTGCTTCCACTAAGGAAAGTAGGCTTTCTAATGACACAACCCGCCTTTGTTTTGGTGAGTAGCAAAAACGTTATTTTTTATTTCCGCTAAAGACGAGAGGCTGGTCTGCATTCATGCGAGCGGCGAAAGTTGAGAGTAACATAGCTCTAAATGCAACGCATTAGAGCTATGGACCAGAGCTACGTTTAGCTTTAGTTCAAGACAGACAAGAGACAGAAGGCAGACATACATATGTACAGAATTACTTTATATAGACAGATTAATAGATCTATGCTGATTGGACTAGACTGAGGTTAACACTGACAATTCTAGTATAACTCGTTCAGTCAGTGTGGGCACAGGCACAGCACATGCACGTTACGTAGACAAAGCTACAGGTGACATCTATCAAAACATTTCAGTGACAGCTTTTTCTCATGTGGTTTTTGAAAACCTTGCAGCGTTCCACTAGAGTGACTAGACGACATACTAGTATTCTCCACATGTTTAGCAAACAGTGGCCATCAGCAGCTTTCATCTCTTTGACCACCTCTCAGACTTAATCCTGCTTGGGCTGAATTGATAAACACTGAACAACTCACCCTTTTATACAGTGTATAAAAAAGAAAACCTCAATACAGGCTCACTACTAGCCATCAGTGTTTTACAAGGAAGGACATCTGTAGATGAGCACTTAACCCTGTAAGCCCTGTATCATTAGTTGACTGGGGTCCCCACAGGAGTCTACTTGGTCCTTTTTTTTCTCCCCTCTTCAGTAAATCTCTTTGTTGATCCACAAGCTCACAACACATTGCCCCAGAGTAGCGACGCTAGGGTTCATGTGGTTAACCCGAGATCAGATTCTAAAAATGTCTTCTACATACTGACAGTTTTCTGAAAAAGCTGTTTCTATGTCAGTCGTTCTTCGATTTTTCAAAAATAGCAGACCTACAAGCTCGTAGCGCGCCACTCGGTGGCGCGCTATGAGCTTGTAGGTCTGCTATTTTTCAATAGCTAAATTATAATGTTTAAAACACCAAAAGGGGTTCCCGCCCAGAATGGGTTAACTCAGCTCAATGGCAATCAAAACGGTTTTCATGTGGAATATTTTTGCAATCTCACGGGTCCGCTGCTAAATAAAAAGCATGCATACTACACTATTGAATTAGACTTGGTCTTCTTGTTAGACATCAATCCAGTTACCATGAGTCTTACCATGACACATAGCAATGCTCTGGGCACCTCAAGCAGAAAACAGTTATTTTGGGAGATGACCGGCGCTGTTCACCGATGCACATGGTTGGAGAGACAGGAGAGACGTGAGGCGACTCACGTGTAGATCATGCATCATTGGATTTAGAATAGTGGTCATACAAGCTCACAGTGCGTCACTTAGTGCCGTGCTGTACATCTGCACGGCACCGCGCTATGAGCTTGTAGATCTGCTATTTTATTTTTATTTTAACTTTTTTTCACCCAGTGTCAATTATCTAATGTAATCCTGGGCGCTACACTTCCTCTGCTGGCCAGGGGGAGGTAGTTTTAGAGATCAGGATTACTGCATGTTTTTGTGAGGGTACTTACTAGTGGTGTCAAAAAATATCGATATGAATCGATAATCGATTTTAACATTAACGATACGACTACATCGATGCACGTGTGTCTGGATCGGTCAAAATAGCGTCTGGATCGGACGTTGGTTCGATCCTAAAGTTGTGAATCGATATAATTCAACTAACTGCGGGAAAAACACAGATGTACAAGCCCAAAGCGCTGTGCATTGCGACGGGTAGATAACTTGTAGATCTGCTACTTCCAGCCCAGGAAGGGCGCATGCTTATGACGCTCTTTAACTTTGCATCAGCAGCCAGCGACAGTCACAACACGAGCAGCAGACGGGATGCACAGGCAGATCCGACACAACTTTATTGCACACATCTGTGCTTTCATCCACGCTTTCATAGCCTTTTAAATCTTATTTCCCATCCACGGGAACAAGCAGTGATATCAACAGCTTCCACCCGATCTGTGGTGGTGTTCTGTTGTCTGACGAGGGAAGCTAGTAGCTAGCATGGGAGCTAACGTTAGTTTAACTTCCATATAGTTAGGAGTCCTCCTTAATAACACTATGTACTTTCCATCCGTTCCCCAACCCCTCACACTCGCTGCTGCGTTTACACGGGCAGACACAAAGACGAATGGGAATATCATTTGGAGCTTTAACAATGAATGATAGACTGTATCGTTGCGTCTGCCCGTGTTTAATGGTCAGGGTTTCACTGTCAACAGCAGGCAGTCAGACCTGTCAAACTATGCACTTATAATATTGCTATAGCTTTCATTTATTTTATTCCATAGTCTTAGTTTTTCTCTAATAAAGTTGTTTTTATTTGTTTTCTCATGTTCTCCTTGAAAAGTGTCTTTAAGTACTCAGAGAAGCATTATATAAATAATATTATTATCACTATTATTATTACTACTTGTTTTATTGCCTATGCTTATGTAGTCACTATTCATTGATTCACTCTTATCCAAATCCATTTGAAAAAAAAGCTCACTGCTCAGGTCAAATAGGCCTATTGATATGCAATTAAAATGTGATTAATTGAGATTAATTAATCAATCACAAAGCCTCCAATTAATTCGATGTTTTTTAATGAAGTCCCAACCCTATTCTTTATAGATCTAGCTTCAAATAAAAAATCTATAGAAGGTTAAATGTGTCAGATCGCAACGTATCGTATCGAATCGCATCGCATCGCATCAAATTCCATGAAGTTCCACAAAATCGAAATCGTATCGATTTGGACTGAATCGAATCGAATCGTTCTGTATATAAAATGTATCGTCCCCGAATCGCATCGTAGCCCATGCGTATCGATACGTATCGAATCGTCTTGTAAGGGAGAGATGCACACCCCTAGTACTTACCCTAGGGGACACGGGGAGAACTCCACACAGTAGATCTGCTATTTTTGAGGCGCAAATCTTTGAATATATATTCTTTCAGAGCGAACGTTTTTAGCTCAAATCTTTGCTTCTGGGGGTGTCCCTAGAACAACATATTTTCAGATGGGGGTCGGCGGCCAATTACATACGTATATTTTTGTTAATGAGTTAAGAAAAAAACAAAAGGTGTCCTCACCTGTACATGGTCTCAGCCTCGACGTCACCGAACCAGACCCGCAGGTTTGGCGTGAAGTTCTGCCCCGTCAGCTCCAGCATGGCCACGTCGCCGCCGCCGTTAAGCTGCACGCACACACACACACCAGAGTCACCGCATTACAAACAGAAACACAGAATGAGAGAGAAGGAGAGGGAGCGAGAGAGACCTCCATTACAGAACAGTAGTGGAGCTGGGTGGTTTTCCAAATCACCCAAATCACTGAATGCTCCAGAACCACTTCACCACTTTTCAACCTATCTTCATATAATAGGTCCTCACTAATGATCATGATAAAATAGCACAATTGTTTTCTACTCCGTCTGTGTCTCATAGGAGGGCTGTGGGCAGTTCAGAAACCCGTCCACCAGTGACATCATCGACGGGGAATCCAAGCTAATAGAAACTGCAGGCCTTCTAGTCCTGAAAAGCTGCAATGCGAAGCCATCGTTCTCACGATAATACAAATCTAAACATTTTTGTAAAACAAAAAATCTTGTTTAAAAACAAATCTGCCTAACGATGATGTCACTGGTGGACGGGTTTCTTAACTGCCCACAGCCCTCCTATGAGACACAGACTGAGTAGAAAATAATTGTGCCATTTTATCATGATTATTAGTGAGGACCTATTATATGAAGATAGGTTGAAAAATGGTCCTTTAAAGTTTGACAGTGGATTGTTAAATAGATGCATTGTGCACAACTGCACATCTGTTGAGAACGTTTCACAAGTATGTTCAAGTATATTTAGCCATAAGATAAATGTGTTCATATCAAGCTCAAGCAAAGAACGATGGACCACACATACTCTGTAGAACTGTAACAAGAAGACACAACTGTACCTGTAAGCTCTCAACCACAGGCACGGGGGTGACAGGTGCGTGGACGGGACCCATGCCCTCGTAGAATGTGTACTCAGCCTTGTCCGTGCTGATGATTGTCCAGGAGGCGCCGTCGTTGATCATCTCCTTGTTTGGTTCCTTTGGGCATGGAGTGGCCTGGCCATCGGGAAGGGGAACGACAGACAACAACGTTACTCATCGAGGGCAGAGCTAATCGAATCAGTACGGTCGAAGGCAGAAAGATATTAAGGGGCCATTTCCAGCTCTGTGTTTTTGTCCCGATGTATACTTTGAATTGTTTTCAAAAGGAAGTGCAGCATACAGTATTTATTCTATCCTGAAATGACATTAATGTA
Source organism: Electrona antarctica (assembly GCF_951216825.1). NCBI lineage: Eukaryota > Metazoa > Chordata > Actinopteri > Myctophiformes > Myctophidae > Electrona > Electrona antarctica. Next base: position 31,441,868 of record NC_136802.1, on the reverse strand, counting down.
ACAACTAACGGCGGGGCTCCACTGGACGCGTGCGTGCGTGCGTGCGTGCGTGCGTGCGTGCGTCAAAAAACGAACCGGGGCAATTTTAAAGCAGTCACCGAACGCAACGCATCGTAGGCAGTGGAGCCACCCTTCATTGATTAAAAAGGGAATAATAATAATAATAAACTTTATTTTTATAGCCTTTCATACAGAGTTGCAGTTCAAAGTGCTTCACAGGCAGGACAGAAATAAGGTCATAGGTCATAACATATCAGACACAGGTCACAACATAGAACATATCAGACACACTCCACATAGTATGCATATAATCATCAACATAAGAGGGGAATAAAAGGTCAGGCATAGAGTTAAAAAGGGAACATTCCCTGACGGTGACGGAGACGCAACGCTGACGCGTCCAGTGGAGCCCCAGCGTAACAAGGTGCTCAGCGTTTACTCTATGCTGCTTGTCCACGTCTGGCATTTTTATCTTGTCGTCTAGAGCTTCAATATTGAAATAAATGTAACACTGGGCGTTTAGACAAGAGTGTGAAGCAGAGTTACAGTCAACTTACTTTCACTCTCAATCACTGCACTATGGCCCATTCATTTGTAAACTGTGAAAATATTTAATAAAATCATAAAAAGTCATAAAAAAGTAGAAAAATATCAGATCAAAAATAAAATAGCAGTACTTTTCTTTGTAATTTCCAATTGTTTTTTAAAATAGGGATCTAGTTGGATAAAACTAAATCACAGCTTAAGTGAAAATGATGGTGCACTGACTTAATTTTCTCTCTGAATGTAAAGTAAGTTGACCCTGCAACCCTGGTGTGCGTGCAGCCTTTTTATTGTTTGTGTGGAGTAAAGGAGAAGCACTGACTTGAAACTGGATGATCCTTTCTTGGGAAAGGCACAGGTACATGCGCTCCGTGTCTTTCAGGTAGAAGGCACACTTGTGGAGCTGGGACACGGGGTCGTCAGCGTCCAGCAGCGCCGTCTGCTTGTCGACCTTACGGATGATCTGACGGGAGAGAGAGGAACACATCGATCATCGGCGGATGTGAGGAGACAGAGCACAATGCGTGGTAGAAATACGCACAACCATATATATCCCCCCACACAGATACTCTCCCATGCGCATCCCTGCTCACTCATTCATTCATTCACTCACTTATCAACACATTTTTTTGAGGACTGAAATGGACAAAGCTCCTAGCTTTATTGCGTTTTTTTGGCCTTTTGATAATGGTGGGGCCTATGTATGCATTTGTACATACTGTATGTATTCATTGTCAATAAAGATGTCAAGAGTCAAAAGGAAAGTGTATGTATATATATTAGGTTTATTTTTTTTGTCTTTTAACAGTTTGACTGTGGAATTAATTAATCACAATGCCTCGTTGACTGCCTAGATTTCACTAACCACCGCACCAACATCATCGTTCCTTTTCATGAAAATACGCTTTACAATGGTGTGATCCTTTGTCGTAGTGTTGAAAAATAATACAAAGTGGCGATCAACAACACCATTGGAATGCATTGGGCCTCAATTTCCCAGAAGCCTTTGCATGCCAGTGCGACTGAATCTTTTGCGGTGACGTCGTCCGAACGAGTCACCTACCCCACTCGAATTAAACAATGGAAACGTAACTCGTGTAACTCGTTGTTGGGAGGGAAAGTGTAAAAGGTGTCCAACAGGGACTTTTGCAATTGATCCCAGCAAGCCAAAAGACGTCATGATGACATTATGATGACGTCCTCCGGTGACGTTCAGGGTTTTCAGGACTAGGCCAGATCACAGCCCATATGGGGATGATCTTTACGTCATCGCCAGTTGAAATAATGATGCTTATTCTGGCCCAGATCTGACTAATTATGATATGACTTAAATTGATCGGACTCTCTCTGATTAATCCAGGGATGTCCGTCTTAGTGGGCAGAATTTCTGTCGGTTGAAATCAGGTGATGTTCTGGGTCAGATCTGACTAGTCTTGGTTTGACTTGATTTGGCCCCAATAGAGACGTCACTAATTTGTCCAGGTCCTGACCGCGCTTGCTGGGATGTGAATGAACGTGTGTCTGAGAAAACAAAAACCTTGTGGATGAATGACAAGACCACAGACCGACTAAATGACATAAGTTCAGGACTAAGAGTGTGTGTGTGTGTGTGTGTGTGTGTGCTTGCTTACCAGTCTAGGCAGGGCCATGCCAGTGACGGAGCAGACCAGTTTGACTGTCTGCCCGTAGTGGATGTAGCCGTCTCTCACAGTGAACTCTTCTCCTTCTGACTCCTCGTCATCCACTGAACACACACACGCGCGCACACACACACAGTCACACACACACACACACACACACACACGCACGCACACGCACGACAAGCTGTTAGTGCTTCAAGCCATCACTGAAACACTTTGGACTGAAATATAACACCAGTCCCGCCTATGAAATCAATATAAAATGAAAGAGATCGTCTCGTCTCTGAGATTACCCGTCTGTGTGACCTGATCGACTGCAAACTATCGATTCAGTGCGTCAATCTTTTATAATTATTAGCATATTAAGTCCCGATAATTGGAAAAGTAAATCAAATACTTTTTCAGGACCTGTTGGCAAGTCACACTTAAAGGGGAAAACCACCCATTTTCAACATTTTACTATGTCATCAATGTACCTTAGAGCTGTTGTGTGGAAATAATAAAAAATTATGGAAAAAATCATTAACATGGTGAAACACATCTTGATGACATCATCAAGATGTGTTTGACCATGTTAAGGATTTTTTTCAGACCTCCAGTTCTAGGAAACACAGAATGGGGGAACTTTTTTATTATTTCCACACAACAGCTCTAAGGTACATTAATGTCATAGTAAAATGTTGAAAATGAGTGGAATGCCCCTTTAACGTAACCCACAAACCCTATTATTACCCTGTTATTATAAAATACAAAATATCAGTTAACTGAGACTGCGTTAATAAATGCAACAGCTTTATTATTAATTTAATAAGCCGTGTCAAAAGCATGCAGGTGTTTGCATGCATGCTGTTCATCTCACATGTTTGTGCATTCTTTTCTGCAATATAAGTCTCTCTCTGCATCCTTACCAGACTGAACCTCTATTATTTAATTTCCTAACTGAATTGAGCAAATGAACAACAAAGCATGTATAACGTGTACTGTGTACACACGGAGCTAGTAGCTACACAGAGATGTTGCTGTTTCGGGGGTTCCCATGGCTCCAGACTTACACAGGTGGATGTAGAAGGCCCCCCATTGCTGGGAGCTGGCGTGAAAGTTGCCTCCTTCCACATGGAGGTAGCGCGTGCTGACCGTTTGGGAGCGCAACCGGTTGAAGAGCGCCACTTTTGTTCCGGACGCGATACACACTGTGGAAGCTCATGTGCGCACACACGCGTGCGCACACACACAGACACACACACAGACACACACAGACACACACACACACAGGCACACGAGCAAGTTATGCAACAACCCAACAATGACCTGCAATCCAGAGGTACTGTAGTGTGTTGACAGTGTGATAAGTGATGGGAAAACAGCCTGGAAGCAAATATTACCACATCGATCGCCATGTACTCAGCATGTGCTGTGTACACAATCATACCAGCGTGTACCGGCTACAGTGTATACCACAGTGCCCTCTGGGGGCAGAATTTGTCATAAAATGCTTGTAAAACTACAGTCAGGGGTGAAATCCTCAGTTAAAGGATGATATATTTTTTTAACTAAATATTTTTGATTCAAAATGCATTCAAAAGCATTCCCACACCGTGGGTCGGGACCCGGGCAAACAATCTCTCTTTTGGGTCTGGACCTGAAAAGCTTGGGAACAGCTGCTATAGAGTTTGTTTGGTAACAGGGATCTCAGCGCCCCACCAGCGCTTTAGTAAACACAAATGTATTTTTCAAGCGCGTTGCCAAATTCATCCAATCAGGGGCTTCACTTTGATAGTGTTCCAACTTCCAACCTCGTTTGATCCCCATTCGTGTCCCACCAAAGTAAAATTAATATTCTGTTTCTGCTGGAGAGACTCAACTCAACTGTATTTATACAGCTAGCATATTTAAAAATGACCAAGGTCGACCAAAGTGCTTAAAAAAAGCATAAAAACAGAAAAAGAAGACAAAAGCTGTAAAAGACAAAAGACAGCTGCGGCAAATGCTCGGTCACCTCAGGATGTTTGGCTGTTTTTTGGTCAGAAGATGCAGCCGATTAGCTGAATTCAGGTTTCTGTACAAATTCCAAAATGTATGGAGGAACCAACCAGGTTGGTGAGGGCACTATGAAAGCGGAGCGAGACCAAGACCGGGGTGATTTTTTTTTAACCCATTTAGGCCTGACGTAAAAAAAAAAAGAAGTTTGCTCTGAAAGAATATATATTGGCGCGCTATGAGCTTGTAGATCTGATATTTTTCAATAGCTAAAGTATAACATAATGCTTAGTTAAAACACCAAAAGGGGTTCCCGCCCAAAATGGGTTAAACGTAAGTGATGTTTGGTCGATTCCAGCATGAGAATTACAGTAATCAAGCCTTGAAGAAATGAATGTGTGAATTACGGGGGTCAGTTACTACAAGAGGGCCATCAAATCTTTGAATAATAGATTTTTATATATACTTTTTTTTTAAATATTAATCACTTGAACACTAGCATCCCTATTCTGAGGGGACAATTTTCCCCTTTTGAAAAAATAGCAAACCGAATACAGAGCTAACGATCAAATTGAGTTTATAAATGGTTAAATGTCTGAAGATACACATTCAAGTGTAATGCTTAATTGGGTCGTCCACTCACAGTTAACAGTCTTTGTATTGAGTTTGTGCTTGAAATGTACTGTAATTCTGCAAACTGTTTAATAAATATTTCAATAAATCAAAATCAACAAATTAATATGAAACAGAATCTGTGACCAAACAAAAAACATTAATACATTGAAGGCCCCTGCTCTACAGCATTGACTATATAGAAATATAGATCTACTTACAAAAATAAAGAAATCAATAAAATCAATTACAGGCTAGCAACTTATGGGTCCGATAATGCCGACACAATACTGTTCAACTGCTGGCTTAGTTTACATAGAGAGTACTTTGTAGCAGACTGACTGTGGTCAGGTTGCCCAAGCAAGGTCAAAGTCACAGTAAACTTTATTATCGCAGAGAGAGGGGCAATTTGTTGCACAGCCAGCAGCACACACACACACACACACACACACACACACACACACACACACACACACACACACACACACACACACACACACACACACACACACACACACACACACACACACACACACACACACACACACACACACACACACACACACACACACACACACACACACACACACACACACACACACACACACACACACCTTTTGTTCCCCAATTTAGTCATGCCAATTATTCCTCCCCACACACCACATTTGTGACTCGTCACTGCTGTTGCTCACCTGCCAGTGAGGAGCCCCCACCGGGAGGATGTAGAGCCTTGGTCCTACTCCTCCCGCCCAACGCTCCCTGCTGGCAGGTGCCGCCCCAGCCTGTAGGAATACGTGCAGTGACAAGTATCACCTTTCCCGCGCGGCTTCCCTCCCCAAAAAACACGGGCCAATTGTATATTCGTGTAGACGCTCGAGAAAGCCGGGATGCACCATGGCGGCTTCGAACCCACAACCTCCGTGGTGGAGGGCAGGTACTTTAAACCACTACACCAACCGGGCGCTATAGTGTTATTTAAAGCAGTGGTTCCCAAACCAGATTCCCATCTGAAGATATATGCCAGGGACCTCCATAAGAGAAGATTTTTACGGCTCTAGCAGTAATTCTCATCCCGTTTAATTTCAAGGACACCCAGTTTGACGTGCATTAGGACCACCCATTGAATGGCATTTCAATCTCTGGGACCCCCAATTTATATTGTAAAATCAGTGGAGTGCACAGATAGAGCTAGAGCACCTGCCCTTTGCCCTCTGGACAGCTGCCCGCTGGACAGCTCTGAGAGTGTACAAATGGTTCCATTTGTACACTCAGAGTTACAGACGCATAAAGGTCAATTTGGTTCCAAACTATCATTTAGCTGGGGACCCCCTGGAACTCCCTCAAGGACCCCTGGGGGTCTCTGGACCCCACTTTGGGAACCACTGCTTTAAAGGGCCCAAAACAGCAGGGACAAATGAGTTCTTCTTAATTAATGAATGTATTAATTAATAATAAGTGAAAATTCAGTTTGCAGCTTTACCCAGCTGAGTGCTTCTCAGGTGAGCACTCAATGGTACAGCGATTAATGTTCATACAAGCTTTTTTTTTTTTACAAAAACTCTTGAGATGCCTCTGAAAACAGTGCTTTCTTGAGGATGCCGTTGGTGTTGGTGACTAGAGAACATGTGGGCCTGAGGTGCCTAAGATGTGTATACCAAGAAATCTTAAACTATCAACAATTTCAATAGATGACACAGCCATTGACAGAAATATAGCAATGTGATTTCATCGAATGCTTCTGAAGTAAACAATTCATTATTTGTGTCTTTATCGACATTTAGAAAAGCGGCTGTTATCATGGCACCATAATATGCATTTCATGTGAATGTTGATGCTGTGGATGATTAACATCAGCAGCTCCCAACCATTTCTTGGATCAGGTCCCACTTGAAAATCTGACCAGTCCACCAGGTATGATGAGGTGTGCATTTTCAGAGCACATTTTAATGATCAGTCAATTGTGTTCCGGCTTGTATCGATGGACCGTACTGTAGTTTACATTTAACCCATTTTGGGCGGGAACCCATTTTGGTGTTAGCATTATGTTATGCTTTAGCTATTGAAAAATAGCAGATCTACAAGCTTGTGGCGCGCTACGAGCTTGTAGGTCTGCTATTTTTGAACGACTGACATAGAAACATAGCTTTTTCAGAAAACTGTCAGGATGTAGAAGACATTTTTAGAATCTGATCTCAGGTCAAAATGGGTTAAGTTCCTATTGATCAATATAACAAGGACATTTATTTATTTATTATATTTTATATATATTTATTTTATGTTATATTAACAATACAATCATAGTGTTTTTCCAATTTCTTTGGAGGCCCACTTGCAATATTGGCACAGCCCACCAGTGTGCCACAGCCCACAGGTTGAGAACCACTGATTTACATACATTGGTGATGTTGAGTGTATGGGTGTGCGTGCGTGCGTGCGTGTGTGTGTGTGCGTGCGTGCGTGTGCGTGCATGCATGCATGTTCAGGCATTAACAACATCCTCCGTGTTGGACTTACAGTCTGCGTTCTTGAGGGACTGCTTCTTTTTGGAGGGCTTGGAGATGACTTTGATCCTCTTACTGAGGAAGACGCCAATCTCTGCGCTGTTGCCGTAGAACATCTTGACGGACAGCATGAAGTGCTTTCGCTTGTCGGAGTCGGATATGTACAAGGTCTTGGCTGTGCAATAGTTCTGGCAGGGCCGTGGAAAGAGGAGGAGGGGGACGGGGGGACGGGAGAGAGGTGTGGGTAGAGGGAGAGATGTGGAAAAGGGAAGAGAAGGAGCGTTTGTTAAGGCAGTGGTTCTCAAACGTTTTCATGTCAAGGACCCCTAAATAAATATGTATTTGGCCACAGACCCCCCATTTGAAAAACAATTGAGCCAGGGAACCCCATACAAGATTTGTGTTAAAAATTGCTTCAAAAATATTCAAAAACTTTTGGATTTTTTGGGAAAATAGATCTAGAAGCTTAACAAGCCCCTAACATCGATTCAATCACCTCAATTTGAGCCTCAATTCTGAGAGAAATGCGGCCAAAGATCGCGCTTATAAAGGAAGTGGACAGAGGGGAAACATTTCATTGGCGGACCACAGCGGAAGCAAGCGTTGCCTAGCGTCGGGGAAGCTATTATACGGTAGGTAGATATTTAAGAGGCTATTCCGAGAAAAAAAAAAAAAAAAAAGACATCCAAGGCATTCAGCAGGGAGCACCATTGGGAAAATAGGACGTCAAAGATGTTTTCGGTAGATGAGCAATTTTTAAATAGCCCACGTATACGGTTAACATGATTATAGAGATTTTGATGCTAGAATATAAACTAATTTAGCTGGGGACCCCCCTGGAACACCGTCAAGGACCATTAGGGGGGTCCCCAGACCCCACTTTGAAAACCACTGGCATTAAGGAGCCTTACACCGGGGCTCCACCGGGCGCGTCAGCGTCGCGTCTCCGTCACCGTTAGGGAATGTTCCCTTTTTAATCAATGAAGGGTGGCTCCACTGCCCGCGTTGTGTGACTGCATTCAAATTGCCCCGGTTCGTTTTTTGAAGCACGCGACGGAGACGCAACGCGTCTGGTGGAGCCCCGGCGTTAGGGGATCTGTCAGGAAGCTGTTGGGAGATTTAAGGTCTAAAATCGGAGATTTAAGGTCTAAAATCGGGGGCTATGATAGTACGGCAGATTAAGCTACAGTCCATGGATGTATATATGCAAATGAAAGTGAAAGTGGAGACAAAAAATGTCAGTGTGAGAGAGAGAGAGTGTGTGTGTGTGTGTGTGCGCATGCTGTACCTTTCCCTCCAGGTTGAGCTGTTGCATCTCCTGGTCACTGTTGCCGATGCCGATGAAGGCGCAGGGCTGCGACTCCTGCTCCGAGCAGCCGTCTCGCTCCATCTGCTCCTTCTTTTTCTTCCAACCGCTGCCCATCAGGTACACACATGGAGGGGGGCAGAAGAACCTGCACAATGGACACACACACACGTTTTATATTACAATGCTTGTGAGGACATCAACATTTCAGGTTGTCAAAGTCAATGGATTTTTTTCACAGTCAAAGTGATGACAGTCATAAACCTAAGCATTCATATTCAATATGGGCTTTTATCACCCTATTTAACGAGGTACATGGAGAATTGGAGATCCATTATCCTCCTCACTCTCGAGGAACTCTGTCAAATCGATTTCACCATGCGTGTATATGCATATATACACAGTATATATATCATGTTGACACATTGCCCAGCCCTCACTTGCTTGATAAATAATCCACAGACCGGGAAAGACAATCTGGGCTAGGGAAAAGAAGAGTCTCTCCGTCCTTAACTGCATTAACCCTGGTGTCACTCATGGGGTACATCATTGTAGGTGAAAAGACTCACTCACACACACACTCACACTCACACTCACGATCTGCAAGGTCACAACACGTTGCATTGAGACATATGAGCTTGCGGCTTGTCATCATTTTTGTTGTATGAAGAAGTATATAGTGCTTATAGTATAGTATAGTGCTTATAGTATAGTACATTTCATTTTTAGCGCTAACTTCATCTGTAGATTTGGTTAGCAATGACCAGCGTAGAATTATGGTTATACTTCCTACTATCCCTTGCTTTTGAAGTATAGTAAAACAATGACGCATTACGCATTTCATTCCATACTTTTTCACACCACACCATTATATTGGGTTATATATACTGATTTTGTTAAGCCTATATCTCAATATTTATGTATTCTCTCGGAAATGGCTTCTGCAGAGCAATGATTCATTCATAATCTATACTAAAAACAAGCACATTAACATTGTTCTAAACTGCACATTGCTGTGGATAAGAACAAATTCCAAGTCACCTTGGCAGGAATGAAACCATTTTTTAAGAAAACGTATGACTGAAATATTAACCCATTCTGGACGGGAACCCCTTTTGGTGTTTTTTTAACTAAGCATTATGTTATACTTTAGCTATTGAAAAATAGCAGATCTACAAGCTCATGAACTTGTAGGTCTGCTATTTTTTTAAATATCGTGAAAATGAGGCACAAATCGTTGAATATATATTCTTTCAGAATTATTTTTTATTTTATATCTCAATATTTATGTATTCTCGGAAATGGCTTCTGCAGAGCAATGATTCATTTATAATCTATACTAAAAACAAGCACGTGAACATTGTTCTAAACTGCACATTGCTGTGAATAAGAACAAATTCCAAGTCACCTTGGCAGGAATGAAACCATTTTTAAGGAAACGTATGACTGAAATATTAATGAATGCAGGAGAAGGACCTGGGCTCTAACCAACACCATGTCCCCGAGCCCTGACACAATGTCAAGCGGGTCTCATGTCCTTGCGGTCCAATTATCACATTCTCCCACAGTCTCCATGTAGAATGTCATAATCACTTTGTCCTTCAAGGACAACCAGGACTTTCAGGACACCCCTAGGTTTCCAGGCAGTGGTGTCTGTATTGCATAATAATGTAATATATCAGCCCTTGGGCTGATATTATAGTTGAACATAATGTGCATGTTCTGGGTTGTATCGTATTTATATTAGATTGTTTTGTAGTCATTTTATTAAGCATAAGTTAATGTTTTCATTCCGTGCATTGGGTATTTTCACTAATTTGTATTCAGTAGTCTGTGTGTGTGTGTGTGTGTGTGTGTACTGTCCCGTTTTGTCTTGGTGAATCATGGAAGTTGGCTTGTAAAACACAGACCGTCTCAATGAATTTCATATTATTGCGACCATAGGTTGCATACTATATGCCTCCATATATGGTCACGCCTCGTGACATCACGCCTCCATATCTCCATATATGGACATTATGGATTGGAGCTGGAGGACTGTCCATTTAAACTCTAGAAGGGTCTCAACAGGCCCGAAACTTAACCAATACATCGTTATTTTGCTATGATTCCATGCTTGCATAGAAAAGAAAAAAGAAAAAAAGACATTCTGATAAAATTATACAGTAGTCACATTTTGCCTTTCAATAATTGAAAGGCAACAAACACAACAGACTACACTAGCGTGACATACATTAGGATATTTGCTATTGTGATATGGCAAAAAAAAACGTGATCGGAACATCCCATATATATATATATCAGGACTATATATATAAGTCCTGATAAAAGACAGTGTACTGTAATATACTATATTATGCAAATATACAGAAGCTGCTAGACACTCCACTACTAGTCTAAAGTCTAGTTCTAGTATTACCAGGGTGTACACTATAGTTTTCACCACTAGAGGGAGGGCAAGTACCAAACCAAACTACAGACAAGTAGAGAGGAAGAGGGGGGGACATATTTAGTCTGGGGCTTATTGGGTTATTATTATAATATAACCAACAAAAACACAACACAGAATCTCCCACTTTCTACCAGGCTTCATTCACGAGAGGCCAACACATTGAACACATTGCAACGCATCATGTCAACGTGAATGAGTCCAATTTGGGAAACGGGGATAGAACAAAAAATAAATAAATAATAAAAACAAAATTACACAAATATAAAACCACATCCATATGCTTGGCATGTCGTACGGATGGTTATTCCATGTTGTAATTAGGCAAATTACATCTCAAGTCAGCCAACAGTACTTATCTTTTCACTGGAGCCAAAAATGTCGAGGGGGGAGTGAATAATGTTGTTCATCTCCTGATAGAAATCCCCAATGCTTCATCCGAGTGAATTACAGTACACTCTGTGCGTGTGCGTGTGCGTGTGTGTGTGTGTGCGCGCGTGCGTGTTGACTAGGGTGATGTTGTGTGGAACTCTTGTGCAAGATGCATTTCAAAGTTTGTGTGTTTTGGTAGTCCTGTATTGTGTACAACAGGAGGACAGTGCCCCTGGTCTCATGGTACTCGCGTCTCTGAGGGTGTTTGTCTACTTTCACATCCTATAAATAGATGGAAAGAGACACAGACAAGAGCGATAGAGGCTAGGAACTCTGCCCACACATTCTCATCGCACTCGCTCACTTCTGTGAAACTTGCACGTAAACGCGCAAATAATCACGAACGAGAGGCGACATTTGAGGACACACACAGCACACACAACCCAAAAGTCACACACACACCAGGCATTACACATAAATGCTTTCTCCGTCCAAAACACATACAGCAGCTGAGCAACAGAGGAGCGCCCACAGGGACTTCCACGGAGAGTTTGCCGCGACACTCGCCTGTCTGTTTGAAATTAATTGGGAACACTTCGCTTAAGGCCCCGTGTTCCTCTTGCGTGTACCGTGCCCTGACGGCACGCAATGAAAACAGATCGTCCACAACGTGCGCGCGCGCGCACATAATGGAGGAGTCCCGCAGTGCGCCGCTAGTCAACCGCAACGTAAAAGAGAAGAAGCAGGGAATAAAGTGAGCTGAAGCAGATGAACCATGGTTTAGTTTGTGTGTCAAGACTCGACGCACTGCAGTCTGGATTGAACTAGTGGAACACAATCCTTTTGGCGGAAATGGGCCTGAAATGTAAAGCTCTGTTTTATTTAATGAATAAAACTGGCAGAAAGATGAAGGACGGAAAAGCCTCGGGGTGTGTGTGTGTGTGTGTGTGTGTGTGTGTGTGTGTGTGTGTGTGTGTGTGTGTGTGTGAGAGAGAGAGAGATGTCCTGTGTCGAGATCCACGCCTCCCAGGGGCGTTTGACTGGCTCCTCTCACTACTCCCGGCCTTGCCTGCATGACTTTAACCCATGCTGACCTGAGATCAGATTCTAAAAATGTCTTCTACATCCTGACAGTTTTCTGAAAAAGCTTATGTTTCTGTCAGTCGTTCTTCGATTTTTCAAAAATAGCAGACCTACAAGTTCATAGCGCGCCACTCGGTGGCGCGCTATGAGCTTGTAGATCTGCTATTTTTCAATAGCTAAAGCATATCATAATGCTAACACCAAAAGGGGTTCCCGCCCAAAATGGGTTAACTGGACAAGACAGCAGACATCAGCTGAGGAATTCAGCATCATCTATCCCTCTGTCCTTCACTCTCTATATCCCCTCCTTATCCTCCACCTACTCCTCCCGCGATCCAACTCTCGGAGGTGTCTCAGAATTGGCCGGCAGCAGCAGCGCCTGATTCTCCAAGAGATAGGCCTGATGAGATCCCAAGCAGCACTACTACGTCTCGGGCCAAGAAAACAAGGTTGAGGACGAACGGATGGGGAAGGGAGAGGCAAGAGAGAGGGAGGGAGGGAGGGGGAGGGTGAGAGAAAGGAGGAGAAGATAGTGAAGAAGATAGGCAAGTGAATCTGAAAACGAGGAACAATAAAAAAGTGTGGGACAGAGAGAGAGAGAGAAGACAAAAACAGAGGAGAAAGAGAGGGGGGGGGGGCTTCGAAAGCCAGTCAGCTATCCCCAACAATGGCAACTTTGAACTGTATATAAAGTCTGCTGCACGCTTCACCTGGGAGTTGTAACAACCACTAGAGTGTCACCAGCTATGGCAGAGCCACAAGTTGCTTTTATGGTGTGCTCCCCGTGTGTGTTTTCCTCATGCTGATACCCAACTCACCCAGGGAAGTCTCAGCAGCCCTGGCGGTGTCATGCCTGCTAGAGTTCTCAAATTCTGCCCCAACCGGGCCGGGCCTAAAACCTATGCTAATCAGTAGGGCTCAATGAAAAAATAAATTACACACGCACACACAGGACACACGCACACACATTTGTTTTTAGAATAATGAAAATAGGCCTGGGCCATGGCTCAGTGGTCCAGGCACCTTGGCTGGTAATCCAGTCTGGCTGTGTGTCGCGGGTTCGACTCCCGATCCCGACGGCCTTTACTGCATGTCTTCCCCCCATCTCTCTCCCCATTTCCTGTCAGCCTACTGTCTGTCCCGCCATAAAAAAATATAAAATAAAGGCGAAAGACGCAAAAAAACCCATTTAGAATAATGAAAATAATAATTCTGTTCTGTCTGCTTGTGTATTTATCTATTATGAAGATGGTGTTGACTGGCGTTTCACTGTTACTCTGTGATAAGAGTTCTCAAATTCTGCCCAAACCCGAGGCTTTAGGGCCGGTCCACTTAGGGCCCAGTGAGGATCCTTAATTTCCAGGCCCTACACTCCGGACCCGTCCCGTGCACTCTGATCCTCCACGGGGGTTCACCCGGACGAGGCCCCTAAGCCTTTCTATTTCCTGTGCTCCTAACACGTGACCCTACCAACCCCCCTCACCCTCTTTGGTCTCTGTCTGTACCCCTTCCCCTGGGTGACCCTTCACCTGCATGTGGCCGCCGTTCATTTCCTCCTCTGACTACCATCTCCTATTGTTTGACTGGAGCTCCATGTGCACGGATCTGCTTTGTCTTCACTCCTAGGTGTCTCTCTCTCGTTAGCTCCATGTGCACGGATCTGCTTTGTCTTCACTCCTAGGTGTCTCTCTCTCGTTAGCTCCATGTGCACAGGTCTGCTTTATCTTCACTCCTAGGTGTCTCTCTCTCGTTAGCTCCATGTGCACGGGTCTGCTTTGTCTTCACTCCTAGGTGTCTCTCTCTCGTTAGCTCCATGTGCACGGGTCTGCTTTATCTTCACTCCTAGGTGTCTCTCTCTCGTTAGCTCCATGTGCACAGGTCTGCTTTGTCTTCACTCCTAGGTGTCTCTCTCTCGTTAGCTCCATGTGCACGGGTCTGCTTTGTCTTCACTCCTAGGTGTCTCTCTCTCGTTAGCTCCATGTGCACGGGTCTGCTTTGTCTTCACTCCTAGGTGTCTCTCTCTCGTTAGCTCCATGTGCACGGGTCTGCTTTATCTTCACTCCTAGGTGTCTCTCTCTCGTTAGCTCCATGTGCACAGGTCTGCTTTGTCTTCACTCCTAGGTGTCTCTCTCTCGTTAGCTCCATGTGCACGGGTCTGCTTTGTCTTCACTCCTAGGTGTCTCTCTCTCGTTAGCTCCATGTGCACAGGTCTGCTTTGTCTTCACTCCTAGGTGTCTCTCTCTCGTTAGCTCCATGTGCACGGGTCTGCTTTGTCTTCACTCCTAGGTGTCTCTCTCTCGTTAGCTCCATGTGCACGGGTCTGCTTTGTCTTCACTCCTAGGTGTCTCTCTCTCGTTAGCTCCATGTGCACGGGTCTGCTTTGTCTTCACTCCTAGGTGTCTCTCTCTCGTTAGCTCCATGTGCACGGGTCTGCTTTGTCTTCACTCCTAGGTGTCTCTCTCTCGTTAGCTCCATGTGCACAGGTCTGCTTTGTCTTCACTCCTAGGTGTCTCTCTCTCGTTAGCTCCATGTGCACAGGTCTGCTTTGTCTTCACTCCTAGGTGTCTTTCTCTCTCGTTAGCTACAACCCCATTTTCTTCTTGTACGTCAAAAATTTAAAAATGTCTTCTAAATCCTGTCAGTTTTCTGAAATACCTATGTTATCAGTGGTGCTCAATATTTCATGTCAAGGACCACAAAAATTATATGTAATTGGCCACCGACCCCCATTTGAAAATATGCTCAAATATTATATGTTCTCAAATCGTTGCTTCCCCAGAAGCAACGATTTCAGTTAAAAACGTTCGCTCTGAAAGAATATATATATTCAAAGATTTGTGCCACATGTTCCCGATTTAAAAAAATAGCAGATCTACAAGCTCATAGCGCGGCACCGAGTGCCGCGCTATGAGCTTGTAGATCTGCTATTTTTCAATAGCTAAAATATAACATAATGCTTAAAACACCAAAAGGGGTTCCCGCCCAAAATGGGTTAAGAAACACTTTTGCCAGTCCACATACACAACCTTTAATCAACTTTTTGATTGGTGGCCGTCGATGTCACAGAGGTGGACCTACCTTTTCTCATTGCCATAAGACTTCTGTGCAACTTTGGCATGCAGGATCAGGACAGTCTGGTCTCCCCGCTCCTTCAGGTAATTCCTCATGGCTTCTCTGTGGATGGGGAAGAGGGAGACAGAGAAGCAGTGTTCATCAGTGTACTGTTGTTAAATGATGCTGTGGAGGAGACCGGGCAAATAAAGACAGAGCAAAAGGCAACTATAGACACAAGTCGCGTTACCCCCTCATGTTCTTTATGGTGCATACGGAAGTGCATAGCGTCAACATTAGCCCTAGTGAGCCATGGACGTGGTGTAATGTGAATAATGGATTAAACTTGTGTCTATGACTCATACTAGTCATATTGTCGGTTGAATTTCAAAGGACAGTTTTGTTAAAGGGAAACTTCACCCTTTTTGCAAAAAAAAAATATGGCATTTAGAAGATTTAGAACACTTTCCTGGGGTCTTTGTGTGTGTAATATGTGGTTTTAGATATTTTAGATTTTAGCAATGAGCCCAGTGTCTCTGATGTCATGGACACTGGGCTCACTTACTTCCTGGACTACATGTCAGCACTCCCCCTATCCACAAGGAGGAGCAGTGCACCAAAGCATTATGGGAATTGTAGCCCAGTGTCGTCGACATCAGAGACACTGGGCTCACTGCTAAAATCTAAAATATCTAAAACCACATAACCACAAGACCCCAGGATCTTCTAAACGGCATTAACATATATGTTTTTGCAAAAAGGGTGAAGAGTCCCTTTAACTTAGCTAATTTAGCTTTTTTGTTTGTTTTTTTTACTTTGAACAGAGATATTTAACATTATCAGATGAGAAAGTAGAATATGGTCCGTTCTGATGTAGTATTATGGAGGATAAAGTTGGATCAAAACAGTGGGTAAAAATGAAGAAAACAGACAAATAACATTGACATTAACTGCATCCATGGATCTAATGTTCTCTTCTATGAAATCACCACTGAAGTGAACTTTTGGAACGAAAACAACAAGTCTGTCATTGAGAGTTGAGACCACAAGTGAGCCAACATGTACTGTTATTTAAAGGAGCATTCAGTGATTTGGGTGATTTGGAAAACCACCCAGTCCGCCCCGGTAACAAAATGTGCACATGCACGCTCTACAGTGGGGGGAAGTGCAACAGGCCAACAGCATGTGCAACAGGCCCGCCCCCACTCATCCTGATTGGATGAAGGTTTTGCCACCCGCCACCAAAACTGAAACTAGGGTTTTTTGACCCCAGGGGCTCACTGGGGACAGGGAGGAACTCCTTATATGGTCAGCACACTCTATAGTAGGGAGGATTATCCAGAAAAAAATAAATGATATTTGAATTAAGTCAAATCACTGAATATACCTTTAACTGTAGTTATAATTTTGAGCTATAGTCTACATTTCGTGAAAGGAATTAAAACTGCAGTGACTCTATCCAGGCCCCTGCAATGTTTTGTTGTTTATTTTTAAATCACCTGGTAATATAATCGACGAATCTGCAGAGCGCTGCCCTGTAGCTGTATTCAAGCAGCGCCGCTTGTACACCACAGTTATGATTGCCGCTCGGCGGATATGTCTATACTACAGTATTTTCTGTTTTTTGTAACAGCCAAAGCGATGTGCTTTGCATTGAACTATTCGTACAGTACGTACATTCACACCCCGAGGCGCAGACAGGCATTCAAGGCAACCAACCTGCTCACTGGGAGCAGTTCGGGGTTCAGCATCTTGAACATTTTGACCTGATGCCAACCGGAGCTGGTACAACAGGAAACCTTCCAGTTCCCAGCATCCCAGTTCCTTAAGCATCCTTGCAATCCAAAAAACTGGGTGCAAAATGTGCACGGATATAGCAAGGAGGGCTACAGCGCGGCAGTTACATGATGAAAAGCATAAATTGGGAGGGGCATGTCTCTAGTCATTAATCAGACATGTCTGAAAGGAATACTTCTTTCATGTAAAGCAGCTCAATGGGAATTTTGACTTATTCGGAATAAATTCAATCCCTGTGTGATTATTGCGTGCATGAAAACAAAGCCAACTGGATAAGCACTTAAGCAGGCCACACAGGAGAGAAAAAAAAAACATCCAGGCGTAATAGGTGTAATATGGACAGAGAGAGAGGGAGAGAGAGAGAGAGAGCATGTACCACGTGCATGCATTTGCAGTCACCCCTGGAACACCTCAGGATCCATGTGGTTTCAACACCCTCCTCCAATAAGACCAAGCTGTGGGGATGAACGGCTCAGAGGGACAGTACGGAGAGACAGCGAGAGAGAGGACAGACAGAGTGTCTGTAAGTGGAAATAGAGAGAACGAGAAGGAAAGGGAAAACAGCAAGTGCTGAGCTCACCGCCCAAGAATCCGCATCTCGTGTCAAAATGTTGCAAGGTCCGTGCTCCAATTACCTCTGTCAGCCAGGCCACCCCCCCCCCCCCCCACACACACACACACACACACACACTGACTCACACACACAGAGAAATTAATTCAATATTTTTTTGGGACCGGTAGAGCTCATGTGGCCGAAGCAGTGGGGGTTGACGATCTACCACATGACATGCACAATAACAACGCGGTACTACACACATGGTCACAATGCACACACACACACACACACACATACACACAAGGACCGCTTGCACAGATGTCAATGACACCTGACACGCCGTTTTTGCTCGGAGAGGTCCCGGCTCAGGAGGACTGACACACACACACACACACACACACACACACGCGCACACGCACAGAGCTTTTCCACTCTGCCACGCAATAGCAGGCCACACGCTCGGGTTAGACAGGCCTTTGTTATGGAAAGTAAGGGGCCCCCGAGACACGAGAAGGACGGATGGATGGAGCAGAAGGAGGGGCGACGGAGGAAAAGGAGGACGCATGGACGGAGGGACGGATGGGGGGGCGGGGGGGGGGGTTGGGTTATGCTGAGCCGTCTGGCAGGAGTGTGAGGGTCATTTTATTTTTCATTATTTCAGCATGCATTCGGGAAAATTACTTTCCAATTCCAACCGTGCGGGATATTTTGCTTTCCTGACAGAATCGGACAGTGCTGCACTCTATATTTCATTCTCTCAATTATTAAAAAGCTCCGTGAACACTCGAGAGCCCCCGTTAGAATCCAACTGCGGTTCATTGGCGTCACTGTCGATAACAGTATTGTGTGTCTCTATACATCAACAGGGGCACATATTAGCGGGGGCACGGTGGCACAGTCGGTAGTGCTGTCGCCTCACAGTCACAGCTATAAGGACCTGGGTTTGATTCCCGCTGGGCACGCTGTGGACGTGTTCTCTCCTCCGCGTCATCAGTGCCCATACCGGAGGCGGGGTTGGCGAAAGGCCCTTTCTGTGTGGAGTTTGCATGTTCTCCCCGTGTCCCCTAGGGTAGGTATACCCTCACAAAACAACATGCAGGAGTCATGGTCTTTGAACTACCTCCCCCTGGCCAGAGCCATAGACTCTATGGTCTAACATACTGTATTATGCCAATATATAGTAGTATGTAGTATGCAGAATATAGCCTATGCTGCATATATATGCCATATTCAGGTTCATATATGTGCATATATGTGTATATATATGAAATATATATAGCTTATGCAATTTGTATTTCCATGTGGGGGTGCGTCAGCTAGGTCAGGAGGTAACAGGGGGTGCATGGCCAAAAAGGTTTGGGAACCGCTGCCATAGAGTAAGACAGAGTTACGACAACTCCGTTCACTTAATGGGGCCAGGCTCTTCTACATCAGGGGGTCGCGACCCCTCGGGGGGGGGGGGGGGTCGCCAAATTATTGTGGGGGTCCCCCCCAAAAAAAGAAAAAAAAAATGTAAATGAAGAGTTTACATAGTACACATAGTACATGCATACACCTTCCCTAATGATTATATCTGGTTTCAGTATTTATTTATGGTGTATTGTCTCTATTATTAAGGTTATTGTAGCAGTCCATTTATATTGGGGGGTCGGGAGGGGGCGGGACGAGGGTCCCGAGACATTGCCAAAGCATTTCCGGGGGTCCCCGGCCAAAAACGTTGAGAACCCCTGTTCTACATAGACTATTGAAACGGGACAACTGGAAGTTTACGGAATGCATTGGAGTCTATGGGCTCGCGCGAGTACATGAACCACGTGACCAGGCTGTTTTCTGCCCCCTCAATGTCGTAACTCTGTCTTACTCTATGGCTCTGCCCCTGGCCAGCCAGGGCGCCTGATGGAGGGGAAAGGAACTGGTCGGAATAACGTGTTCCTTCCACGCACTACGTCTGGTCGGGGGACCTCCCCCCTGTCAGGTCAAAAGAAGCAGATTGGACTCCTCATGCATAGAAGGAAGCATGAGGTCAGTCCGCTGTCTCCACCCCCCCCCCCCAGGTTGGCAGAGGAAGTGTAGCACCCAGGATTACATTAGATAATTGACACTGGGTGAAAAAAAGAAATGATAAAAATGATAAAAATGATATATATATATTAAAAAAAAAAGGAAAATAAACAGGGGCACATAAATACACAGAAAGAGAAGCCCGCCTGTCTCTCTAGTCTAATCTACCCACGTGGATTTTCTCTGGGCAGATAGATTGTTTATGAACATTCACATGACTCATAGTCCTACATGTAGGCTGAGGCTACATTTAGGTTACACACACAGTAATGAAGGAACCCCTGGAGCTCCCCTGGAGAGCGCTGGCTGATTGAATGTGGAACATGGTGTCCGAGCAGCACGATGATGTCATGCCTACAGGGAACCTATCACTGGACACCTCTGATAGTGGCTGTGACCCAGGCAGCCACGCAGAAAGGATGACATCAGAGATAGGGCGCCACAGAGCCCAGTACACACACACACACACACACACACACACACACACACACACACACACACACACACACACACACACACACACACACACACACACACACACACACACACACACACACACACACACACACACACACACACACACACACACACACACACACACACACACACACACACAAAAGCTCCGCTCATATTCTCTAGTCTACATTAATATACGCCTTAACCCATTTTGACCTGAGATCAGATTCTAAAAATGTCTGTTTGAAAATGACGGTTTTCTGAAAAAGCTGTTTCTATGTCAGTCGTTCTTCGATTTTTCAAAAATAGCAGACCTACAAGCTCATAGCGCGCCACTCGGTGGCGCGCTATGAGCTTGTAGATCTGCTATTTTTCAATGGCTAAAGCATAACATAATGCTAACACCAAAAGGGGTTCCCGCCCAAAATGGGTTAAGCTAAAGGTCACGGTGGCTGTGAACTGTGAAGGGTCATTTGTGTCATAAATTGTGTTCACTTCCATGTACTGTAATGGTGCACCGTGTTGCACATAATGCTGAGTAAAGGCTGGCTAATGAATGATGCAACAGCTTCTTCAGTTGAATATTTCCAGTTACTCTCGTCAAGCAACACAATAAGCAATTAAGCATCAAGTATCCTTGAGCTGTGCGACAAAGTATAAATCAGCCATAACATAAGTGCCATTTAAAAAATGGTTTTGAAATTGTCATTTGTAAATATGCCTTTTTGAGTGGTGCAACCACTCCAACGAACAGCAATGTCCGTGTTCACCTACCTATGTGTTCACCTAACTATGTCACTATGAGCACGAGTACCAATGACTACCAAAAGTGGCACTGTTGTGCCAGAAACAGAGAGAGAGAGATAGTGCTGCACTGCTGCCTGCTAATGAGAGACAGAGAGAGAGAGAGGGGGGGAGTTGCACCACTCAGTTCACACAGGTGTGATTTAAAAAAAAAAATTAAATACCGGTAGCCGATCTACAAGCTCACAATGCGTCGCATCATGGCATGAGAGTCAGTGGTTGTCCCGGGTGACACCACTAGCCACAAGCTTGGTTTTCAGCCAGATCTCGCTGCGTTCCGTTCCGTGATTTGTTTTGTCACTTCGCTACTCAGTCTGCCTCTGGAACGTCTTCTATCTCCAAGGTAGGCGGGACATACCAAAACTGAGCAATCGACCAGAGTCTTCCGATTGGTCTGTGGTGCCCGTTGGGACATAAAAACACCAGTTTGACATCATATCAATGTGCAGCTACCGCTGTTGCCCTGTTGCAACGTCCCCTTATTTAACACATTTTGGGCGGGAACCCCTTTTGGTGTTAGCATTATGTTATGCTTTAGCTATTGAAAAATAGCAGATCTACAAGCTCATAGCGCGCCACCGAGTGGCGCGCTACGAGCTTGTAGGTCTGCTATTTTTGAAAAATCAAAGAACGACTGACATAGAAACATAGCTTTTTCAGAAAACTGTCAGGATGTAGAAGACATTTTTAGAATCTGATCTCAGGTAAAAATGGGTTAATCACTCAATAAACTCACCCCACACAGCCGGCAGTTTCTTTTTTACACTACTGAATTGGACATAGTAGAGTAGACTACTGAATCAAACTAGTGTTTACGTTTTACCGTAGGTTTTACTCTCGAGTCTCAAACTGGCACTATTATTTTCAACAGTGAGAAAAGCATGGACAGAGTGGCGCTGGCTGATGACGAATCAGCAACAACGTCGCTATACGTAACAGGTGATATTATGAAATACGAGTCAAACAGGAGGCTGGCAAGACTCCAAAGGCCTCCCTCGTTTGGAGAGGCTCCACCATCTCCAATAAGGGTTCTGTTTATTGTCAGTGTCAGCCATGGCTTGTTTGCATGCTCGTCATCAAACCAGTCCACTGACCGCTTTAGATGGGGGGGCCATTGTCATCCAGTGAGAGACCACTCCTGTCAGGGGCAGAAGTGGCTCTCTGCGGGATGTCACGCAGAATGGCCCCTTGAGTATTGTCATTTTGTGCTCTGCCTGGCTACTCATTTCGCTGCTCCCGAAAATAACCACACAATAGATAACCACAATATTCAAACAGTTGGCAACAATCAGATGGAATTTTAGCGGCCTGTTTGTGTGCGCCAGGAGTCGATGCCAAGTGTTTTGCGACTTGGGAATACATAAATGACAGGCTTGCTCTGACTGTGCCACTTAAAATGGGTAATATCTTTTCAACTCCGGACGAAAACTATTTTGGCAGCGAGAGAAAGCCCACATTCTCATTATTCAACAGGCTGGCTAGACTCTGGATTAGTTACAAAGACCCAGAGCGCATCTCAATTAAATATTGTTAGGACCGATTCTATATGACTAATTATACCACAGGTCGTTTCGAGGAAGCAATCTGATTGGTTGAAACAGCCTTCTAGCCGTGGGTTAAACCAGCACCATTCACCACCTAATCAAAACAAAGAATTCAGCTGCTCTGTTCTCCCAGAGCGCTAGCAAACTCGGTGGCTAGGCTAGCTAGTTTCTTGGGACATTTGTGGTCGTAGTGACTACATCTGTCATTAAAAAAATATATTCTTTCAGCGATTTTCTTAGTTTTAAGGGTAACTGTTGTATAATTGCAATATTACACTCGAGGGTGTGGGTTAACGTGATTATTGCCACTTCAGTGATGCTTGCGGAACTCGACTTTGTCTCATTCCTCACCGCATCCCTGTCGTGGCAATAATCACGTTAACCCACACCCTCTCGTGTAATATTGCTTAAATGAATGAACAAACAAACAAACAAACATGGATGTGCCCAATTATAATATACTGGACAGGTTATAGGAAATTAAATATGCAGCTGTTAAAGTGCTTGAGCCTTCGACTGAGGGCCATGTTTTTTTCACCTACAGTACTAGGCTCATGCAACTCTTCAATTGCTCTATGTCTGACGTCTTTCTGGCAGAAACTCAGAGTTAGATCCAGGACTTGTAATAAACTACGTAGAGTATACAAAGCAAACAGGAATACCATCTGCACCCAGCAGCAAAGCACGGTTCAAAATCTATTCACCTCGTTTCTTGACTATAAGAGCTTTATCCTGTGCTTATTTTTGGTGAGTTGCACTCTCAGAGTTAAATGAATACTCCAGATTTTACTGTGTCAAAGAAATGGGTACTGTGTGGCAACAGGGGAAATCTGACCATCACTGCCGACCACACACACACACACACACACACACACACAGAGAAGTGAGAGTGACAGACACTAGACTAGACACTATGCAACTTCCTATAAGAGATCTTTACACTAACAAACACAGACAGGCCCTTTAGTATTACAGCTTTTTACACTCACACACACTGACAGGCCCCTTGACACTGCAACACACACACACACACACACACACACGCACACGCACACACTTTAGTACTGCTTTATACCCAGGCACGCAGACAAACCATGAATTTCTCTCCTGGGGTCATAAAGATTTATCCTATCCTATTACAGTGTTCCTCTACCATTGCCTTCCCACCCAAGGCAAAGCTCCCCCACCCCCAAATCTGTATAGCAGATAACAAGGGACATCCGTGCCCTGACTAATTTAACATTATGACCAATGTGGGGATTTAATTCCCCTTATTCAAGTGCACTGCACAGTGCACACATATGTGCAAGAGAACCGCATGCAATAAGACAACTGGCACGCAATACTGAGTCAGAGATCGCAGAGGACAGCAGAGCCGTGCAAAGTAAACAGGACAGGAAACTAGTTCCACGAACAACAGACATGTCATTTATCAGCCAAATAGGTTAGTATAACAGATATGAAAGTCAAAATGATGGCTGGTTACTTCATGCTGAAACTCTGACCACATAGTGGTCAGAGTGATAGACACAGTGGCGTGCACAGATAGACACTAGGGGGTGCTAGAGCACCCCCTGCCCTTTTGGCAATGTGCCCTTTAAAAAAAAAAAACGTTGTTTTCCCTTTTTTTGATTTTTCAAAAATAGCAGACCTACAAGCTCGTAGCGCGCCACTCGGTGGCGCGCTATGAGCTTGTAGATCTGCTATTTTTCAATAGCTAAAGCATAACATAATGCTAACACCAAAAGGGGTTCCCGCCCAAAATAGATTAAGGCAACCGGCCGGTTCCACGCGCTGCACAAGGTGCCCTTTTTTAACTTGAGCACCTGCCCCTCTAAATGTCTGTGCACGCCACTGGATAGACAATTAGACTTTGATTGGCCTATGATTTCAAAACAGGTAAAACAGATTGAGTATGCCACAGGCAACTGTAGGTTCCCTGTTGAAAACAAAGCTCTCCTAACTTCCTAGAAGTTAACATACGAGAATATAGAACATTAATCCAGAGCCTAGGATGTGTTAAATTGTGTGTGACATGAATCCATGTACTAGAGGCAATGCAGCTGTGACCAGAGGTGAAAGGTACTTGCACTAGATAAAATCCTACACTCCTGAACTCATTTTACTGCACGTCATTTTGGCAACATTTCAAATTCAGCCAGTAGTGAACCATAAACCATTAAATCATATGTTTAGGTCATGAAAATAATACAGTATCTTAAGTAAAACTTCCTTAACAAATCTTATCTCAGCAACGTATAACAAATGCAAAGTCATATTTGCTTGCCTTAGATCAGGGATGGGCAACTGGCGGCCTGGGGGCCACATGCGGCCCCCACCTTCACTTAATGCGGCCCTCAGGTTAACACTGATAAGTAGATTAGTAGCTTAAATGAGTATTATTAAAATGTATTTTTTTTTTCGTCCATTTAGTTCATAAAGTTAACATAACTATAATTAAAGGCATTTAAAATTAAATAAAAAAGGTTACTTTTCAGGATTCCAATTCAAAAATAGCAAAAATGTATTCAGGATTTAAATTCAAATAATAGCAAAAATAGCTGATCTACAAGCTCAAAGCACGTTGCACTGCGACACGTTTTGAGCTTGTAGATCGGCTATTTTTGCTACGACAGTATTATGCAATGTGGCCCTCTGGAGTGAGTGGGGAAATATTGGGGCCCTCTCCATCGTCAAAGTTTTTTTAATGTCTTTTTTTGTGGCTTTCGCCTTTATTTTATATTTTTTTATGGAGGGACAGACAGTAGGCTGACAGGAAATGGGGAGAGAGATGGGGGGAAGACATGCAGTAAAGGCCGTCGGGATTGGGAGTCGAACCCGCGGCACACTGCCAGACTGGATTACCAGCCAAGGTGCCTGGACCATTGAGCCATGGCCCAGGCCTCCATCGTCAAAGTTGACCAGCCCTGCCTTAGATGGTAAAATGCGTCATCAACATAATATATGGCCACATTCTAGACCAGTATAACAAATTAACAATTCAGTTGGTTCTCATCGTCTGATGCTGTTCCAGAAGAGTTTCTTCCAGTAAGGGGATGTATTCTGCAGAGCTGAACGTCACTCCTTTTTGGGGGAAAAGCCGCCACTTCAAGGGTTTATTCTCCCAAACAACAGGGGAGGCGGTTTGTCAAATTGTCATGCGTGTGTGTGTGCGCGTCCGTGTGTGTTTGTAATGTGTGTGTGTGTGTGTGTGTGTGTGTACGAGCGACTGTGTCTGCAATATGGTCTCTCTTTGTATATAGGATGTCCCGCATGCGCACTCGGATAATTTTCTTTTGCATACATGTGCACTTGCGTTGTGTGTGTCATGAATTGTATTTCCAGTTGAGCAGCCTGCCTGACCGGGCGACCCTTCAGGACCCACAGTTTTAGCTGCCCTAAAATCCCCCCAAAAAAGGACCCTGCAGATTTTTAGCTTTACTACACAGCTGCCGGAGCGAAAATCATGGACTTGTCGCTCGGCAGGGGAGAGAACTGGACAAGTGCGTGTGAGTGAATGAATGTGCAGACCCATCGCAGCAATTAGGGGGGGGGGACTGAACAGAGAAATGAGCTGTAATTTTTCTGGCCATTGAGTCCATCAGACAAACGGAGGGGTTGGTAGAAGCCAACAGACTGGCAGCACATGAATGAGAATGGGGACACATCAAAAGGTGCTGGGGCCTTATTTTCCTCCGAAACCACGCCTGGCTGTTCCAGGCAATGAGCAACCCCTTATTTTCCCTGCTGAGAGCCACGCGCAATGGCACGCACGCACACACGCACCCACGCACACACACACACACACACACACACACTTTGTACACCAACCCGTGCACATCTGTACTTGACACATAGGAGGGAAACGACGGAGAGAGCCCGAAAAAAAAGAAACGACACACCAGAGGCAAACCACAGAGACCGTGAGCTTTCTATGTTCAAACCCATGTTCCTCCACATGACTTGGAACAACCAGGGGCAGAGGATGGAGGAATCAAAACGCTCCACTGCTGTTCAGCACCATGAAGTAAAATAATATAACATCAATGCCGTTTCTTCATAACGGCGATAAGTTTCTTATGTAGCGCTTAGAATAGAATTGACCATGAAGCACTGCATTAACAGACACAGCTGGTTGAGTTTAGATTAAATCGTTTAGTTAAATTACATGAATTCGTTTTGGCATTCGTTTTTAGAGATGAGTTTGAAGATTCATTTTCATATGCTCCAAAGGTAATAAAACAATCTCACCACGTAGAATATTTGATTAAAATGCGGGTAAATCGTATTATGGAGTCAAACTGTTAACAGGGCACCTCCAAGGTCAGATGTTTGGAGCTTACAGTATCTGACCTTGGGCCGTGGCACAATTCTTGCTGAAGAAAATGAGGTAAGAACTTGAGCATGGAATGGAATCACTTGTAGTTGCAGCCATTATATTTGATGTTCATGTAGAACACTGGATAACTTTTCTTGAGACCACCGCGCTCTGACTTATGGTTTCTTCCAGCGGTGAAATGTCCCTTTAAGGCCCGGCCCTACCTGGGCCCTCATCAAACCCTGTACACTGAAGACATGCCCCCCGCTGCAACCCTTAGATCTCCATATATGGAGCTGACCTGTTCTGACAATCCTGAATCCACATGTTGATCTGACCTCATCAAACCCTGTACACTCAAGACACTGCCCCCGATGCCACCCTTAGATCTCCAATATATTGAGCTGACCTGTTCCGACATTCCTTATGTTGATCTGACCACATCAAACCCTGTACACTCACAAGACACGCTCCATATATGGCCAGTACAGAATTCATTCCATATGTTGATCTGACCCCCCCCATGCCAAAGCGCCAGCGCTCGCCCAGCAGTCTGCCATCACCCAGGCGGATGCGTGCACGGCCCTCAGAGCGTCTTACTGGTAGTTGAACACAGGATTTTTATTTGAAAAAAAGAACTTGAAAGGAACCAAGAACAATCCAAAAGGTGTTGGCCGTGTGTGTGTGTGTGTGTGTGTGTGTGTGTGTGTGTGTGTGTGTGTGTGTGTGTGTGTACTCCTGTGTACGTGTGCGTATGCCTGTGTACGTGCAGTGTGTGTATCTTTTCTCACCTCGTCAGGCGCTGTGGCTGAGGGCGCTCCCCAAACTTCCTGCAAAGACACAAAATTGAGAGAAGAGCTTTTAGAAGGTTGGTTGACAACCACACACACACACAGACACACAGAGAGACACACACAAACAAGGACACAAACATTGTGTTCACAACTTCACACATTGGTGAGCTCAAACATTGCACACGTCCTGTTCTCGTCAGCGTGGCCATGTGCCAAACTGAGGCGAGTGACAAGGGCGGCGGTGTGCGTCTGTATCTAAATGACACTGAACTCTGCTTCACCCCACTTCACTCACTCCTTTTGAGAGTTCAATTTTGGGGGGGGGAGGAAGAAAGGGCTCATCTATCTGGATGCGCTGCACGAACTGTGTTCGCTTTATGAAGGCGTACAGATGCTCTCGTTCAAAGATTGAAGTGGAATTGACTGAGTGCAGCATTCAAATAAAAGCTTAATCCATTTAGGCCCGACCTCAAAATTTAAAAAGAAATCTTCTAAATCCTCCAGTTTTCTGAAATAAATATTTTCACGATTTTTCAAAAATAGCAGACCTACAAGCTCGTAGCGCGCCACTCGGTGGCGCGCTATGAGCTTGTAGATCTGCTATTTTTCAATAGCACCAAACACCAAATGGGGTTCCCGCCCAAAATGGGTTAAAGTCATCATTACAAGCAACCAACAGAACTACCATGGAAAACGTATGAAAAAAGCCAAGGACATAGGCGCGTAGCAGTGTTTTTGTGTCTTTCCAATAAATTACTTGAAAACTGAAGAAATGATACAACTTGACAAGCGACCTTTGTTGCATTTCAGAAATGTGCAACATCTAAAAGGCAAATCCCTCCTGATGTGGGAGAGTAGTGTGTGTTATTCCATTTCCCTAATACCAATAAACAGTGGTCTAAATAGGTTTTCAATGTAACGAGTCCCGGGATGCAGGGATGGTCTTTTAGATGAGTCCTAGGGACATTTTATGAGTCCCACTTCAGCGACGTTAACAAATTGCAGCATTTACCTCCCATTTCATTTTACATGGATATATTGTGGTTATATTCATGTAGAAAACAGAAGAAGAAATGATTATTATAACTAACGCTAGCAAAATAAACTAGAATAAAAAAACTGTACAGTAGTACAGTAGTGCATCCCGTGGATGCAGAGGTCGTTGTTTTATTGCGTCCCTTAACTATAAACTGTGTTTTGGGATGCAAAATGCACCATATTTTAATCTCTGAATAAACCTGCGATTTAGAATGGTACTTCATTCTGTGAGTTGCGAGACCTGGCCATCCGTGCAGTGCAACAAAACAGAGACATGCTCACAGAGCTAAATATATTTAAAAAAGACAACGTTGACACCCCTAAAAAGAGGTAAAGTCATCAGAGTCGCTGTTGGGCAGAAATCTTATATTGTATCATCACCATATTACTTTGTTTTGTCAAAGATTTATACCCTAATAAACACAGATGATCAGATGGCACTATTTAGCAAACATAGCCGGCATTAGCCTCAACAACAACGACACGTTGTAATCTTGCAGATCAGCTAATTTCACTATTTTCATTCACCTATGTCATGCCTAAAATAGGGACACCAGATTTAAAGTTAAAGGAGCATTCAGTGATTTGGGTAATTTGGAAAAAACCCCGGTCTGCCCCGGTAACAAGATGTGCACAAGCACGCACTAGAGTGGGGGGGACACGCAACAGGCCAACAGCACGCACACAAGGCCCGTCCCCGCTCGATCATGATTGGTGGAAGGCCCCTCTCTATCCTGATTGGATGAAGGCTGGGCCACCTAGCCAAAAACGAACCCTAAGGTTTTTTGACCCCAGGGGTGAACTGTGGAAAGGGAGGAACTCCTTATATGGTCAGCACACACTATAGTAGGGAGGATTATCACAACAAAAAAATAAGTGATATTTGAATTAAGTGAAATCACTGAATATACCTTTAAGCCCGTCTGTGGGCTTTACGAATATTTAACCGATGAAAAGAATTAACAAGAGCTTGTGGGCCTGGGCCGTGGCTCAGTGGTCCAGGCACCTTGGCTGGTAATCCAGTCTGGCAGTGTGCCGCGGGTTCGACTCCCGATCCCGACGGCCTTTACTGCATGTCTTCCCCCCCATCTCTCTCCCCCTACAGCCTACTGTCTGTCCCTCCATAAAATATATAAAATAAAGGCGAAAGCCACAAAAAAAAAACAAGAGCTTGTGACTAAATAACTACATTGGATCCATTGGAAGTTTCTGCCCAACAGCGACAACATGATGCATGCATGTTATGATGGCTCATCGCGCCCGATAACCCTAACTAAGTTTCACGATATGGTGGTGTAAAAAACATCACTGCTTTCCTTTATATTCTGTTTTAGCCAAAGCGTTAGTCACACTTAACCCTAATCTTATGACCGTGTCATACTTTCACATGCTAAAATAGGGTCTTGTCCTTCCTTAAAATTCTGATAGCAAAGCTTCTTGGAAATGCTGCTGCGTGTGCTGCTAGCGAACACACAAGTCGCCGAAACCACAATGTGGGTCACAGGTGAAGAGGTTTGTGACCTTAAGACTGTGTGCGTACGGCTAAGCTACATGTAGTAAACTATTGCGACATCTTTGCATGGAGCACATTGGGTTGGCCGATTCTGATGAAGAGGCGTAAAGGGTTATTTACGCAGACACAATAACTTCCAGAAGAGGAAAGGGGAGGGATGGCATTTTAAATAATATTTTTTATTTTAGAAAAAAAATCTATTTGTTGTATATATATATATATATATATATATTTGTTATATATATATAATATACATTTTCGAAACATTTAAATCCCCCCCCAAAAATACAGAAAATAGTCTATCTATAAGTTCATAACATCGAGTCTTTTTGTTCCAAACTGGTCTGTGTGATCAGGTTTAGAACTTAAGTTACGGTGATTGGTTCCATTTGGCATGATCGCATCGTTTTTGTTCCCCACATAATGTGAATCAATTTTATTGCTAGTCACAGTCGCACTACGAGTTAGAATAAGAGATGCATATACCAAGCGATTATTATATCAAAAGAACGCACGCCACAGAGCCGGAGGTTTCTGGTCGTGGGTTCCAGAAAGTTATTTCCACTCCGACCGGATCAAAAACCCAAAAATGGTATTGATCCCAGGCTAATAAGTTCAGTCACAACTCACAACTCGCAACACGTTGCATTGTGAACTTTTTGATCAGATTTTTTTACCGCAATTTTTGTGCAATAATGCTGTGTATGTGTACTAACCCTAACTACAAAACAGGGCTTCAGTGGTTGATCAGATTATTCGAATTAGTCACAATCTTAGTTTTTGTGTCTCAACTTTAAGGAAAATGTATGGATCGAATAATTGCCAAGAAAATAAATGACAGTTGCAACGCCACCAAAGTCCAGAGTAGACAAAACTCTACGGTATAAGACATACAGTATGATGCAGGCATGCAGTCCAGTAGCCATACAGTCTAGCCAGATGAACCATAAAGAGAGCAAGTGAGGAAGAGGGGAGGGAAGGGGATAGAGAGATCGGGCGGCTAAGGGAAATAAAGAGAAGGCTGAAATAGAAAAATCAATGGCCTGAGTGCTGCCTCTCTCACAGTCTCTCCTCCCTGAAGAATCTCTTTCATCGCATCCATCTGTCAGAGGGGGCTACGGTAAACCCTGGCTTACAAGCCCTGGTTGGCACAACGTCTGCGTCGGAGCTACAAGCACAAGGCACGTGGAGGTGGCTGGCAAGGGCAACGGAGGCTGTGTGGAGGAGTGAGTGAGTGGGTGAGTGAGTGAGTGAGTGAGTGAGTGAGTGAGTGAGTGAGTGAATCATTGAGTGAGTGAGTGAGTGAGTGAGTGAGTGAGTGAGTCATTGAGTCATTGAGTGAGTGAGTGAGTGAGTGAGTGAGTGAGTGAGTGAGTCATTGAGTGAGTGAGTGAGTGAGTGAGTCAGTGAGTGAGTGAGTGAGTGAGTGAGTGAGTGAGTGAGTGAGTGAGTGAGTGGGTGAGCAGGTGGGTGAGTGAGTGAGTGTTAACCCATTCTGACCTGAGATCAGATTCTAAAAATGTCTTCTACATCCTGACAGTTTTCTGAAAAAGCTATGTTTATGTCAGTGGTTCTTCGATTAAAAAAAAATAGCAGACCTACAAGCTCGTAGCGCGCCACTCGGTGGCCCGCTATGAGCTTGTAGATCTGCTATTTTTCAATAGCTAAAGCATAACATGATGCTAACACCAAAAGGGGTTCCCGCCCAGAATGGGTTATTAAGGGCCGTGTGAGTGAATGAGTGTTGTATTGTAAAATACTGTATGTGTGAGTGAGTTGCAGAGAAACCGAGACACAAATTACATTTCCTCCCATGTTGTTGCAAGATGTGGTAATTCTGGGTCACGGAGAGGGCTGGTGATACAGCAGCCAAAACGCTGTACCAAACACACGCACTGTTAAGATTAACAACGAGAGACAGAGGGGGGGGGGGGGGGGGGAGAGAGATACATGAAACGGAGACGAAGAGAGAGAGACATTCACACATGGCGTGGCAGAATAAAGGATGAGGAGGAAGGTAGTGGAGGAATAAAGAAGGTGGCAAAGAGAGTGAGAGAGGCAGAGAGGATGAGAGAGAGAGAGAGAGCGAGAGGAGAGAGAGAGAGAGAGAGAGAGAGAGAGAGTGAGAGAGATGGAGAGAGTGTGAGAGAGAGAGAGAGAGAGAGAGAGAGAGAGTGAGAGTGAGAGTGAGAGAGAGAGAGGCAGAGAGAGAGAGGCAGAGAGAGAGAGAGAGAGAGAGAGAGAGAGAGAAAAGGGCAGAGCCACCACGCAGGAGGGGGGAATAGAGGTGGAATAATTAAAGGGGAGTCCGATCAATAAGGTTCCCACACTGAAGCGCTGATGCTTCAACGGGCTAATGGATTCCAGACGGCTCTCTCTCTCTCTCCCTCCCTCCCTCCTGTTTACCCTCGCCCTCTTGCACTGCAAAACAGTGAAAGATGGCGGGATGGTTAGAGGCGTGCGTGATACTGTAGCGAGTCTAGCACATACAGGGCCAAGGCGACAGACGAGGCAACGAGAGGCAGAGAGGGAATGGAGGAGGAGGGGGACGGGGGAGGCTAGATAGATGACAGGGAGAGGGTGGAAGAGGAGACTACTATGGGGAGAGAGGATGATAGCACCAGCAACCAGAACAGTTACAAAATGTGAAATGTCCATGAACTCTGCATTCGGTATGCTGTTACTGGACACTTTTCCACACAAGTACGGACAGTCGGACACGCGCACGCACGAACGCACGCACGCACATTTTCCAGTAGCAGGCCAAAATAATCCGATTTGGAAGTGTGTCTTCACTTGTCACAATCAATACACAGAGGGAAAGAGGATGATAGCACCAGCAACCAGAACAGTTACAAATGTCCATGAACTCTGCATTCGGTATGCTGTTACTAGACACTTTTCCACACATGTATGTATGCACACACGTGTGCGCACGCACCAACATACGCACGCACCAACACACACACGCACGCACACATTTTCAAGTAGCAGGCCAAATAATCAGATTTGGAAGTGTGTCTTCACTTGTCACATTCAATACACATTAATTAGACTACAGAATAGTTAATCTAAGCCTCCATTAACGGAATGGTGGTCAATAGACATAACTAAATGCATAAAAACTAGTTAAAAGGATTGCAGACTACTAGTGAAAGAGAACAAACAACTTAAGGACTTGTGGAATAAAAAGATGATCAGAGTCAAAACAGTATGATGAAACAGTATGAAAAAAAGTCTTCAACCTAGAACCTAGAGTTTTCATGTTGATATCCAAATGAGAATTAACTTCAAGATAGGGGAGTGCCATCTACTATAATCCAGAGGCTCTGTGGGAAGCCGTCTCAGCGTGCACGGACAGGAGGCACAGTTATGGAACAATGGTGGAGATGCAATCAGTTAATGGAAATCGGCAGCCACCCGTTTGCAGCTGTGTTTGACAGAGTATATTGCTCGTCAACGTGCCAGACATATTGACCAGCACAGAGGTATCCATCTACTAGTGATACATCGGACATGCATTGATTGCCTTCTTGTTGAAAATCTCCCTCCAATTCAGTGCGGGAAGGGATTTATTTGTTGGCTTTTTGTTTTTCTCTTGCTCCATCATACTCCTTTCTCATTAGTCTTGCGGGACCATTCCATGTGGATATCGTGATCGCACGGTCGTTATAGGTTTGTTCACTGGATCTTTGTGTTGACAGAAATGTTTAGTGTATTTATTTATTAATGAAAGTGTTGTGAAGTGTTGTTTTATTATTGTGCGTGTGGATAAATAAGGCTATAATAGGTGTGATAATATGTGATTTACTAATTATTGCCTCAGCCTGGCATTCTTTGTTGACCTGGATCAGCCTTGCCTACTACGGCTTGCTGCCGGCCCTCAGCTGGATAATGCCCCAGGTGATGAATAAATAACGACATAATTACTTCCTGATCTTAAGAATTAGTAACTATAAATCACCACAGTCACAGGATTGTTTAAGATGATGTCCCTAAGGCACAACCTCAAACACCTGCGGTTTAGAACGAAGAATGAGATTTTTTAAGCAGTTCTGTGAAAAAACACCTCCCACATTTACACACACACACACACACACACACACACAGTCACACACACATCAGAAGTATGACCGTGGACCCGACCTCCTCACAGAGCACGACCTGGACCTGATGTGGAGTGGACCAGGCCCCTCCACGGAGGTGACGGAGCCCACCAAAGTGTTACGTGGGCCCGGCCTCCTCACAGAGCACGACCTGGACCTGATGTGGACCAGGCCCCTCCACGGAGCCCACCAAAGTGTGGCGTGGACCCGGCCTCCTCACAGAGCACGACCTGGACCTGATGTGGAGTGGACCAGGCCCCTCCACGGAGGTGACGGAGCCCACCAAAGTGTGACGTGGACCCGGCCTCCTCACAGAGCACGACCTGGACCTGATGTGGACCAGGCCCCTCCACGGAGGTGACGGAGCCCACCAAAGTGTGACGTGGACCCGGCCTCCTCACAGAGCACGACCTGGACCTGATGTGGACCAGGCCCCTCCACGGAGGTGACGGAGCCCACCAAAGTGTGACCGTGGACCCGGCCTCCTCACAGAGCACGACCTGGACCTGATGCGGAGTGGACCAGGCCCCTCCACGGAGGTGACGGAGCCCACCAAAGTGTGACCGTGGACCCGGCCTCCTCACAGAGCACGACCTGGACCTGATGCGGAGTGGACCAGGCCCCTCCACGGAGGTGACGGAGCCCACCAAAGTGTGACCGTGGACCCGGCCTCCTCACAGAGCACGACCTGGACCTGATGTGGAGTGGACCAGGCCCCTCCACGGAGGTGACGGAGCCCACCAAAGTGTGACCGTGGACCCGGCCTCCTCACAGAGCACGACCATGGAATGCTATCATTTTATTACACCACTATACTATACATCTTAATATTCTTACAAAATAGTATAGTAGTATAGTATAGCCTTCAGTTGAATTACAACCTAGAGTGAGTCACCAATGCTTAATGAATCAATGCAAAGCCTGTTCAAATTCAAAGACTCCTCTTGTCCCGGCCTGTAACTTTGAGGCTGGCCTGCTAGGCCATCCCAATGCTCCCCCAAGATGGTACCCTGAGAGCGACTTGAAAGTAACATCTGGCAGTCTGGAAAAGACCATCACTCACAGCAGCTTAAGCTACGAGATACAGGTTTGCGGCTGAAATTAGTTCTGGCATTTCTTATAGGATCATAAGATCCGTTTTAGCCCCATAGCATTGGCCTGAGGGCCCCGTTTATATTATTTTATTATTGGATGGAGGATTTATCTCGATGTTCAATCAGTACTGACCTACTATACTATGGCAGGTCAGGTTTCCTCCTCTGGCTGTGGGCCAAAGGAGGAAAGGGAAGCTCTGTCAGAACACGGGTTTCATCCGAGTTGCTCCCACGTCCGTTATCCCTTTTTCTCTTCCCTCCTTCCTTCCTCCCTCCCGCTCTCCCTCCTCACCTCCTGAACATTATCAACGGTCCCATTGGATACACAATGGGGGCAGACAGAGCAGCGGGGGCAAACAACAGGGGTGGTGTCAGTGTGTGCAGTCAGGGCCAGGCGGGCGGCAGGGCTGCATCAAGCCTCACCGTGCGGAGGAGGAGGCATTGATAATCTGAGGCGTCCGGCCACTGAAAAGGTGTGGTGTCAGCAGGAAAGAAAACGACAAAGGGCTGCACGTGGGACGGCAACACAGTGGGCCTCATTTATCAAATTCTGTAAAACATTAGAGTGAGCGAGAGAGAGGGGGAGAGAGAGAGAGAGAGAGACAGACACACACAGAGAGAGGATTCTCTTCCTCCCTCTCTAAAGAGAGAGGGAGAGACTCTATATAGTGCCCCTGAACTGATTTGTTGCCTGGGTGTTTTTTCAGGAGGTGACCGGGACGAAATGTTAAGGGCAAAGTGTGCAGCCGGTAACTGTAAATGCTAACAGCCATGCCTACTTTAAATGTGAACTCCCTTGTTCAACTTCTTATAGCGTACAGGTATAGCTGGTAAAGACTAAAGACTGCTATGCATTGGCGCTCGTCGCCGCACCTCCTCCGTGGTCGTCAGCCAGGCAGGAAACACCAATCCTTATATGGCCTTGATATGCCATTGAAAACGCCAATCCCGTTGATTGGTACCCTCACTTGGCACGGTTATTAAAGAGGCACGCGTGTGCCAAGGTCGTTGAACTGGCATTAAACTGGCACAGATTCCAATCAGACCATTAACGACCAGGATGTCCGTAGTCCTGTGCTTTCCAGAGGGAAGTGAGAGTGATGTCACCAGCTGCTCTTCAGCCAAACACTTAAAATATAAGTTGGGGGGGGGGACAAGTTTATAACCTTCATTTCAACAGGAAGGTTAGTTGCGAACACATTTTGCACAGCTGCAGCTTTTGGGAATATAAATGAGATAATGTGTTACCTTCGTTAGTAGCTCCCGTCACAGATTGTGATGGGAGATGTGTTCATGTGCGCAGTAGTTGCATACAGATGGTGACAAATGAAAATACAATCTGTTGCTAAATATGGACATGAATTTATGTAATTCTAACTGCTGGTCTATTATGCTAAACAAGACTACAACGATTTAAAAGCTTGCATTGTTTCTGCGATGCTGTTATTTTTTTACATTTCCATTTTTTCCCCCCATACAGTTTTAGCCAATTCAATGATTTAGATGTCACCAGACATACTGTGTGAGCAGAGCAGGCACGCCAGGCAGAGATCTCTGATCAACTAGCATTTACAGACATTCCTTTCTGCCTTACAAAAAAATCACACCTGTGTGAAGTAAGTGGTGCAACTCCGTGTGGGGGTCCCCGGAACTTCCAGACCCCCAGGGTGCCGGCCCGGTTCCGGCGAGCCACCCCACGTCCGAAACGGTCAAGAAATTACAGTTACCGTGTGGGGGTCCCCAGGTGGTCCCTCTACTGTACTGTACTGTACTGTACTGTACTGTACTGTACTGTACTGTACTGTACTGTACTGTACTGTACTGTACTGTACTGTACTGTACTGATACACCTGAAATCATCACATATACAGTTAATATGTATGTGTGTGTTAGGCTGCACAACAGTGACATTTGGTTTTGAAAACCAAACAAATGCTATTTTCGTGCTCGGACACAGCCAGCCAGCCAGGGACAGACCCAGGCAGCCAGAGACACACAAAGCTCCTTAATGAAGTGGTTGCACCACTTAAAATGGTCTCAATACGAGAATACGACAGCTGAGTGGTTGTGTCGCCTACCACAATAGGGCAGGCTTTGATGCCTGACGGCGTGTACTGACGGCGACTCTCTGCCCGTTTCCTGTCTCGCTCCACACTGCAGCGAAAAAAAAGGCAGAAACCCCCCCCCAAAATCTGAAATTTTTTTTGTCTCATTACAAACTATGTATGCTTTACCAAGATCCACCATGATACTGAATGTATGTATATACTATAAGATAACTCTTCTTACATCCATCCACTATTAATCACCAGTCTGGCAAAACACAGCACAGACATATATAGCCAGTCTGACACTTCAGCAGCCCCAAGGCTACAGAGAACAGCAGAGACATATGGGACAGCTCGCACGCACGCACGCACGCACGCACGCACGCACGCACGCACGCACGCACGCACGCACGCACGCACGCACGCACGCACGCACGCACGCACGCACAGTGTGTGCACCTGTGAACAAGGGCGTGCTGCCTGAAACATGACTGGGTGACAAGAAATGGACATCAGTTTGAGGAACCGTCCTACACCTCTAAAATCGCAGTTGTTACATGGTCCGCATTGCTTTCATTTTACATATCAAATATCATAGAATACCCTACAATGGTGTTCGGATGATTAGAATGCCATTGTACGGTATGACATCTAATCTGACAGGTCAATATAGGTTTGTGCTCCAGTTTCTTTTGTGTTTTTGCACTTGTGCTGTGCTACCAAAATGTCTAGTCTAGAGAGCTACACAACTTTAAGTTAGGAAACTGGAAACTTTATTTTATGTAGTGGAAAACGTGACAAATGTCCATAGCCACTCTATCCGGAAATTCCCGTTTGTTTACAAACATCCAAGCATTCCGATCGGGTCTATGTCATACAACAGATAGAGAAATTAGGCAATCTACAAACTCTTGTACACTAGTAGATCTTCTAAATCTATTTTGTAAATCTCATTTTCGCTAATAATTTGAAATGTTGTGAAATGTTCACTTAGAATAACATTCCCCAAAATAGGGATGCAAGGATTCATGAAAATAAATAAAAAGACAAAGATAAAACTTTGTCAAACATTGGACGACAAATAGAAGTCAATGCTGGTAAGCTTGTGTGTGTGCGTGCGTGCGTGCGTGCGTGCGTGCGTGCGTGCGAACACTCTCTCCTGTGGATTCATTTCCTATTTCCCTTCCTAGTCATCTAATATTTAGCCCGTCTCTGCCAGACACAAGTACTAATTATTTCCCCTGTAATCCAGAGCAGCTGAGTTTCCAGTGCTGCGATCCAGAGGCATGTCTTGCTGAAAACGGCAACGTGTAAAAAATGTTACGGCTATATAAGACATATAAAAACTTAAATGAGCGTGACCAGCGTTCAGGGGTTTCTTGAAACAATATCCTCAGCAGATCTGAGACTAATGACTCTGCATTTGCAAATGCAATGGAAATTAACTTCTTATTCAAAATAGATGGAACTCTAAATTAACCCATTTTGACCTGAGATCAGATTCTAAAAAGGTCTGTTTGAAAATGACAGTTTTCTGAAAAATCTATGTTTCTATGTCAGTCGTTCTTCGATTTTTCAAAAATAGCAGACCTACAAGCTCGTAGCGCGCCACTCGGTGGCGCGCTATGAGCTTGTAGATCTGCTATTTTTCAATAGCTAAAGCATAACATAATGCTAACACCAAAAGGGGTTCCCGCCCAAAATGGGTTAAATAATAATAATAATAATAAACGACATCTTGTTGTGGCCACAACAACATACTACACAGCCGAGGTAAAGTTAGACAGGAGTTGTGTGTGTGGGAGAGCCTTGGCGTGGTTCTCTGACAGGTACCATGACGTATGAGGTATTAGTGACGGATAGGGAGGACAGCTGCTATGAATAGAGTCCTCATGCACAAAAACACACACACAATGTCCACAGACATGCACACACACACACACACCACAGGGAGCTGATTGAAAGAGTGTGAACCCGGACTGTCACTCACTTTGGGACGTGTTTGACAGCTGTGACTGACAGTCCAAACAGTTGGAAAGATAAAACACACATCATCGGCTGAGGGTTCCTGGGAGACCAAAATATACACACCCTGACATGTCCTCAGCACTATGTGCCCCGGCACGCGCGCACACGCACGCACAGTCGCGCACACGCACGCACAGTCGCGCACACGCACGCACAGTCGCGCACACGCACGCACAGTCGCGCACACGCACGCACAGTCGCGCACACACACACACACACACACACACACACACACACACACACACACACACACACACACACACACACACACACACACACACACACACACACACACACACACACACACACACACACACACACACACACACACACACACACACTGCAAAGACAGCATCCGATACGATACCACACTTTTACTTCTTTCAGCTACGTAATGGAAGCCAACAAGTAACCGTGGAGGAAAAAACAAAATCACATTTCAACCACTTTGACTGAAGCTCTTATATCGAGGTGCAGTGCCTAGCTTAAGGACATCTTTGAAGCAAGGACGCGCGCACGACTCCAATCCGTCTTAGTTTCTCTGAACATTCTTACCACGTGCGCCGTCGAGGAAAGTTAACTTTACAAGAAATCTCTAAGAAGAGAATACCAGCACTCACGGACATGTCATTTAGTTTAACCCATTTTGGGCGGGAACCCCTTTTGGTGTTAGCATTATGTTATGCTTTAGCTATTGAAAAATAGCAGATCTACAAGCTCATAGCGCGCCACCGAGTGGCGCGCTACGAGCTTGTAGGTCTGCTATTTTTGAAAAATCGTGAAAATGCGGCACAAATCTTTGAATATATATTCTTTCAGAGCGTTTTTCTTATTTCAACGTCAGGCCTAAATTGGTTAAGGGACTTTTTATTCTTTTATAATTCGCACATTATGCACAACGTACACGTTTCGGCGTAAAGCCATAGTCAGCGTTGATACAACGTCGACGATGTAAAGCCTTCGTCAGCGATGTATCAACGCTGACGATGGCTTTACGCCGAAATGCGTACGTTGTGCTGTCTGCTCTGCAGCATAGGCTACTGTGCGAATTATAAAAGAATAAAAAGTGCCTTAAACTAAATGACATGTCCATGAGTGTTGGTATTCTCTTCTTAGAGCTTTCTTGTGAAGTTAGCTTAAGGACATGACAGGACACTTTGGCTGCCATGTGATTAAACCCGTCATGGTTGCAGGATAGGACAAGTTCTCCAACCACCCTCGTGGTTGAAAAAGACCTGCTCTAACTAAGAAAATAAATAAATAAAAAGACAACCTCATTAACCAGAATCTGCGGCTAGCAAACTCAACTGGAATAATAAATAAAATATTTGACAATGCAAAATAACCGAATGGATCCATTTGGTTTACACAATTAGAGAATGTAGAATAATTGTTATTTTGATCGTTTGCCTGTTCCTGGTACCACAAGTTTTGGGTCTGAGAGGCAACATTTCATCAAATGCTGGTCCGAGGCTTAAATTCAGAATAAACTAGAAAAAGTGCCCCTTGGGGCACAGGTCTCCACCAGGATAGGAGCGTTATTTTTTTGAAAAATGTAAAGTGGCATTTCTTCCTCAGCCTAGTGGGAATATGCATGCACAGTTTAACCGCAATCAGACGCTGCGCTGCGTTTATGATTTGAGCAATTTTGTACAAAACGGTTTACTCCTGAAAACTTTGGAAGCAAATCTCAGCCAATCAGGATGGAATATGAGAAATCAAACAGACCCGTCTTGATCACATGACTATAGAGATCATGTGTACCGATTAGCGTGAAATTTGGATAAAATCTGAAGGAGTAATATATCGGTATCTGTATGTCCCGATAGCGATACCAGTTTCAGACCACTGCCCGATATGCCCTTATTTGGTCATATCGGGATCGGCAATTATGCCAGTCTAACCACTGATAAGATACCGGGGTAAGGGGTTTACACTATGGCAGGTAAATAAAATGTTTGGGCATGTGGAGTTTGCTTTCGAGTTGCCCAAACTGCAATTGACATTTGAGACGTGAGGAGTCTGCTATAAACACGAGATATATAGCTACATAGCTATCTGTCTAAACAAACAAACACCTCTGCTATGCTCCGTCTCCCCTTCTCTCTCCACACACAAACAGACACACACATGCGCGTGTGCGCAACACGCACACTCAGCGTGCAGTCAGTGGCTCAAAAAGCTCATTAACTCTACTACGATATATAAAAGAAGCATGTTCTGCGGTTCCCTACTAGTCCAACGTGTGAAGAATGCAACGCCGCTAACGGTCAAAGCTTAGCATAGCATGCATCAAGTTAGACGAATGTTAACCCTTGACTTCCGGTCGGTGGACTTCAAAATAAGAGCGTTTTTCCCAGTCAGTGGACTTCAAAATAAGTTTAAATTAATATTATTCTCTGGCATCGGATTGATATCGGTATCGGACTATACGCAAGCTGAGGTATCGGAACTGGATCGGGAATGAAAAAAAATGTCGATCGGGACATCTCTAGTAAAAATACGAATAGGCCAGTTATAGCACCACCATGAGGCTGATTTCATCATTGTCAAGTGGTATTTCTTCCTCGGCCTAGTCGGAATGTGCGTGCAAAATGTCACGGAAATCACACAATGTGGTCATGATCTGCGGCATTTTGGGCCCTTGGAGGACTCCATTATGCATTATACTAAGAAAGGCTTCAAGGCTTGATTTCATATTATTGTTATGATACTTTTCTGAGTTACGACAAACATAATATGGACAATGTGGCGAGGAGATGGGAAAAGGACTTTCAAACAGAGTACGACCAAGATTGTTGGTCTGAATGCATTCAATCTTCCCACTCCATTTTTTTATAAGTAATAGGTTCAAAGAGATGCAGCATAGGATTCTTCATAAAATCGATCCCAGACCAGTAGGTCCCCAATCTCCCCATTGTGCATTAAATGCAAAAAAGCGGTTGGTACGTATACACCGTTTCTGGGAATGTCCCAAGATTGCCAGGTTTTGGTCGCGTGCGACAAAATAATTGAGTTAAATTATGAAGTCTACGATCTGTAAAGATTCTGGGCAATTGTTATTAGCGCTTCCATCAAACCTCTTCTCTGCTTCTCTGTGTAGCTAGAAAATGCATTTTGTTCAATTGGATTCACGAAAGAACCTCCATCAGTAACTCAGTGGTATAGAGAAATCTACAGAGTTCTTCCAATGGAAAGAAGACCCGGTGCCAAATTAAAAGAGAGAGAAAACAACTTTATGAATTATTTGGCGGCCGCTCATAGATGACTTGCCCAGGGATCTATCAACTCTGATTTATAAAGCCAAAGGAAGTGATTCATTGGATTGGAGAGCCCCAGCTGTACTCTTTGCCTTCTGATGTCCCCGTGTGTGTCGTGTGTACTACACATATATATTTAATGAATATCTAACTGTATTGTGTATCCATAGTTCCATGATGATGTGCTGCTTGCCCTTTTCTTTTTGTCCGTTTTTGTTTTTATTGTAGTATTGTGCTTTTCATTTATACTTTTCTAGTTTGTTCTACTCTATTTGTATACATTTATGACACATCTGTATCTACAAACTAAAATTCAATAAAATTATTTGTATACATTTATGACACATATGCATCTACAAACTACAAAAATTCAATAAAATGATTATTAAAAAAGGAGCACTCCTGCAAACTTTGGAAGCCAATCTTAACCAATCATGATGGAGTCTGAAAGTTTTCTTTAATAGCTATAGAAAGACTGTACCAATGTGCGTGCTGTTTGGACAAAATCTGTAGGTGTACTGTCAAAAAATGTGTTGCAAGGCAAAAATAGGCCTCCTGGTGGCGCTATAAAAGGCCCATGTGAAAAATGTGGGGCAGAGAGGTTCAGCTCTGGCATCCAGGGAGTGTGTGCGCAGAGTTTGGCTGCGAACACACCAACGGTGCCAGAGATTAGCTGTTCACAGACGGACACACAGACGGACGGATGGAGTACAAAACATAGGGCAGTATTATGCGTGTCTTAAGTACCAGGTCTTATTACTTAACTTAAGACCTGGAGGCGTGGTCAATGCTGTTTGGCCACTCAGAATAGCCAAACAGCATTGACCACGCCTCCAGGTCTTAAGTTAAGTAATAAGACATGGTACTTAAGACACGCATAATACTGCCCATACTGTCCCCATGCCTTCGGCCTGGTGGAGACAATAATGGACCTCGACATGAAAAGGGTTGAAAACCACTGGTCTAGGACACGCTAAAGTCAAAAGGGTAAAAAAAGTGGTTAAAAATAAAGAATTGTAAAAATGCAAAGCCCTTTTATGGAGGCAAGTCTTCTTTCTATCCCACTTTACATATTCAGTTGCCTATGTGCACAGCACGCATGCTCACAGACAGACAGACAGACACACAGCCCTGCCTACGCCATGTGACCTCTTGACCCCAACCCTCCCTGAAGTAACAATACACAACCCACATAGGCGTTCAGACGCCATCATTCACATGCTCAAGGTCAAGGGTCGGGTTGCGACCCCTAAAGTCAACGGCAGGCGATGCGTGTGCGCGGCCTGAACGCAATCACATTAACATACAAAGATGTGCTTGACTTTCATAGGGCTTTCAAAATTGGCCAAAAATGACACGAAAATTCCTCGAAAAATATCTATTTTTTTATAGTTATTATATAGGTATATGTATTCATACAGAAACATTATTCTTT
This sequence comes from Electrona antarctica, assembly GCF_951216825.1. NCBI lineage: Eukaryota > Metazoa > Chordata > Actinopteri > Myctophiformes > Myctophidae > Electrona > Electrona antarctica. The sequence goes on along the minus strand of NC_136802.1, from coordinate 31,397,482 downwards.
TTTTTAATTGTCGCATGCTGTGAAATATTTATGCCTAAAGACCGCAGAGCTCTCTGCGGAATGATTCGTACTTTGATATTCTATCATATTCATACTTACATACTGGCTACTGGTTTAACCCATTTGTGTTAGCATTATGTTATGCTTTAGCTATTGAAAAATAGCAGATCTACAAGCTCATAGCGCGCCACCGAGTGGTGCGCTACAAGCTTGTAGGTCTGCTATTTTTGAAAAATCGAAGAACGACTGACATAGAAACATAGCTTTTTCAGAAAACTGTCATTTTCAAACAGACATTTTTTAGAATCTGATCTCAGGTCAAAATGGTTTAAATAAAAGACTGAAGGCCTGATCAATTAACTGAAAATGTACAGTAGAAGAGACATGCATGATTCAACACCCAAGGCAAGGGTCAGCTGTACCGTGATAAACACGGAACAATAATTATCTTTTCCTTGACATTAAACGGGAAACAAGTCAAACAAATCAGACCGGTTACTGACCAAAATCCAAAACATACTTAGATAGCGAATACAAAGTTGGGTTGAGAAATCTCTCCCATCATTACACGTTAGCGTTGATGCGTCGTTATCGTGCGAGAGTTATCTGATAGTCCAATAAACAGGCTGTAAACATAAGTCATGGAATAATAACAACTGGCATATTTTTATGATTGCCCGGGATACTTATCCCAAAATGAAAGGTCATGTGATTATTGTGATATGCATATGAACAGCGAAGACATAGATGAAAGCAAATACGACCCGTTACATCACAAATTAGATTCGATCATATCAGTCCGTTGGTCGGGGCGCCCCTTGAAGCGCAGGCCAGAGGGGTCGTCTCTGGTCCTGGAGAATTCTGACGTGTCTCTACTTTTTCAGACACTATATAGAAATCTTTCTGTCTCTCTACTGTGACCTTGCTTGAGCACAGCTAGGGTGCACACTCTTATAAGTAATGGTAACTGCTTAAAAGGTCTACTTTATCCCAACAACGTCAACACCCTCGCTCGTCAATTCATCAATTAAAGTGACGTTATGCGACTCCTTAGTGCAGAGGACCTAAACTGGCACAGCTTTATGGTGCAGAACTGGGGTCTTCAACGTTTCTCAGGCCATAGACTATCATATCACACAAGGTGGCCCCCCTGTAGTAACTCTATACCAGCTCAGTGGCCTTGTGGTTAGAGTGTCCGCCCTGATACTGGGAGGTCAGGGTTCAATCCCCGGCCGGGTCATACCAAAGACTCTAAAAAAAATGGGACCCAGTGCCTCCCTGCTTGACACTCAGCATCAAGGGTTGGATTGGGGGTAAGTCCCTGCGACATACTAGCGTCATGTCCAGGGGGTGTACTTGTACATCAAGCTGCCTCACGCTACAGAAACAGGAGATATGCTCCTGCCCTATGGGCCTCATGGCTCGGCAAGGCTACTTACTGTAGTAACTCTGAGGACCCCCTGTTGAAGAACAACATAACTGTGTTCTCGTGAAGCCAGTCGCTATACGTGGGACCAGGGGCCACACGAGAACTGGCAAAGCAGACGGGCGCAGTAGTAGCATATGCTACGCAGATAGGATGGGCGGATGCATATAAAAAGGCAGATGTTATAAGCTCAAACAGTAATGAGAACGGGGTGTTCTGGGAGGACAGTAAATAAAACGAGCGGCAGTAGTAACAAACGCTTGTGAACCAGTACATTTCAGAGCCAGACATTCAAATTAAGTTTGTTGTACAGTCAGACACGATAATAACATTAGGCCAAGAATTAGATGTTGGTTGATGGAGCACTCCGAGACCACCACCCCGGCCCGCCCAGATTTACGCGGCTTGGCAACGGCCATGGCATTTTTAGGCCATTTCAGTTGATACGTTTATTTAATAAGGTTTTATGAAAATGTGGATTGAAGTGACATTTAAAAGGTTTTCTGAATGGTCTTCAGAATTTGTGAACAGAAATGAAGTGGTCAAATCAATCAATGCCGCCCACTGAGGCCGAGGTTCAGTTCAACACTCGGGTGCAAAAGAAATATCCATCTTTATTAAATCGCGCTTTTCTCAGAACTGTAGAGTTTTAGGCGGGCAGGTCAAAGCTGCACTCTGGTGTGGGAGATGTGTGGGTTGTGTGTGAATGCCGTGCGCACACGGCACATGGACACGTACTGCACCGGGTGTGTGTTTCCATATAGGCCTCACTCTGTGCATCTTTGTGTGCGTGTGTGCGTTGGAGGGCAACAGCAGGGTAGGGTAGGGGTGGAGGGTGGGTGGTTGGGGGGGGATAAGGGATTAGATGCATAAAGGTGTCTGCTTTCCATGCCCGAGGGCTGATAGCAGATATCACAATTTTGAGTGAACGTACACCCCTGTTACTATGAAGAGACGACCACCACCACCACCACACTACCTCACAGCAGCACCCACCGGCCCTCCAGACACAGGGAAGCTCAGTGACACCGAATATGCAAAGACCGCTCAGACTGTGGCTGAAGTAGGTGCGGCAGGAGCTTATCCAACTTTTATAAAAGACGCCAAAGAACAATTCCGTACTGTAGCGTTTCACTCATAGAGTCACTCGATCGTATAATCCATTATACACATGCCAGTGCTGGTTAGAATGTCATCAAATTAATCTGTCGAAAGCTATTATAGGTTTCTCTAGCCTGCCATAAATATAACCTTGAACCCAAACCATAAATCACAGAGATGCCCAAATCTTTTTGTCTGACTGAAATATACCCTGGGCTGTGGGCCAAAATAAATGATGTCCCAGGAAAAGCATTGCAAATGTTTGTCAAGGGTGTTTATTACTAGGCCTTGTAATGACGCCGTTATCTCAAAACCAAACAGATAAGCCCATTTCAATTGTACCCCCCAAACGGTTCTTCTCTCTGGAACATGTTATAGAATTTTGAGGATGCCTCGAATGATGCCTGTGGGCTTTGCTTTGGGTGGCCCCCTGTCATAAATCAGCACTTAATGGAGGATAAAGACAATCTCGAGTAGTGAGGTCATTATGCACTCTGGTAAAAGAAATCACAACTCAGGACATGTATTCCTAGCAGCCAGGGGAGGAAAGATTGAAGATGGATGAGAATCATTTTTTGCCTTAAGATTGTGTAACTCTGCGCCTGCGTGTGCGTGTGCGTGTGTGTGTGCGTGTGTGTGTGTCTTTGTTTAGGTAGGTGATAATTATACCGCCTCTCTGATTATGTGCATTGGTGGAAGAAACAAAATGAGAGTTCAGATTCACGGTGAGGCGAGAGAGACATTTCTCAAAGTGGAGCACAAGCTACAATACCTGGCGGCCTATTGAGAAATACCTGCATCCTTATGTCACACCCCCCCCAACCCCACACACAATGACACAAAGCCTTCTAGCAACAGTTGCTTACATAGTATATACACACAGGCATGCCTTCAATAGCCTAGTGCTGCGCGCGTGCGGCCTGCACACGTGAGCATTACATCCACATCACTCAAGCACATAATTAACCCATTTTTGGCGGGAACCCCTTTTGGTGTTAGCATTATGTTATGCTTTAGCTATTGAAAAATAGCAGATCTACAAGCTCATAGCGCGCCACCGAGTGGCGCGCTATGAACTTGTAGGTCTGCTATTTTTGAAAAATCGAAGAATGACTGACATAGAAACATAGCTTTTTCAGAAAACTGTCAGGATGTAGAAGACATTTTTAGAATCTGATCTCAGGTCAGAATGGGTTAATCAGCCATATATATATTTTGTAAACTTCCCCACACTAAACTAATTTCCCCGGGCAGCTTTAAACAAATGTGAGAGACAGAAATGGAACGAGACAGAGAGAGAACCAGACAGTGAGACACGGAACAAGACAGAGAGAGAGGCGATACAAAGAGAGAGAGGAAGCGAGTAGGAGGGCAGTCAGACACTGCAGACAGAAAGCAAAGAGGTGGCTCGTGTCATGGGGCGGCCGTCAGCTCTCCTCTCCCCTTTGCACGGTGCTTGGCTTGGCATCAGTGGCTGGCATGTGCCACCCCTGCATGCCAACAATCACAGCAGCGTGCAAGGAGCGCCGGGGGCAGACGCAAACACAAATATTCCCCACAATCCTTCCTGTTGTTTAGCAAACGTCCCTGAGGGAACCGCAGGACAAGCAGCCGCAGAGGAGCGGCTTTAGAAAGAACCACGGAGAAATGGATGGGGGTGGGCGGGCGGGCGGGCGTGCGGGGGATAAAGCTAGGGAGAGACGGAGAGAGATGGGGAGGAACAGAACAGCGAGCAAGGGGGGGTCAGGTAGGCACAGATTTGAGAACGATGAGCAAATTAATTGATGAATAAAGGATTCATGAAAGACAAAAAAAAGAAAATCTGTGTATAATACACACAGGTTGGCTAAATGCATGCAAACTGGTTTCTAGTTAACTGACTGGCTGTGTGACATGTTGAGATGACTGGCTGCAGATGGCAAAGGTCTGGTAGCTGCCCTGAGACGCCCTGTTGTGTGTGCGTGTGCGTGTGTGTGTGTGTGTGTAGTTGAACCGAGTTAGGGCTGGGTTTTCAAGTGCGCGCGCGCGCGAACACACACACACACACACACTTTGACATGGGAGAGCATAATGACAGAGGGAGAAAAGCCATAGAAAAGCCTCACTTCATTGCCTCTCTCTACTGGGCTATCCTGCATCACCACACGTACTTTGCCATGCACAATAAAAAAAGACAGCAAATATAGTACACTACACAGCAGCATGTAACGCATGTGTACTAGTACACACACACACACACACACACACACACACACACACACACACACACACACACACACACACACACACACACACACACACACACACACACACACACACACACACACACACACACACACACACACACACACACACACACACACACACACACACACACACACACACACACACACACACACACACACACACACACACACACACACACACACACACACACACAGTATAATCCAGAACATGAAAAATAGTTACAAAGGAAAGTAATTCACATGCACCGACACCATCATGTCCCAAAACTATATTAATTGCTGAAAACACTTTACAATATGAATGCATAAATTAAAGCATCCATACGCAGGAGCAGAGATTTGGCCAAAACACACAACACAACATGCGTGCAGTCACGCACACACACAAAGCATTTGGAAAATTCTAAAATATGGTTCATAAGTGAATGAACCAGTTACAATTTAAAAGAGGTTATTTTGGATATTTCCTGGTTGTGTGTTGTCCCGTTTTTAAAATGCAGAGTAGAAATTGTCCCAACAGCCCTCAGAGATAATCCTAAAATTGAGTACAAGGAAGGATGGTTTATCATGTGCTTGCCCTGTGGCCTTTTATAAAGCCAAACTGAGCTGCGTGTATTTCAAACAACATCTAATACACTTACTCATTGCCATTCCTTGGCTAGGCTGCTCTGAAAGGCTATTTGTCTGACCAAAAAAAAAATCGAATGATGGGATTTGTCACTTTTTAGGTGTAGCAGCTACTTGCTTGCGCACGCCTACTGCTTGCTCCATCTTTTGTGAGTTTCCCTTTGCAAATGCCACAGCTTAATCCTCTCTCTCCGCGTGTGTGTGTGTGTGTGCGTGCGTGCGTGCGTGCGTGCGTGCGTGCGTGCGTGCGTGCGTGCGTTCTGTGTTCACCACTAGCTCCATTCAGACATTTCAGACAACTTCAGTTCTTCGTGAAATAAGAATTGACTAGGATTGCTGGTTAGCCTCAATGGAACTATTAAGTGTTCAAATTGATAGAATTGCTGTCATTTTAAACATACAATGTACAATTTTGTCTGAGAGACTGAATCTCTTCAATGCCTCAATGGAACTATTAAGTGTTCAAATTGATAGAATTGCTGTCGTTTTAAACGTAATGTACAATTCTGTCTGAGAGACTGAATCTCTTCAACTCAAAACGTTTGCTCCGAAAGAATATATATATTCAAAGATTTGCGCCACATTTCCACGATTTTTCAAAAATAGCAGATCTACAAGCTCGTAGCGCGGCACACGGTGCTGTTTTTCAACAGCTAAAGTATAACATAAAGGGGTTCCCGTCCCGAATGGGTTAAATAGATACTTTTATGGAAGGAGGTAGGGCCTGCACACCATTCTTTTGGTAAAGAATTTCTTTATTGAATAAATAAACAACGTTTCGATCTTGACAGATCTTCGTCAGGTCATACTGACCAAACAACATCACAGTCAGGTCATACTGACCTGACGAAGATCTGTCAAGATCGAAACATTGTTTATTTATTCAATAAAGTAATTCTTTACCAAAAGAATGGTGTGCAGGCCCTACCTCCTTCCATAATTGCCTTATTGGCCCTGCACCCACTGTCGAGGTGCATGTAAATAGGTATGCGCTGAAATAGGTACTTTAACACTTTGATTGCCATCTCGTGGTAGCCTGGCTAATAAGCCAGACCGAATCATCCGTTGGCAAAAAAAAATTGCCTGCCGGTGGATTACGGTCTGGAGAGGCTCAATTGTACGCCCATTTCCTACACCAGAGAACTGGTGTGGCCAATCGGGACACGGTATGCAATATGGGCGGGCTTTGGTACAGTGACGTTCAATGCTTGAGACCTTTGACTGACAGTAGCTCTGACCAATTGCGTCAAAGAGAAAATGTTGGAACCCACCCCCCGGGAAACAAGATCCATACACAGCATCTCCAGACTCAAATACCACACGACAGTGTGATTTGAGTCTGGCTTATTAGCCAGGCTAATCTCGTGGTTCATTGAAGGTACCGCAGGCAGCCAGGCTTTTTCTGTGTTTTCTCTAAAAGTACTTCCGGGTTACACAGCCTCGCTCGGCGAGAGGAGAAGCAAACAGTTGTATGAGCAGCAGCCGACATGGTTTAGCTTTCGCCAGAAACGGTAATATGTCTGAGCGATCAAAAATCACTATTTACATCTGAACGTCGGACGGATTGGACAAAACCAACAATTTGAGTATTTTTCTGAGAAAAGAAGCAGCTACAATGAATGGATTCCCATTAGGGATGCCAGAAAGTGACCATCCGCCAAATCGAATAATCGACAGCTCTGCCGATTAATAATCGATTAATTGACTGGCAGGCACTTAACAAGCGATCGTTAACTGTGTCTGTCAGAGAGAGGGGCAGAGAAGAGTGGCTTTGCTCAACTTGATTTATACTTATATTCTCCACTCTGATGAAGGTACATGTTCGATATATCATGCAGCCTTACTTATTAGCCTATATTTTGGCTATTATTATTTTTTTCCCCCGATTTTCGATTATGAAATATTAAAATCGATTTCGGAGACTCCGCCGATTAATCGGAAAATCGATTAATCGGCGGCAACCCTAATTCCTATGGCGTGTGCGCACATTCATCCTCATGCTGGGAATGGTGTAGGCGCTGCCTAGCAACCTGGACAGCACGACAGGTTTCTTTTGTGCATCAGCTGCTTGGAATCGATATAAACCTCATAATCCGCTGCGCCACAGGGTTGGTGATCAGCGGGCGAAAATCTTAACCCGCCGCTTCACCCGTTTGTCTCTCTAAGTGTTAAGATAATTTGAGTTCAGTTCTCTTCTCAGCCAGGTGCAATGCTCAAAACATGAAAGAAGAAAACACAATGTAGGGTTGGGCGGTATTACGGTAAAACAATCCCCCCCCCCCCCACACACACACTAACCCTAGCAACAATGTCAGTTAGGGCTGAACAATATATCGTTATCTTATAGTTACATATAGATATCACCCTCATCGCCCTGAATGTAGGCTACAGGAATATACTGGTAAAGCCAATGATGAGCTAGTGATGAATTTGCTATTGTTTAACTTTGACAAAATCGTCACGGAGGTTTCATCAGTTTCTTCACCAGAAAGGTAAAATACGAGATTTAAGCGAATGTTTTAATAAAAGCAGTGGTTAAGGACAAAGCAATGCAGGCCACCCTATGCATCAGTCTAAAATACCCGCCATTCGGACCCTGCCAAATGTTCGGATTAAATATTTGGTTTCGTTGAAAAAATAACCCCCGCCCTGCCGGATGACAAATTCGGAGCAGGTTTTTATAAAGGTTTTGTACATTATTTTCGTGCGAAAATATCACTGTGTGCATGGCATGCATACGTAGGCCTGAAGAAGACGCATTCTGTTTTAAGTCCCTAGTCTCCTGACGTATACAAAACAGCCTATTGGACTTTGCTCAGCTGACTGAAGTGGTCTGGTCAGGTGTACAATGTCACTGGAATACTACACATAGGCCTGGGCTATACGTATATGGATCTTTTTCAAAACGCATTTTTTTGTGCATTTGGGCCTTTCAGCCACACGCAAGTGGCGTTTCGGCCACTCAAACGGAGGCTTTTGGAAACGAGTGGATCTGTGTAGTAGTCATGCGAAACAGCTTGTGAGAAATGATGACGTCACCGCATATTAGCGCATATCATTTTTACTATAACCCATTTTGGGCGGGAGCCGGGAACCCCTTTTGGTGTTAGCATTATGCTTTAGCTATTGAAAAATAGCAGATCTACAAGCTCATAGCGCGCCACCGAGTGGCGCGCTACGAGCTTGTAGGTCTGCTATTTTTGAAAAATCGAAGAACCACATAGCTTTTTCAGAAAACTGTCAGGATGTAGAAGACATTTTTAGAATCTGATCTCAGGTCAAAATGGGATAATATAGGTGAGAAATGCAGCTTGCGCCTGGAAACTACACGGATATCTATCTGATTGTTCATGTGTTTATATCACTGTGTTAATAATAAGTAACTTATCATTGTTGCATCAACTGCACCACGTCACCAGTGAGCAAAGGCTCTGCATGCTCAGCTGCATCCAATCATAAATAATATCAGCCTACTAGTCCAGTCCACGGTGGCCACCAGATCATTTAATTTGTATTGGTGCGGAGGGCGAAGCTTGACTAATAGGTTAACCCATTTTGACCTGAGATCAGATTCTAAAAATGTCTTCTACATCCTGACAGTTTTCTGAAAAAGCTATGTTTCTATGTCAGTCATCGGTCATTTTTCGAAAATAGCAGACCTACAAGCTCGTAGCGCGCCACTCGGTGGCGCGCTATGAGCTTGTAGATCTGCTATTTTTCAATAGCTAAAGCATAACATAATGCTAACACCAAAAATGGGTTAATTGCAGACCGCTACAGAGAAACTGTGGATATTATTAACCTACCAATAAGGACCCCAGGCCAAATGCCATTGTGCAGGACACCAACAACAAGTCTTATGCGTGGCGTGTGCAAACTGTGCATAGCCATGAAACTATTCTTGTGCTTAAAAGTTGGTCCGACAGCTACACCAGCGCACGCCACATGGATGTGGGAATCGTGCATTTCCTCGCCTATATTGTGACATCCCCTATGACGTGTTCATTCATTCATTGGGATGAAACATGACGAAACATGACGGTCGTATATTTCAGGGCTAGGATAAGACATTATGTTTTGTCAAAGGGTAGACTGTAGACATGCCGGATTTTGTTCTCCGTTTCATGGTCATGGAGAGAGAGATGTATAGTGTGAAACTGTGAATGCAATCGCATCAAATAGCATGGTCATGTCCAGTTGCAAAGCACACGGCACATCTCTCTGAGGTAATAAAGGGCGCACCCGTTGTCACCGTCTGTGGCCCGAATATGTCCCTTATTACATTATATGAATAACGTGAGAAATGTATTCATTCATACACCTTGAAAATAGCCACTCTACAAGCTCACAACTGGTTGCGGACGCGTCACGTGACACTTCTATTGGTCTATTATTTTCGGTGCAGGACTTGCCAGATTTTTATAATTCAAAGTTCTCTATGGTCTGCAAAGTGTCCATCATTGGGTGTATGAATCAGAATCATATTTTTAAACGATATGGAGAGAGAACATTGAGTGTCGGGATTTGGAGTGGGAGATTTATGCACAGTGACATGCACAGGCAATACAAGAAACACGTTCCACTTCAACTCACAATTTAGGTGATTTAAAATGTGCTACTTATTCCTTCATTAAAAACATATAAATGTGTTTTTCGCCCCTCATAATAATAATAAATGTAAATAAAAAATCAAATATACAATTGAAACCTCCTACTGCAGTGACTCTCTCCTGTGCTCAATGCGTTTATGTGTGTGTGGACACATATCTTTGTAGCATCATGTATGGCCAGGGATTTTATTTTTTTAACGGAGGAAAAAATATCCGTTTAGAAGAAAAAAAATCACACCTGTGTGAACTGAGTGGTGTAAGGTCTTATATAGACTGATCAGCTGTGGTCTGACGTAATGTCTGACGTAATGAAATCAGACCCGTGTGAACTGGGTGACCATAGCAACCATGCTCATTTTTTGGTACGAACAGACAGACAGACAAACAGACAGACACGTAAACTAACAAAGCCAGTTGTAGGAGTGGTTTACAGTTACACCACTCAAAAATACCCGTACTCGTGTAGCCCAGGCCATAGGCTAATCCTGCCTCAATGTTGGCAACAGGTTGGTTGTGACAGGCCATACATAGGCTTAGGGTGCCAGGAAGAGAGTGGAGGGGACCCTGGTTGTCCTGAACTCTGAATGACCCTCACCCTCCCTCTTTCCTCCTCAGCACTTTCCTCTGCCAAGGCCACGATACACTGATAACACTTAAATGGATGCTTCACTTTAAAAAGAACAAATCTTTTGGTCATTTCATCGTCTACTCGGGGCTTATGTGAACAGTACCACCCAGACAGTTTTTAACCCATTTTGGGCGGGAACCCCTTGTGTGTTTTAAACATTATGTTATAATTTAGCTATTGAAAAATAGCAGATCTACAAGCTCATAGCGCGCCACCGAGTGGCGCGCTACGAGCTTGTAGGTCTGCTATTTTTGAAAAATCGTGAAAATATTTATTTCAGAAAACTGGAGGATTTAGAATATTTTTTTTTAATTTTGAGGTCATGCCTAAATGGGTTAAGTTGCTTGATTCAGTGTTTAGATATTTGATATTCATTTTAACTTCCTATACAAACCCATTGTAAGGTCAAACTCCATTTTAACCATGTTAGATTCATCGAAAACACCCGTCCTTTTTTCTGGTGATAGTAGAGCCTTATTCTTTCCCTGATGCTTTTCCAAAAAGAGAAATCACACTTGTGTGAAGTGAGGGGCGCTCTTATATCATACATCATCACATTCCGTCGTGCTCAGCCAATCAAAATCATCACGTTCCGTGGTACACATAGACACACAAAGCTGGGCATAGGAGGGGCTATATAGCGCCCCTCGAAAAAAAAAAAAATCAATCAAACCCATGTGAAGTGAGGGGCGCTCTTATCATCATACATCATCTCATTCTGGCCAATCACAATTTGCGTCCTCACTTTTCCGTCTTCACTTTTCTGCCCTCACTTTTATCTTCAATATGTACTTATGTGCTCAGCCAATCAAATCATTGCTATGGGGTGATCAGCCAAATTTCACAAGCCAATGTTTGTGTTTACACCAACGCTGGACATAGGAGGGGCTAGCGCCCCTCAAAAAGTAATAAAAATAAACACAAGTATCAGCAATCAGGAAAAAAAGGACGGGTGTCTTTGATGAATCTATCATGGTTAAAATGGAGTTTGAAGTTACAATGGGTTTGTATAAGAAGGGGGGCAGCTAAAATGAATATCAAATATCTAACTACTGAATCAAGCAACTTAAAAACTGTCTGGGGTGTTCACATAAGCCTGAGTAGACAATAAAATGAAAACCAAAAGGTTTTTTTTAAAGTGAAATATCCCTTTAGAGAAGGGAAGTGAATGTTGACTGCATCAACCTTCACCTGAAGCCAGACGGCGATCAGTGAAGATCCACGCACATTTATTTAATAAAGGTATAAGACCCTTTCGGGAATTGTCTATTTCAGTCTGTTTTGCCTTCCGCAGGCACGTCGTGTTGAAGGGGAACAGCTCCTGTAAAGGACTGTAGTGGTCCTTCAACTCAACCACAACACAGCAGCACCTACTCATTCCTCATTCAGGACATGTGCTACAGCAGGGGCGGGCAACTTTGACGATGGAGAGGGCCACTATATTTCCACACTCAAAACGTGTCGCAGTGCGACGCGTTGAGCTTGTAGAGCGGCTATTTTTGCTATATTCGAATTGAAATCTTGAATTTGCGCTATTTTTGTGTAATTGAAATCCTGAAAATTTAAATTTTTATGTAATTTCAAATGCCTTTAATTATACTTGTGTTGAGCAATTGAGCTACTAATTTAGACTGAAGTAATTAAAGCGGGTCATGTTTGCATGTTGTGGAATTGTAACAGCTGAAACCAATATTGTATCAGTATTCTGACATTAACCTGAGGGCCACATTAAGTGAAGGTGGGGGCCGCATGTGGCCCCCGGGCCACCAGTTGCCCACCCCTGTGCTTACAGCCACACGCAAATGTAACTTGTTAGTATGCTATGCAGCTGATAACCGGGTTTCAATTGAGGACCAATTGCTATGCAAACAGGTTTTCAGGACTGACGAGGTAGAAAACCGTCTCAAATAACATGACTGACGAGTGCCCGACTAAGAACACCAAACAGAAAAAAGAATGCCACCATATGGTCTTGATGACATATTGTTTGGAACCGGCTATTAAGTATGGAGAGAGAGAGTCTCAGTTTGGCCTTTAGTTCTGCCCAGCAAACCACTGCACCACCACCACAGACTGGACCCAAGGACTGATTGGATGGGAGAAAACACAGAATTCTTTGGCAGGGAAAAGACTGGAGGGAGAGAGAGAGAGAGAGAGAAAGAGAAAGGAAGAGAGTCAGACATTCTGAGAAACCTCAGCGACCTTTAGCCCACATGTTGCGAGATTGGGCTTTGGCGAGCGTGTGTGTAGGGGGGGGGGGGGGGGGGGTTGATGAGTTTGTCACCTTCTGCCTACTGTCTGATTTGATTTCGACGTCGTCATGACGGGAGAGAGAGAGCGAGAGACGGGGGAAAAGAAGTAGTTTCATTCCTGCTAGGCAAATTCCTCTTTTTCACAACCCCACTGTCTTGTCCCTGCATGAGTCTGTAGCAGAGAGACGGTGTCAATGATAAGAACAAGAAATCAACGGTGGTGTCAAGAAGAGATCTCAACCACACAGAGAGACGCACTGAAATCCACAATGAGCAGAGTAACAAATGACTCAAATCTGCGTTGCTTTCGCGCAATTCATACAGGCCTATAGTAAGTTCTATGATCCCACGCGAGAGCCCGTTGGCATCATTTCAACAACACTTGTTCGATTGGGTACATTTTTATACTTTCCAGATTTTAAATGACAGAGGGAACATAACGTGAAGCCACATGTCTGAAGTTCACTGACAACCACAACAGTAACAGGCTCCACCACCACCGGCACCCCTGCCTTTTCAAGAAACCATTGTCTCCCCCAACCACAATCAATAGTGTTCCTCAAAACTAGCCCACACGTGCTTGCTACTTCATTGTGATTCTAGGCACGGGCCAATCCCTCCTGGTGGCGACGTCTGCAGGAATGCCACAAGGCGGATTCTTCTCCAGAATGAGGGAGGAAATATCACCCGGGTAGCCGTTAGCAAAACAGGAGACAATGCAAAGACACACTGCAGATAACAGCGCAATTTCCCTGCTGTCCCTCACCCCTCCCAACCATTCCTGGCGTTCTTGCTATGTCCCTTCCCAAGCCTGTCGTCTATTTTCTTCCATCCTTTCCGTGCATTCCTCCCTACATCTCTCTTGCCTGGGTGATGCAGAATGCCCGTATTTTTGGGATGCCATCACTCGCAAGGGCAAAAGCCATCGCTAGTGGTGCCCCTTGAGGCAGGCTTTTGGAACCTTGTTATTAGGCCCCCCCCTGCCGCCACTGGCCCAAGTCACGGACGGAATCCCGCAACCTGCAATTAAAAACAGACTACAGACATACACATGTGGAATGCCACAGAACAGGCTGAGGTTGTGGTGAAACAAACAACTACACAACACTACACTACACTACCCTTTCTTTCTCCCTAGGTCTAAATAATGCCATAAAGGAAATCAACGAGAAGATGTATCTAAGCTTAAGCTACCAATACAGAACCACAAATTGAACTTCACAGTATATTCTTCTATCCAATTATTCCTATATTAAAAATGGCCGGCAGGTCAGCGGACCACATCATCACGCTCATGCCACTATGACTCAACCATAACCATATGGAGTTAGCCATGCAGCTACAAATACAATGAAAAAACTTCACACTTGTGTGAAGTGAGGAGGGTGCTTTAATATCATATATCATCATACATCAGCCAATGAAATCAATACATTCTGTGCTACAAACACACCTACACACAAAGCTGTGCATAGGAGGAGTGGCAAATGGCACAAAAACAAGACATCAGTGACACAACATGCCCATGTGTGGGTGGGACATCACAAACAAAATGTTTAACAGGTGCAAAGATGTCACAAACTTGACATTTCTGTCCAAATCCAGACGTCACATTTGTGACCCTTATTTTCACTTTTCAGGCGGCCGTCCTATATTTAATAAACAAATGATTTATATTCCCATTTATATATAGAGATCCCCGACATGCGGCATCAGTACAAACTGGCGTTGTTACTAGACAACCTCGGTTTCTGTTGTGTGCAATTATGTCATCTCAGGGGGAGAGAAGGAAAGACGATTTCACCAACACAAAAAAACATAGCTACCATGGGGTACCGAATCTAGCTAATCGCCGTGCCACGAGTGTGTGTAAAGCGCGCCAGACATTCCACAAGATTTGCTTTGGGACAGTAAAAATCTAAGTCATCTAAGGATAAAGACAAAACATTGCAAAACCAGACATAATCCCTCATAGCTTGCTGCTATATTCAACTTTGTTGATTTGAATGATGCCAAAGTTAATAGAATTTTCATATGGTAAAACAGTCCGTCCGTTCGTGTATCCCCCCCCCCCCCCCCTGCTGCAAAAGGCTAGCCCACATCAAAGCAGAAGTGTCACTGTGCCGACAGGTTTTTGCATGCCTATAAATTGTGAGCTATACAATTTACAGCTCTCCGTCTACCGAACAATCTTCGTTCCTACTCTCACCTATGGTCATGAAGTGGTCACGAATACAAGCGGACAAAATTAGTTTTCTCCGACGGGTGGCTGGCATCTCCCTTAGAGATAGGGTGAGAAGTTCAGTCACGCGGGAGAGACTCGGCGTAGAGACGCTGCTCCTTTGCCTGGAAAGGAGCCAGCTTAGGTGGTTCGGGCATCTGGTTAGGATGCCTCTCGGGCGTCTCCCTAGGGAGGTCCTCGATGCACGTCCCACTGGGAGGAGACCCTGAGGCAGACCAAGGCGCAGATGGAGGGATTACATCAACTCACTGGCCTTGGAACGTCTCGGGATCCCCCAGGAGGAAGTCACTAATGTTGCTCTGGAGAGGGAAGTCTGGAGCTCTCTGGTGGAGCTGTTGCCCCCGCGACCTGACTACGGATAAGCGGTTGAAGATGGATGGACAATTTACAGGGTAGAATTCCATAAGAAATAAAGCAGTTTCATGGATCCAGAGATTATATTAATCAACCCTGTATGTTCGTTTACACATTCTATACACATACATTCATGATTATAGTTTTATCAGCAGGCAAATAAATTAACTCACTCAACTAATCCTTGCTCCGTCCTCACACTACTAAGTAACAATTAGCCTCAATGACATGAGCAAGTGGGAAGAGCTCCTTTATAAAAATGTGAAAGACTTAATTATGAAAATATGAAGCCGAACAGATTCATCAAAAATGTCCTATTTAACCTCTTAACTTCACAGAGGAGGGAAGCAAGGAAGGCTCAAGTCTATTATTCTATGGTCTTGAGGCCGAGCCTCAAAGACAAGAGCCTTTCAGATGGTGCAACCGGCAGGCCCAGGCTATATCAAGATGTTTCTTCCAAAAGAGCTAATCCGTGGGGTGGCTTACTAGTTGCCACTCCCAGTTTATCTGATGCGGTCACAAGCAGCAGTTTGCTCATGGGCTGGGACGGTGTGGCTGCAGGGGGTTTTCCCATTCGTGGGAGAATCTGTGGATTTCAGTCGACTGGCGTGTGAATGGATGGAAAAAAAAGGTTTACCAGATACTAGAGAGAGCATTCTGATTCCAAACCAGACACTTTTGAGTTTTGACAACCCCGGCGAGCTCCAACAAACACAGTCAAGAATAACAAGGCAATTATCTGGGCCAACCATGTCAGAAAATAAGCCTTTTCTGAAGCCAGTCTCTCTGGTGAATTCTCCTGGTAGCTTAGAACAGCATATCCTTGTCTATTAAAGAGGCCTTGGCATGACTTGTTTCTCACCAATTAAAGCTACAATCCAGGACTTATTTTAATGAATAAAATGATATTTTAACCACTCAGCCACTAACAGGAATGTCCGGGTAGGACATTTCATTATACACTGGTTAATTCAATGTCACGTAAGATTAAATGAAGCAGACGGTGCGCCATCATAGCAATTACAGAAAACAATGGCATTGTCCCCTCACAACTAGAAGGTCCTGGGTTTGATTCCCACTTCTCTGCACTGTGTCATCAGTGCCCATATCCTAGATGGGGTTGGCAAAAGGGCCTTTCTGTGTTGAGTTTACATGTCCCCCCCCATGTTCCCTAGGGTAGGTACCCTCACAAAAAAACATGCAGTAATCCTGGTCTCTAAACTGCCTCCCCCTGGCCAGCCGGGGCACCTGATGGAGGGGAAAGAAACTCCCCCCTGTCAGGTGAAAAGAAGCGGCTTGGACTCCTCATGTATAGAAAGAAGCATGAGTCAATCCGTTGCTCTCCTCAGGTTGGCAGAGGGCGCCCAGGATTACACTAGACAATGGACACTGGGTGAAAAAAAATGGGTTACAAAAAAAATTGTGGGATAAAAAATAAATACATTTGTTTGTTCAACAACAAACCCCCCCTTCTCACCCCTGGGGAGACACAACCACTTTGCTCTTTTCAGCGGGAAGAAAATGGACAAGTAGAAGACCCCACACACACACACACACACACACACACACACACACACACACACACACACACACACACACACACACACACACACACACACACACACACACACACACACACACACACACACACACACACACACACACACACACACACACACACACACACACACACACACACACACACACACACACACACACACACACACACACACACACACACACACACACACACACACACACACACACACACACACACACACAAGTCTGACTCCAGTTGCCATGGAGTGGTGTGTGGGGGGGGGTCACTTCATGTTTTCTGAATGAAACATCCTGACTGTGGAGCAACGGTAGAGCGGAGGGTATAAAAAAACTGCTGATGTGCCAGAAACCACCGATCCCTTGGTGATGCTGTAATCTCTACCAACAGCAAACGGAACAGGGGGCAGAGAAGGGCAAAAGCAGGGGCTGAGGAAATTCTCTTGGAAGTCAGGGTGAGAAAATAGAGAGGATGAGCTGTCTCCCTTGACTCTCCATTATGCTGTCTCCCCCTAATTCCTCTCTTTTCTTCAGACTTACAAGTAGATTAGCTCATCCATGGCTAACAACAACACTGCAAGGATGTGGGGGCCTCTATCAAACACGACACTGGGGCCGTTTTTGAAACCACACTGTTACCGAGTGGTAACGACTATGCTCGAGATAAAAGTATGAGCTCAGCAGCAGATCTAATGCTTTCCGAGCCTTGCACAAGTAAATAATGCTCACTCGCTCCCGCTCTCTTGCAGGAGGAATCTGAGCCCCCTTTTCAGGCCCCGGGCTTTGGAGAATTAGGAAATGCGAGACACCCCCCCTCCCCTCCCCACGCACTCCCACAGCCGTCCTCACGCCCACATAAAGGTTAATCAAATACATGATCGATAGAGAAAGCCACTTGCTTCGAAGTCATAGGAAGGGAACCACGACATGAGACATAGCATGGCTGGGCTATTATTCAGAAGGACGGACACGCTCTACCCCACACGCACACATACCAACATGTGGCTGAGGAGTGAGGACCAAGAACAAGGTGGAGTGCCAAGTTGGCAGTGAGCCAAGTCAAATTACAAAAAAATGTGCATTTTCATCCCCCCTGGGTTTCTCCTGCAGAGGCTTCCTTCGAGAGAGTGAGAATGTGACACATTGAGAGAGAGAGAGAGAGAGAGAGAGAGAGAGAGAGAGAGAGAGAGAGAGAAGGGTAACAAGAAATGCAGAAAAAAGCAGACTAAGGTCGGCAAGGGTGTGTGGTACCTTAAGAGGCGCGTCATCACACAGCCAAACAAGTTGAATCCGAACCTTGAGTGAATCTTTAAGCTTGGGGGGGATATTTCAATCATGTGATGTAATGGATACGAGTTGAACTTCCAACACAATAGGCTACTGTATGTATGCAAGTAAAAACCCTTAAATCGTCCAGTGGTGGACCGGCACACTTATTTGGGTAGCTTGCCTTTGCAGTCTGTACCGTTATCCCCCCGGCTCTGTGATCAGTGATGCCTTTGAAGATGTTCACATCTCCTGGCTGGCTGGAGTGCAGGTTTGGAGGTTGGGGGCCATGCACCCCCCACACCCCCCAGGGTGGCATACAGATCAGGTATTTTTTACCAGCTTGTATTGCTTCCACCATTAAACTATCCGTCAATGCTGCTGCTCAGGTAGAGTGTGCGTGTGGACATGCTTCGGGGGGGTTGGGGTGAGGGCTCAGAGCGGCACCTCTTTTAACTCTAGCCACAGCCTTCGCCACCAAAAAGGTCAGCGCTTCCACATCTGCTGCTCTCTCTGAACCTCTCCTTTCATAAGAGGGGAGGATGGAAGAGGAGAGGACCCCAGGGAATGTGTGCACATGCACACACACACAAACACAGTCAGTCAGTCAGTCAGTCAGTCAGTCAGTCAGACACACACACACACACTTCAACTCGTGTTCCTAGGTAACACCCCAACCTCCCCCCGCAAAAAGCCCTGACTCACACCATCACACCCAGAGTCTGACTACAACCCCAAAGCAAAATACAATCTCAAGGGGTCTTTGCAAAAAAGAAAATCACGCACACGCGGCTTCAGTCTCTCATAGCCAGGTTCAATGGTATCAGTGCACCAGCAAAGAGAGGCTTGCCTTTTGGCCTGAAAGATACCTCCATTCATTGTGTGTGTGTGTGTGTGTGTGTGTGTGTGTGTGTGTGTGTGTGTGTGTGTGTGTGTGTGTGTGTGTGTGTGTGTGTGTGTGTGTGTGTGTGTGTTCTTTCCAGCGATGGGTTGAAAGGGGGAGGGCGGTGAACTAAATGGAATCTCGTCCCCCCAGGGCAGAGCAGAGGTAGTATTGTGTTGAAATAAGTGATTCATGCTTTTATCATCCCAGGTGAACACTGAACAGTGCTGCTCTTTCAGCTATCACACCCTCTCTGGCAGACAGAAGGGGGGGGGGGGGGGATTAGGGCAACATTATCTGCTTTCTTATTTTCTTATTTATTTTCCTCCCAAAATTCAGGGCTGCATTCAGGAGATACCAACTAAACCCCATCTTAGCATTTCTATAACCTCCTGATTAGGTCCAGGATCTACTAAATAGACTAAGAAGAAAATGGTGCTTCACCTGCCCATGTTTTTCCATCTTCTTGGTAGCAAGGCAGGGTCAATGCCCTACTATCATGAAATACATTTGCATTAATTCCATGCCCCCCCTCTTCCAAAGCAATGCACTAGGCTAACACTGATGGAGCTCTATCTCCAAATGCCATGGCGCTCCGCGTGCCTGGGCCCCTCGCGTGACATTGATCTGTGATCTGGCACCAATGTAGGCTTCTTTCACCGCCTTCAATGTGCATGCAATCTTATTACTTGCGCAAGTACTGCAATCATCGGTGTTGTCCATCGGCCAATAAGGGACCACCATTCTTGATGACGTAACTAAGGTACGTTTGATGATTGGCTGGGTATGTAATACTATGTAAGTACGCATGTATGAATGTCGGGGTAAAAATGGTGGTCCCTTATTGACTTTGATGGTGACGTAACGACGGTAGTTTCAAGGTTGGTATAAGGTCAATAACTGGTCTAAAGACAGAGTGCATTTCTAGTTTACTTTGTTTGCACCAATATTACCCGCTAGCATCGCGCGGTTCGCGCCGCAAATTATTTCTGCCAATTGGCTACGCTCAATCATGTGACACGTGCGTCACGCAGTGCAATGCATCTTGGGATGCAGGTGCATGATGTGAAGGCAGACTGCCATTACCTAATTATATGGGTCACAGTTTTGTGTATAACTTTTTTGGGGGGGGCACCATAGAGTATATATATAATAGAGACTGAACTAGCGCGAAGCTCCGCCCCCCCAGCTATTCATGTCAGTGGAAGTTGCTCAGTGGCGTTTTGAAGCACCCGGAAGACTGCCGGAAGTCCCTCCCAGGACCTCAACTTTGAGGTCCTGAGTGACGTAGGGCAACTGAGCGCTCAACGTTAAAGCCCAGCTGCACGGGGTTTCCCGGTCATGAATCCACGGGTCCGCCTGTAGTCCCTCGTCCTACCACTAGGACCTAGAGCTTCAACGTTGGAAAGCCTGCCTGCCCCCTTGGGGGGCACTATTGTTAGCTACAATACAATACTGGCAGCAGAGGTAAAACTAACTTTCTTTGGAAACAAATGTATTTACTTGAGGCCCAAATATCTCTCAGAGAGAGCGAGCGAGCGAGCGAGACACACACACACACACACACACACACACACACACACACACACACACACACACACACACACACACACACACACACACACACACACACACACACACACACACACACACACACACACACACACACACACACACACACACACACACACACACACACACACACACTTAATGCTTGAGTTAGTTTAGTTAGCTTGACCTTCTTTATTACTACATATCTATGGACAGCTTTACGCAACCTTAACCCTTTGGCAGAGAGCTTAAAACTGCTTTACACTGCATTTGTAGTATGTTGTCTGCAAATGGACATTTGTTGTGTTGCATCATGCACTGACACTTTAAATGTATTGATAGTACAGTAGCTGCTAGGTAGACAGGAAATGGGGAGAGACAGATGCAGTGTGACACACGCAGCAAAGGCCGTCAGGATCTGGACTGGAACCCGCGTGGTGCTGCCAGGCTACACCGGAGCCTATGAGCCCGGACTGCTAGGCCAGCGATCCGGGCCGCACTGCTGCTTTTACACAAATTAAATTCATAGCAGACCAATAGTTATTTTGAATTTATACTACAGAAATGTAATTTGTATTTTAAAGGAAGCATTTAAATTTCAAGACTTCCGAACATGCTTGCTTTAGTTAAGCTGCAAGCAGTAATACTACATACAACACCAACGGGCATCAAGAACTATTGCTACAGTAACCGACCCTTCCATGCCCTTGCTATATATCATTATTTTGACCCACCGTTGTCTAAAACGAGTTCAAGGTGAAGGAGGGGGGCTCTGGGCTGTGGTCAGGGATCTAGCCGTTGACGTGGCCAGCCAAATGCTAATAAAGACCCCTTATGGCCATTTAATTTTCTGTTAAACCTCTCACTCGCCTAGCCAACCCCCCCCCCTCCCCCCATCTTTATCTGCTCCACTCCCTCCGCCTCCCACAGAAAAAAACATGCTCGTGAATACACACACAAGACTCTGGAGATATCATCTGGACAGGTGGCCAGCCACCCAGACCTGACCCGTCTGCCCTCTCTCTCTCTCTCGCTCACTCCCCCTCTCTCTCTCTCTCTCTCTCTCTCTCTCTCTCAACTGAAATCAGCTCAGGTCCGCTGGAAAACCCCAAATGAACATGCACAGCCACCCATGACAGCCAGCCACCCCCCCCCCCCCCCCCCCCCCAAACACACACACACACACACACACACACACACACACCTCCTCCAGCAAGCCCAGCTAATGTCTGTCACCCACTGAGCTGTCTGTGGGGATTACTGCCTGGACAGTACAAAAAAGGCTTGTGTTTGGCTAATGTGCAGGCAAATCATTTTAATCAGATAGGGTTTACTAGAGTGGCTGTAAACGACAACATTTCATTATGCCACTCATCTAACGGCGCTGGGGTCGCGGCGGCATGCATTTAACAAAACTGATTATGTTATTAACATACTCCAATTACGTTAAATCAAACCTACAAAAGAGGCATCGTTCTGCTTTAACAGCGAGCTAAATAATCCAGTGGCACTGGTAAAGACTAAAATATTTAGGATGAAATCCTGCGCATTTTGCAACAATTTCTTTCATGGTGGACAAAGTTGTGCAAACTGCTATTAGAAAACTCTTTACATCATTACCATTATCCAATATTCGTAATCTCGTATAACTAATGCACCCAAACGCATTCGCGTTGTTTGCAGCAGCACCCCTCTGCCAAGGAGGAATAGATGAGATTTTTCTTTAGAGAATTTGATTAAACTGATCATAACACACACATGGCTGTAGGTGTTTGAGTTGAGGTGTTAGCAAATTCAATCAACTGCCGTCGAGGCTGTCCTTGAGTGCACTCGGCATAAAATGATAATTAAACGTTGGTTCGGATGATAGCAGCACGTAGCCGTAGATCTAGTATTTTATTGATTCTAACATTTTAAATGCCAGAATCAATAAAATACATCGACGAGAGTCTAAATCTTAGGCTAAGCAGCACGCACAGACTAGTGCAGTGCGGGACTGTTTAGTAAACAAACAGACGCCGCACTATTTTATTCTAAACACGGTCGTGGCATGCGCAACCAACGTGGGGCAACTACTCAGAAAGTACACGTTGATTACACATGCTATATATCCCTCTCTATTCGGCATTTAATTGATGACTTGGACAATGTTTGACTTTGCGTCAAAACTGTCACACGTTGTCAACAACAAACATCACACGCACGGTGGAGTTTGTGTCTCTTTTTAATAAACGGCGAAGGCGAATAGAACGAATGAAGCCCCATGCAGAGCCTTGATGCTGACAAAGCCGCCGCATGCAAAAACGTGTTCCCCACACACACACAGCCACTGTGCTGTGGAGCCACACATCGCTGGCTAACCCCGTTAGCCCCGTGAATCACATCCATCTGCTTAATTAAATAACACGTCCTTGAAACAAACGCACGGCGTGGCTGTGAGATAACCCTTTCAACGAAAGGCTGACGCCAACAACAACCAAAAAAAGAGAGCTGGTGGTGGTGGGGTGGGCACACGTTTGGTTTGTTTTGTTTGCAGCCCGCTGCTTGATTAGCTTGCTAGCTAAACGGCTCGTCGCTGTGTTAAAAAAAAAAAAAAAAAGACCCCCGAGGAGCGGAGCGGAGCCTCCTGTCCTGACCGGGGTCGAGGCTCCCCTGGCCGGGCGCGGAGGCTCCGTGAGCACCGCTGTGCTCCGCACCGCACGGTGCAGCGAGCAAGCAACAGTCCACTACTAAACTGCTCCAACAAGACACGCACAGCAACATTCAAACAAAAGAAACCACTTCCAGTGACTCCGAACGACCCGACAGAAGCGCCGGGCGGCGTTCGGAACACCGCGGCACGAGTTAAAAGCAACGCATTTGGCGTGAATTAAGTGACATTCTTCCCCCTTTCCTCCCCTTTACTCCTCTCCCACCATCCAGCCCCGAATCTCAGACTCACCCTGTCACAACAGGCGCCATCTTCCACAAACTCTCACCAAAACTCCAATACTCGCGATATCCCTCCTCTTTCCTCCTCTCCCAGGGCTCAACAATCCTACCCGCCGAGGCAACAGAAGCAGACTGGAGGAGGTGCAGGGGACGAGGAGAAAACAGAGAAAGGGGGTGGGTGAGGAGGAGGATGACAGAAAGAAAAGGGGAGGCGGCGGAGAGAGAGAGAGAGAGAGAGACACTAGAGAGAGTGAGCGAAAAGGGCAGACGCCACAACAACAGGCGTGGGAAACTTCCAGGATCGCGCGAGGCTTCGAAAACTCTCACAATAGACCAGCATGCAGGGAGCGTCCACTTGTCGCGAGACGTGCGTGGAAGCGGCGTAGTTGTTTACCTTGTGGTGCTGAAATACTATTCCCACGTGTTTACCCGGGTAATAAATTACAGCACCGGATCGTTGGGGGGAAATAACCGCTTGTCACGAGAAAACCCTCGTTTCCCCCAGAACACACACACGGATACTGTCACATTTTATGTGTCTGTCTGCTCGTGTAATTTATGGATGGTTCAGTTCAGAGGCAGCTGGGTTTCATTTCAGCCAAATATCGAATTTTTTATCATCACCTCCCAATAACGGGGACGATTTACTAGAGGTGGTGAGACGCTGGGTTTATGAGGAATTATTGGAGGAGTCCAGCAGACCGAAATGACAAATCCCTGGAGTAACATTGCAGTTAACTTCCTTGGGTCGTGTGAAAACGTGAATCAACCATACAGTGCAGATTAGTAGGCTACATCGCCATCACATGACCACCCTCCTCAGAGCCAGAACTTCACTCTCAAGTACAAGGAAGGCTATTATACTGTATAGGCCTTATCATACTGCAAGAATGAGGCACAGCTGCCTGTCTGTCTGTGTTCTTTCTTTTCTTCTTTATTTCTCTTTTTGGACATCTGCCAAACTGCATTCAAAAAGGTTACATCTTCCTACATTGTCAGCTTGTCCGGGTCAGCTCATTCTCGAATATCTGTGGGTGGGTCGGAAAGCCACGAAGCCTCAATTTCTTGTTGTGTTGTGTTGTGTCTTGTCTTGTCTTTCCCACTTCATTTGAATCTGTTTAGCCGCTTTGTTAAACTCATAATCAATCAGATCAGATCTGCTTGGATTTTCCCCTAAACTTCAAAGACCAAAGTGAAAGATTTGAGCACACTGGCGGCCAATCAACCCTGCACTCACATTTGAGAGCGAGAGAGAGATGGAGAGAGACCTCAGTATGAACTACTACAGGGCAGAATTCCCAACTGAATTAGACACATACTGTGTTAAGATTCAGACTCAGAGCCATTCTTTATTGTCCTCCATAGAGGAAAATTGCTTTCACAGTCTGTACACTTTTTCTTTCTTCTTCTTTTCCTTTCGGCTTTTCCCTTCAGGGGTCGCCACAGCAAATCATCTGCTTCACCCTGTCCTCTGCCTCCTCTTATCTCACACCGACTAACTTCATACATGTCCTCTTTCACTACATCCATTTGGATCTTCCTCTAGGCCTCCTGCCTGACAGTTCCTACTTCCAACCTCAACAATCTTCCACCGATATACTCACTATCCCTCCTCTGTACATGTCCAAACCATCTCAGTCTGGCCTCTCTGGCTTCATCTCGAAAACATGCGCTGTCCGTTTCTGCTACCTCCAGCTCTGCTTCCTTTTCTTTTCCTCAATGCAACTGTCTCTAAACCATACAACATAGCTGGTCTCACGACCGCCTTGTCCCTTTCATTCTCGCTGATAATTTCCCATCAAACATCACACCTGACACTTTTCTCCACCCCTTCCAACCAGCTTGCACTTGTTTCTTCACCCACTCTCTCCATTGCTCTGAATTGATTGATTGATTGATTGATTGATTGATTGATTGATTGATTGAAATATTTCTTAACAGTTTGCAGTACATTTCAAGCACAACTCAATACAAAGACTGTTAACTGTGAGTGGACGACCCAATAAAGCATACACTTGTTTACAAGAGGGTCCACCTTGTTCAATTCATCAAAACATTTAGAGACGTACAAATAGACACTTCTATATAGCCAAAGAACAGAACAGGAATTCATCATAAAGGAGGTAAAAAGGGAAAAGAAACAATGAGGGGGAAAAGGGGTGGGTGGGGGATTCCGAATTTACAGGGCCAGTTTCGAATTGCAGCCATCCGTAGGTGCCCTTTGAGAGCGGTTTTGAAGGAGTCAAGGGATTTGCATGTCTTTATGACTGTTGGTAGGGCGTTCCACATTTTGGTGGCATAGGAGCGAAAAGAAATGTTGACCCTAAGTACTTAAAGTCCTCCACCTTCTTCACGTCTACTCCCTGTAACCTCACTGTTCCACTTGGGTTCCTCTCATTCACACACATGTATTCTGTCTTGCTAACCTTCATTCCTCTCCTTTCCAGGGCATATCTCCACCTCTCTAGATTTTCCTCTACTACTGCTCTCACTACAGATCACAATGTCACCCGCAAACATCATGGTCCATGGGGATTCCTGTCTAACCTCACCTCACCTCACCTCAGCCTGTCCATCACCATGGCGAACAAGAAGGGGCTCAGTGCTGATCCTTGATGCAGACCCATCATGCAGACCCATCACTTCCGTACATGTCCTGCACCACTCTTAACATACTTCTCTGTCACTCCAGACTTCCTCATACAATACCACAGTTCCTCTCTCGGCATATCATATGCTTTGTCCAGATCTACAAAGACACAGAATCCTCAAAGCACATATTGCATCTGTAGTACTCTTCCTTGGCATGAAACCATACTGCTGCTCAGAAATGCTCACCTCTGCGGCTCTGCCCTTAGTCTAGCTTCCACTACTCTCTCCCATAACTCCATTGTATGGCTCATCAGCTTTATTCCCCCGTGTCACCTGTGTTCTTAAAATCAGACCCGTCTGAAGTAAGTGAGTGGTACTGTACTGTACTGTACTGTACTGTACTGTACTGTACTGTACTGTACTGTACTGTACTGTACTGTACTGTACTGTACTGTACAAGCCCTCCTCCCTGGCCGGTGTGTGTCTGTGTGTTAGGCTGTGCAACAGTGACACTTGGTTGTGGACAAACGCTATAATGCTATTTTCGTGCTCGGACACAGCCAGGGACACAGCCAGCCACACACATAGCTGTCTATAGGAGTGGTTGCACCACTCAAAAGTCGGCACCAGCACTCATCTCCTCCATTCCTCAGGCATCCTCTCATTGAATACGAGACCGCTCACCCCTTTTCCAGATCCTGTTGAACGACCTAAGTCAAAGATTCTACTGCCACCAGACCTCTCATAGACACATCCACACCTGTACAGGTATGTCATCAGGAGGACCAACTGCCTTTCCACACTTCATTCTCTTCAATGCCTTCCTCTCTTCATCCTCAGTGATCTTTGCAACTTCCTAGTTCACCACGGTTACCTCTTCTACTCTTTGTTCTCTCTCATTTTCCTCGTTTATTAACTCTTCAAAGTATTCAAAGTATTTCACAGTCACAATCACTCAAAACAAGTAAAACTCAAAACAGAGTATAAACAAATAAGAACAGCCCAACAACTAACAAGTCTGTCTGTTATAGTGTGCCCATACTATTTAAACTAAATCTGTATGGCTGTAATTATCTGCAGTGGTTGGTCTCCCTACTGAGAAAATGTCGAACTTGGTATTGCGTAGGTAGGAGGACACCTACTGGTTAACAAGTAGTACTGTCTCAAGCTCATAAGTGCAGTATCTCTCTGGGGCCAAGCAAGGATTCTGTCAAGCAAGAGTGGTAGAAATGTGATCTCCCATTGCGGGAGACACCATTTCTAATCCTGGGTAGGATATAACATTTACGGATTGCAGATTTAGGGCAGTGATGGCTGAGGGCACAAAACTATTTTGCAGAGTTGTCTATAACTGCGGCCAGAGGGGAGGACATGTTGAACACTTTGATCCATGCTCTTTTCAGCACTGTTGAAGATTAATGTTGTATCAACCATGTGTGGGTGTTAATTTCATTTCATGCTGTGTCAAGAACCATGATCAGACCTGCATCAAGTTATAATGCATCTTTGGGAGTCTTCCTTTGAAATGACAAGCAACCTATAGCGTCTAACTCTAAAAGCCCTGCTAGTGACCCCTTGAGGCCGTGTTGCTGCTTACCAGACCTGTCCTTAGAGACCCAAAAGACTACATGAACATTAGCGTCCCTATTCTGGGGTGAACGTTTGGCAGAAATAGCAGATCCATAAGCTCTCTGCGCTATGGTCAGCGAAGAGTAGGGGGGGGGGGGGGGGGGAACGAGCGGACGAAGTATAGAGCCTTGGGGGACCCCAGTCGAGGGTTTAACTTTAAGTGGTTAAAGTATTAAGTAAAATAAAATATAGTACCAATATTAAAAAGCTACAGGGTGCCTTTAAAACCAAAAGCAAAGTTGTAAGGTACAACACTAGAAGAATGGTCATGGGATTTATCCTGCAGTCAGCCCATTCCATTGCGAGATATTTTCTATTCAAGTGGACATTTTGGGCTGAGGGTGGTGCTAGCTAGAGGAAAGGTCATGGTGTCACCAACATCTGTAAGGTTCATCCTCCAGACAAATTCCAATTAAATTCAGTCAGTAGTTTTCAAGATATGTTAGGACCAAAGTGGTGGAAGGACAGAGCCCCTAGTGAGGATAAAACAACAGCAGTTGACTCAATTTGTCTTACTTTGCAAATTATGTCTACTTTCAACACTATGAAGGCCGGATTCAACAATATACATCATACATACATCAAACAAAATACCATAAGTTCAAATATTTTAAAGCTTATATGAAATATTTTAGCCCATCCAACCGCAACGAATGAACCTCCACTCTTCCAGCAACCACTGCAGGTGCAAATCCACACACCTGAAGAGGATGTGATTTATCTGAATGCATTCATATTTGCCACACGTTTCAGATTTTTCAGAGGCACAACACACTTTTATAGCCACCTCACTGCTCTGCCAGAAAGGGAAAGGAAGAGATGGAAGAGAGAAGGGTGGAGGAGGAGGGGTGAGGTTTTGCATGAGAGTGTGCCTGGCCCGGTGCCAACACTATGAAGACACAGAGACGAGGACCTCATCCTCCCCTAAAACCATTTTTCCGTTCCCTCTATTTTTTTATAGTCGGCGGTGAACCTCCAGTTACACTCCAAGCTGAATGGGGAAGCGTAAAGTTTCCTCAAATGTTTCACAGCTGAGCACACGTGCAAGTATCAGAGAAAGGGGAGCTGAGAGAGAAAAAGGAGGCCTTTGCTTTGACGACATGGTTGCTTTGAGACAAAGGGTTGTATGGGCATAATACACTCAACAACTGCTTTTCAGTCAGAAGTTATGTATGTGCGTCATGTACTGTATATCGTCCCTGTCACTGCTGAATAGTGTTTGGTCTTGGGTCCAGGGGTCCTTGGAGGGGTTCCAGGGCGTCTCCAGCAAACATAGTTAACATATCAATCAATCAATCAATCAATCAATCAATCTTTATTTATATAGCACATTTCATACAACGAGTGCAGTTCAAAGTGCTTTACAGTAATAGCAAAAATAAAACAAGAAAGAGCAAAACACAACAAGAGAGCATCAAGTAGTAATAAAAACAAAAATGAGCGACTAAAACAGGAAAAGGACATGCAATGATCTAGTTAAAAGCAATGCTAAAAAGGTGTGTTTTAAGATTTCGTTTAAAAATGTCCACAGATTCAGAGAACCGTAGATCCCTTGGCAGGCTGTTCCACATAGCATCACAATCACATCACATAGCATCACAATCATTTTAATTTTTAAGTTTAAAAAAATATATATGTGAGAATTGTTTGGACTTTTTTAAATAAATGTAATCTTTTGGGGGTCCACAAAACATTTCCGGATGGGGGGGTCCATGGGCAAATATACAGCATATCAATTTGGGGGTCCTTGGCACGAGAGAGTTTGAGAACTACCGGTGTAGACTATCGCGTCTCCACTGATACACATGATGTCTGCTGACAGTGAGAAGATTCACCAGGAGTGCGTGGCCAAGCCGGAGGCACCATGGAGGAATTGAACCCCAGTCTCCACAGTGGTGGGCAGGAACCTAACCCCTGCACCACCCAGGCGCCCATACCTTTCTTTTTGAAATATGTGTAATTCCTCCATACACTTTCTGACACTCGTTTTTTGGGCAGTACACAAACAACAACGAATATTTAGAAAATGTCACTTTCTTCTTATGCTATTAAATTAACTAGGATTCATTTTTTGTAATTAAATATTGTATTTGTTTGTAAATGCTGACAGTATAATAAAATGCCCAAAGGCTGAGGGTCGTTCATTGATTGATTCAACATTTTATTCAGTTTGTAGAATGGGTACATTTCAACAAAAGTACAGGTCAATACAAAAAACACTGATACGAGGAAAAATAAACAAAAACAATGTTTACATCAGGGTCCTCCATTTTCAATTAATCCGAACATTTAATGACATACAACTAAAATCGTCTAAATGTAAACTACAGCAAATCTGGGGAATCTGTAACATGGCAGAAGACAGTAGCCTACATTTGGTCTAACTGGCTACACCTATACTGTTCTTTCCTAGTCATTTTATCTGGAAACTATTGACTCAGTGAATGAGGAGTAGTACTAAAAATAAAAGTCTGTTCAAATAGTAGTTAAGTTTACTTAACCATCATCACCATCATATTAATCTAGAATCAGCATACATGTAATGCGTTTAAACAGTTTAGCCTTAAACAATTGTTTAAAAAATACCATATGGATCAACATGTTACACTTGGTTGTAATGTGGATTAATATGTGTGCGGCCAGGACATTTCCAGTGGCTCAAATTCTAAAACAAGAGTCAACAGTTTAAATCCAGTGTGTACAACCTTGTGAAAGTCTAAATTATTTGAATTACTAAAAGCTTTTCCACACACCTCATCATTATTTGGGTTTCTCTCCAGTGTGAATTCTATGGTGGGTATTAAGGCTGGACATTTGAGAGAAGTGTTGTCCACACAGATAACAACCATACGGTTTCTCTCCAGTGTGAATTCTCTGGTGGCTTTTAAGGTTGTACTTGTCAGAGAAGTGTTGTCCACAATGATCACATCCATAGGGTTTCTCTCCAGTATGAATTCTCTGGTGTGTTTTAAGGTGTGCCATTCTAGAGAAGTGTTGTCCACACTGATCACATCCATAGGGTTTCTCTCCAGTGTGAATTATCTGGTGTCTTTTCAGGGTTGACTTGTCAGAGAAGTGTTGTCCACACTGATCACATCCATAGGGTTTCTCTCCAGTGTGAATTATCTGGTGTTTTCTCAGGGTGGACTTGTCAGAGAAGTGTTGTCCACACTGATCACACCCATAGGGTTTCTCTCCAGTGTGAATTATCTTGTGGTTTTTAAGGATAGACATTGTAGAGAATTGTTGTCCACACTGATCACATCCATAGGGTTTCTCTCCGGTGTGAATTCTCTGGTGTATTTTAAGTCTGGACATTGTAGGAAAGCGTTTACCACACTGATCACAGCAGTGGTGTTTTTGCATAGCCAAGCTTCTTTGTTCATTCACCCCTGGTAGAATAGGTAAACCAGGCTGATGATGCAACACTGAATTGAAACAAAGACAAATTAAACATTGCTTAGTTGTACTTCATGGACTTGATTCGACAATCTGTTGTGTATTTTAGAAAAAGAGACACATGACGGTATTTAAGTCAATATTAAAACAAAACAAATAAACATGACTTTTTATGACATGCTGTATATCCATATAGACACAGTAAGTAACTTACAGAGGTCTTGATGATCATTGGGTCCTCCATGTTGAGCAGAACTGTTCATGGTGGCATTGGTAGAGTTCATCTTCAGCTGAAGTCTGGAGTCCACAGTCAGATGTGATCAGTAATGATTGATATCCTGGATGAGTTGTGGAGAACTGACAACTACAAACTCTGTTTATACTAGAGAGCCTGAGGTGGAACCTCTAACTGCTTGGTGTTGATTGGCCAAAGAGCAGAACAATAGCATCATGTCTCCACCAATCACAACCTAACAAACTGCTGCATGCTCCACCCCTCTGTAGCTCCTCCCCCAGGTCATGCTCTATGCAACATTCTAGAAATAAACTGCTAACTCTGAGATTGCTTTGTAAGCCGAATCTAAATTATATCCAAATTATAATACATTGATGTATGGACAAAAGTATGTGGACGTGAGTAAAGTCAAAGCAGGAGTCGGCATGAATCCCAAATAACAGACACTGTCAGAGTCAAAGCATAATATAATATAGAAAGCATGATTATTTAGTTATTGGTAAATCAGGAAACAAATAACTGAAACAAAATAAATAAAAATACATTACAGCGCAGAAGAGAAAGAAAGAGAATAACTCAATCAAATGCAGTGGGAATTTGGTCTTTAATTGTGCAATGAAAGTTCAATTTGAGAGTTTTTCCATATATGGTGCATAAAAAATGCTGGTTTATAATAAACCTTAAAATAGCTCTAGTAATCATTGATATAAGTATTGTTTGTAACAGAGGTCTTCCCATGTCTCCATATCCAGTCAGTCGTATAACTCATATAGGATACATACAGAATATAAGTGAAACTGTAAGGGAAACTGGAAGAAATTTAACTAAAACACAAGCTGATAAAAATGAACGAAATGAACGAAATTAAACAGTCACAGCAATACAACCACAGCATCACCGCAGTGTACCAATGTGTTGATATGACACTATTTACTATTTACTGTATGTCAAAATTAGATCCACTTTTTGGATTTGCTAGAAGGAACACAAAGTCCCTTTTCACATGCCCCCTGGTGTGCTTTACATACTCGGACAAAAACATCCCTGTTCAACAGTGAATGTCAAGTGTTTTCCTCCACCCAAAACACCCCTAAAGGAGCTTTACAGTATAGCTCTTATTTGCTCTATCTTTTATTATTCCTGAACCTATGGGAGTGACACAATAGCTGAGTAGTTATAGGTGCATACCATGGGTTCTATAATGCCTAGTAACGGCGAGTCCCCAGTTCCATTCTGCATGAGACTCCTTAGTCTTCTCCCTGTCTCTAACCCTAACCACGTTTCCTGTCTCTCTCCACTGTACCTAACAAATGAAAGCCAAAAAAAATAAAATAAAAAATAAACAAAATCATCACAAGCCAGCCAGTCACTCATCATTGACGGGACCCACGTGTCATATCAGGGATTGAGGAGCACTTGTTTTGTGTTACTTCATCCCGACCTGGATGCTTCCTCATTGGCCATTACATGTAATGTGGTCAACACTATAGTAATGCTTTGGACGTATGCAGAGTGCAGCATGTGGTAGGAGGAGTGGAAATGTAAGGCAATTCACACTTCATCACACGGGCCATATGTCACTTGGAGAAATTAACAGATTCTCAATCTCAACTGGAAAAATCATAATTTTCATTGAGTGACATGATCGTACAAGTAATGCATAAATCTGACTTTAGCTGCAAGTCTCTTCGTCTTGTCTCCATGCCCCTTCCACTCACAAGGCATAACGTGATTATTTTTAATGGAGAGAGACCATCTCTAGAGCTCAATGAAGGGAAGGGAAGCTGCCAATTCAAGCAATCACAACTAAGCCACAAGCCAGGTCTATAAATCCACTCACTTTTCTGGCTAAGCTCATGACCCATACAGAGAGAAAGAGAGAGAGAGAGAGAGACTTGTTAAAAGACCTGTTAAATATAAATGTTGCTCCCCACAAGATGTTCCCACATTGTGTTATATCTCAATATGGATTTGTAGTAGCAGGTATACAATCTTGTGCTGATACATTTGTCATATTGTCCTATACGGTTTGTCACATTTTTTGTCTCCACCAGGCCGAAGGCATGGGGAGAGAGTATGTTTTGCACTCCGTCCGTCCGTCCGTGTGTGTGTCCGTGTGTCCGTCCGTCCGTGTGTCCGTCCGTCTGTGAACAGCTAATCTCCGGCATCGTTAACCCGGTCGATGCCAAATTTAGCACACACACTCCCTGGATGCCAACGATGAACCTCTGCCCCAAAATTTCCAGAACGGCCTGTTATAGCGCCACCAGGAGGCCGCTTTGTGCAAAACAAGTTTTTGGACAGTACACCTACAGATTTTGTCCAAACATCACGCAAATTGGTACACAGTCTCTCTAGAGCCATTCAACGAAACGGGTTTTTCAGATTTCTCAGACTCCATCCTGATTGGCTAAGATTGTCTTCCAAAGTTCACAGGAGTGCTCAGTTTCAAACAAAATGCTGCAAATCATGAACACATCGTGTGATTTCCGTGAAATTGCGCACGCACATTCCCACTAGGCCGAGGAAGAAATGCCATGTGAACATTTTCAACTCAGCCTCATGGTGGCGCTATAACTGGCCGAAAAGTGTTTTTACCTCCAATTGCACGGATTTGTGGATAACTTTGTATGCCAACTCCCTAGAGGCCAAGGAAAAACCTTTGCCTGGAATTTTTCACATCTGCTCTTTATAGCGCCACCAGGAGGCCGACATATGTAAAACACATTTTCTAATATTACTCCTTCAGATGTTATCCAAATTTCACACAAATCGGTACACATGCTCTCCATAGTCATGTGATCAAGACGGGTTTGTTTGATTTCTCATAATCCACCTTCATTGCCTACGATTGGCATCTAAACTTTTCAGGAGTAGCCCGCTTTGTACCCGTTTTGTACAAATCGCCACAACTACTCAACGCAGCGTCCGATTGCGGTGAAACTGTGCATGCATATTCCCACTGGGCTGAGGAAGAAATGCCAGTTTTCAAATCAGCCTCATGGTGGCGCTACAACAGGCAAAGCCGTGTCTCACTCACTCACACACACACACACACACACACACACACACACACACACACACACACACACACACACACACACACACACACACACACACACACACACACACACACACACACACACTCTCTCTCCTGGTGGAGACCTGTGCCCAGAAGGGCACTTTTTCTAGTTTTAATATATTTTTATTAGGTTTTTTTCATTTTAAAATACAAGACATACATGACCAAACAAAACATAGGAAATACAACAAGAGACAAAACAAAAAAGTAAACAGAACAAGCGGAAACAAAACAAAATAGACAACAACAAAAACAAAACAGACCCTCACAAGTATCCACCCGCCCTTACCCTCCCATGCCCCGGGGGAAACAGAATAAGTTACTAAGTTTGAGATTCATGCATTAAAGTAATTAAGATTAAATGCTAGCAATAGTGGAAGCAATGTAAAGAAAACAAATTGAACTATTTCATTTTTAAATATTTATATACACACATAGCCTACGGTTTGTCACATTACACTAATACAAGAATGGTATCATCGAATAAAGCAACTTGACTATCACAGAAACTGTCCCTTCATTCAAGGCCAAGTTAAAACAGTCAAATAAATGGGTGGAAATGTTTTTCTTCTTTTCTCCCGACACTCATCTTCATATCTGGCTTATCCAGCTTAGGGGAATCATTACTGCAAGTTCATTTTTAATAAGAAAATATTTTTTTATCTGTAGATGTAAGCACGAGAGATTTAATGAGAGAGTGAGCAACCGAACCAATTAAGGAAGCGCAGTCGGACGTCCCTGATTAGCAGCACTATATGGAACCAAATCACTTGATGAAGTCAGAGGGTTGCCAAACGTCCTGAAATGAACACGTGTTCAAACGCAGTCAGACAGAGAATGAGTGACAGACAGAGGAAGGTGAGCAAACACTGTATCAAATGTCAAATGTTCGAACGGCACACAGACACATACTAGACCATGTTCGACAGCCAGACAGACAAACAGATAAATATGGGCATGTAGGACCGGGAAGGGTTCCAGAAGGACACAGACAGGAAGCCAGCATTTGGCGCCTTATACCAAACTCACTGATTCCCACCTTCACAAACAATCTCATCAAGCACAGTAAAATCCTGAGTGTTAGTCTAACTATAAAAGTGTAAAAATGGACCCATTAGAATAACACTTTTATGGAGAGGCCCCCGCAGTATCTGAACCGCTATATAATATCATATTCCCTCAACATACATCATAATTGATCAAGCCTGGTTGGTCTGGGTTCAGAGCATACCGTGCTAGGGAAGGAAGTCCCTGTCTGTCTGTCTGTCTGTCTGTCTGTCTGTCTGTCTGTCTGTCTGTCTGTCTGTCTGTCTGTCTGTCTGTCTGTCTGTCTGTCTGTCTGTCTGTCTGTCTGCCTGCCTGCCTGCCTGCCTGCCTGCCTGCCTGCCTGCCTGCCTGCCTGCCTCCTGTCTGTCTGTCTGTCTGTCTGTCTGACAGTGCAGAGAAGCCAAATATGTAACACAGCAGTCAGCCTGACAAATGGAGAGGACGATCTGTCCGATGGGGCGTGCCGAAGGCACCCTTCGCACCCTCCGATGAAAGGCTCCCCCTTTCATCACAACTGTCTTTGGAACCAGGTCCCTCCCGAGCGGACATCATGGGGCAGCTCTGTCAAAAAGGGGGGGGCAGAGTGGGCCGGGAATTGACACTGTTTTGCAACGACTCTTTTTGAAAAGAGAGAGGGGGAATCAGAGGAAAGAGACGTTTCCCCTTTCCTGGACCTGTGTGGTTCACTCTGAGTTCAGTCTGCCAGAATTCGTGCAAAGTGAGATCTGCACAGGCACACTATTTGGCAGCCGTGAGACATAAGGCTTTACATGACATGTGAAAATAAGCAACTTGATATGACTGACTCATACAACAGTGGCTCTACAGAGGACCTAATCCTCATTCAGTAAACTCTAATGCGACAGTTTATGAACCTTCATGAGAGCTTTTATTGTTTTCAGTCTTCTGATAACGCAACAAATGTATGATATAAAAAAATCAATAATTGCATACTATCACCCTTTTTTGTCTTTCATGTAGTTGAAAGAGGACATGGTTAACCATGACACAATCACAACTATTTAGCGTGATAGTTATCAGCAAAGCCAACAGCTCCAGAATAGATAAGACAAAACCAAAACTAGCCTCTATTGGATGTCAGCTTTGCAACCGTGCCTATTTTCAAATCATCCCGTGAAGAGTTGTGTGTGGCAGATTGTGTTCTCATTTTCACTGGAGGGAAACTGTTTCATAAAAAAGTTATATGAGTGCGGTTCACTTGGCGCTGCCTCTCTCCAGTACCTTTCAGAGTTCAAGTCTTGCCTCTGGGTTTTGGACTCTGATTAACAAAACAGAGCTGATCATGAGTTCCGAAAAGATGTATAATGCATTATGTTGTGGAAATGAAAATACAGACAGCCTTATGCATTCTTCTGGCAAAAAAAAAAGAATCTTTGCAAACAACGCCCCGAGGGAAAGAAAGCACATAGAAATGTATCGAAGTCTTTTCATGTTCAGCAATTTGACATCTGAGGGCAACTCACTTTAGCTGTTGATTCACTTCACACCTAACACGTGAAATGCACATACTTTATTAAGGACATTGTAAAAGGTAAAGCCCACGGTAAAATATTTGAACGTGTGCATCAGTTTGTGTGTGTTTGTGTACTGCATGTTATCTCTATGTAGTGTGTGGCAGTGGCACTATATATGTTATCGTATTTTTAACAGAAGCTACTGTACTGTATGTGTCCATGACACATTTCCCTATGGGACAATGAAGTCTTTCTCATCTTGGTCTTATCTTATTCGATGATAGTGGGGTATGATGTATTCAGATAAATGTAAAAATAAATCACTCTGGTGCCCGATATGCAAGCCCTGCCTGCGCCATCTCTTCTTTTATGTTCATGAGATATGCTCACTATTATGTAGGCTACTCTTGACCTTGACCTTGATTTTGACCTTGGCCGTTTTGGCCTAAAGGTTTCCACAATGTGTTGCGTAATGACACATTGTGAGCTTGTAGATCTGCTATTTTTGAATAGCTGAAATATAAAATGGGCTTGGTTAAACATATTTTTTGGAGTAGGCTATACTGATCACTTCAAGCAATTGCCATGAAAAGCCATGTACTGTATCTATTCTGGAGTTATTGTTTTGCCCAGACAGCCAAACACGCACGCACGCACGCACGCACGCACGCACACACACACACACACACACACACACACACACACACACACACACACACACACACACACACACACACACACGCGCACACACCCGGGAGCGATTACAATACCCTGACCGCAGCAATGCGTGATCAAAAACATCCAAATCAATTCTGTTCCAGTCAGTGTATACAGTTCACAACTGTAACGTTAGGACCTGGATTTTCTATAATAAACTGTAGCAGCAGCAGCAGTAGCCAAAAGGATTGAAAAGTCAAGCTTCCCACACAAACTGGGAAAGTCTTGGTGTAGCATTGTTCCCCTCCCTTAATTACAAACCATCAAGAAACCGAGCCTCGCCGAAGACACTAAACCTGTTTGTTCCAGTGTTCAGTGGCCAACAGTTAGGTTAGGTAGCTACTAGCAGTGGAGGGTACAGTAACAAAGTACATTTACTTTAATACTGTACTTAACCCATTTTGACTTGAGATCAGATTCTAAAAATGTCTTCTACACGCTGACAGTTTTATGAAAAAGCTATGTTTCTATGTCAGTGGTTCTTCGATTTTTCAAAAATAGCAGACCTACAAGCTCGTAGCGCGCCACTCGGTGGCGCGCTATGAGCTTGTAGATCTGCTATTTTTCAATAGCTAAAGCATAACATAATGCTAACACCAAAAGGGGTTCCCAAATGTCTAGCAGTTTTAGGATGTTCACAAGATCAAAAAAGCCAAATCAAAGAAAGCCAATAGGTCGTGTTGTCATTGTTATCCTATTGGACGTTTCATGAATCTGAACTTTTGGAATGCAAACTGTAAATGCTATGATTCCTCTTGTCTATGGTGTGAACTGTCAGACAGACCTCAAAGAAAAGTCCCACACAGATCAAATAACACCAGACAAGCTTAAGAAACTTCCATCTGGGATAAGACCAGAGAGACAGGGGACCCGGGCACTAATTATTCAATAATACACAGCAGAAATCTGTGTTGATTTGTCATCATAGCAACTCCATCAATGCTATGGTGACTCAGCTGTCATGTGGTCAGAGCACTTCCATTTCCCAACGGCTCCCCTCAATGTCTTTTCACTTGTAAGTGACAATCGCGTTTTCACCTCGGAAAATCTGACTCGATGCACGGCTTGTTAGATTTGGCTTGCTCCACATCTCTTTTTGACCCCCTTTTGAGTGTATGTGGCTCCAGAGGGTGATTTATGAGTGTCATAAGAAACATGGGCAAATGTTGGATTTTTCTAACCTCAACACGAGTTATTTTGTTTGTTGTCAGGATGTGGTTGAAACATCATCTTCGGAGCCTCTAGATAGGCTATCGCGGTCGGCTGGGCCGAAATCCAATATTTGTAGAGGTTTTTGTCTCACTGAAAGGGCTGGTTGAAAAAAAATCCTCCACAATTCTAGTCCTTAAGAGACTAATCAGGAACAGGGTCAAGTATGTCATAACAATGGCCACGTCCAACACAAGTAAAAAGGTCTCCACGTTGTGAGAATGCTCGTGGTATATTCATACGCAGTAAACTAAAGAGCATAACTCATTTGGTTTGGTTTGTTCCACTCGTCCTGCATTGGACCACTAAGCCAATGTTGGTGAAGGCTCAGAGCAGAAGTGCTATAATGTTACAGCTCAGAGCTCAATGGTTTTGACAAGATCAAGTGGTAGGATATTTTATATTGTGACAAACAGACAGATATTGGTCAGATATTCTTTTACTCAGCACAACCCAAGGTTGCACCGCTTTTAATTTGGACCCTTTGGACACTTTGGGCTCCATTTTCGTCACCGCTAAACCCCTTATCCCTAAACTTCTTTGCCTTTTTTTTTTTTACTATTTTGCAAAACATTTTTGAATAGTTAAAATGGCCAGTCTACAAGCTCACAACGTGTCAATGTAGATTGGCTAGTTGAACTATTCAAAAATGTTTTTCAAAATAGTAAAAAAGGCAAAGAAGTTTAGGGATAAGGGGTTTAGCGGTGACGAAAATGGAGCCCAATTTGAATCTTTTGGAGGCTTTTTTACAGGGACCTTTAAAGTCTGTTCACTATACTTGATCCTGGTTTGTGTGAACTTGTAGTTTCACGGAGCATTTAAAACCTTATAAAACATGATATATTGTATATTTATATTGCTATTGTTTTGGAGCTAGTGTTTAGACAGACAGCTTCAGTTTGTTAACCGCAGCATATTTGGCTGCTGGAGAGGGAACAAAAAGGAACATCTCTGAGCCAAGTGAACTTGTATAACCTTGACCCCTTGTCTCCCCAACACCCACATATCTCTCTCTCTCTCTCTCTCTCTCTCTCTCTCTCTCTCTCTCTCTCTCTGTCTCTCTCTCTCTCTCTCTCTCTCTCTCTCTCTCTCTCTCTCTCTCTCGCGTGCGCGCACACACACACACACACACACACACACACACACACACACACACACACACACACACACACACACACACACACGCACACGCACACGCACACACGCGCTTTTAACACACTGAAACACACCAAGAAATGCATTTTACAGTAGGTGCATGTGCAGCAGTTTAAATTCAAACCAATCAGTTAAATCTATAATCTATATATGAGTTAATAATACAATGGTTAATAATCAATCCCTTTGATTCGGGCATGAAATCGTTAAAAAGTAGTGAAAAGGCTCATCTACAAATCTACTAGTTTCGCTAGCCCTATTTTATCTCTATCCCCACATAAACACAAGCACACACGCACGCGCACACACACACACACACACACACACACACACACACACACACACACACACACACACACACACACACACACACACACACACACACACACACACACACACACACACACACACACACTCTCGACTATCTCTCACACAAGCTCTAGCTAAGTGTCTGCACCGCCAATGCTATGACCCCTGACCTCCTCCCTCCCTACCCCTCCCCTCCCCTCCCCTCCCCGGTCCCTCTCCTATTATATCTCCCATGCGGTCAGTCTGGAGGCTGACGGGGCGGTGGGGTGGGGTGGGGTGGGGGGGGTGCTTGGTGGGCGGTGCAGGAAGAGCTCTGGTGATTAGGAGTTGGAGGCCATCGCTGGGGGTGAATGGAACCCTGACCCTGTTGTCCCATTCCTGGCAGTCACCCTGCCACTCCAGGAGTGAGGAAGAGGCCCAGGAAATATTTGTGGTGGATCCACACCCCGGACTAGATAATGTGTGTAGTGTATCCACTAGTGTATCCACTACTATACCCGGGGTTTTCAATCTTTTTATACTAAGTATACCAGCACAGAAAATATCTGGCTGTCCAAGTACCACCATAATACTAAATACAGGAGCGTATAGACCTGCCCCATCCTATTCAGCTATGTATTAACACAGGATGTAGAATGTCATTTATTCTTTGAATTGTTTTGTTTTTGTTCCATTCCTAAGCCAGTTTAGCTGCTGCTCTGAGAAACTAATCAGCACAACTGATTCTAATGTGATTAATCCGTCCTCAAGTAACTAACGGCTAGGTGTGCTGTCATGCTCATTTCAGCACGGCTGGAGAGCTACCAGTATTTTAAATATTTCATTCCACTTTTGTCTTTTTTCTCCTTCTTTGGGTGACTCCTCTGAGTACCACCAGAGGAGGGCTCAAGTACTGTACCAGTGGTTGGGAACCTCTGCACTATACGCACGCACGCACGCACGCACGCACGCACGCACGCACGCACGCACGCACGCACGCACGCACGCACGCACGCACGCACAGCCCACGGCAATATCCTCTACAGATTTCTCAGATCAAATCCGATCTGGAGGATTGAGAGAACAGGTGGAGGATGTGAATGGAACCCTGTCCTCCCTCCTCCCAGTGAGCTGTATAAGCATTCCTCACGGAAGCATATTAGTGCTTTCACTGTTCCTAATTTACGTTAACAACATGACAACATTTGTTCTTGTTCACGAATAAAACTGAATCCATATACTTTTTGGGCCCCAAATTAACCTCAGTAAGGCCATGGATTTTCAGATCAGACTGGGTGACAATGTTATCAAAAGTTAAGAAGGTCTTTCCTATATCTGGGTTGTATTTAAGATAACAATCTTTCCGGTGATAAAATGACAACAAAAGTCATCAAGAAAGTCAACCAAAGAATAACATTTTTGGGCAGCATTTCCTCGTTGATCACAGTAAGAATGCACTGAGGACACCAGCTGGAGCACTCTAGCACCTCAAAAGGTACTAACTATACAGAAGTCTCAAAACAAACTAATCAGACTGCTACTTGACCTCACACCTACATAATGAGTCATTATGCTATAGGTTGCTAACTCAGGGTAGAGGACAGAGTACAGCAACTCGCAATGGGCCTGGTTGTCAAGATACACAAGAGACCAGCAGTGACCATGAACCTGTCAAACTATCTGGGTCCCCAGATGATTAGCTTAATGGCCAACATTGTTTTTAGACTCAACAATAAACAGGAAGCTGAGTGAGTGAGTGAGTGAGTGAGTGAGTGAGTGAGTGGGTGCAGGGTGAGTGAGTGAGTGAGTGAGTGAGTGAGTGAGTGAGTGAGTGAGTGAGTGAGTGAGTGAGTGAGTGAGTGAGTGAGCGGGTGAGTGAGTGAGCGAGCGGGTGAGTGAGTGAGCGAGTGAGTGAGTGAGTGAGTGAGCGGGTGAGCGAGCGAGCGAGCGAGCGAGTGAGTGAGCGAGTGAGTGAGTGAGTGAGTGAGTGAGTGAGTGAGTGAGTGCGTGCAGGGAGGGTGAGTGAGTGAGTGAGTGAGTGAGTGAACTCATAACATAAGTGAATGTGCTCTCAAGCGAGCCATTTACAGAGTGAGCAATGAAAAGAGGCAGCAAGGGGGGGGGGGGGTGAGCGCATGTGAGTGAGCGTGTGCATGAATGAATGAATAAGAGAACATGCAAGTGAGTGAATGAATGTGAACGGGCGAGTTGAGGAAATGAGGTGCTGGGCCTTCAGCGGGGGAGCGCTTTTTCAAACGCAGGTGCCTCAATTGTCCGCCAAACAAAGCCCCCATAAGTGGGCCAACCTGTGAATGAGTGTCCATTAAGAACGGGGGGACAATGACAGGCACGTGAATAAATGACTGGATGAATGAATGGGATGAATGGATGAAGAATGGAGCGCTCAGACGACGGACGCATTCTCTTCTCTCCCCAGAGGGGAAGGAGAGAAAGAAAAGGTGGAAAGAGAGGAGTGCATGCATGGAGGCTTGTATATGGAAGGCTTGTATGGAAGGGAAAAATAACAGGAGGAGATTTAGGGGTAAAACGAGACGGAGGGGGAGACAGAAGAAGGAGAGAGAGGGAAGGTGGGGGGGGGGGGGGTCGGAGTGGGAGACGGAGAGAGAGACAGAGAGAGAGAGAGAGAGAGGTGGGTTGCAACAGAGAGCAACATAGAGGTGGGGAGGGAGGAAGAGTGGGGGGGGGGGGGACGCTGGGTTTTAGGCAGCCCATCCTGCACAATGTGACATGGCACACGCTATTAATTCTGGCTCAGCGGAGAGACCCTGCCTAGCCATCTGCTCGGGGTCAGGGGCATTTGCTGGGGTCGGCTTCACATCTACCCCCACGCCTATACACCTCCCTCCCTCCCTCAGACACACACACACACACACACACACACACACACACACACACACACACACACACACACACACACACACACACACACACACACACACACACACACACAGCCCCTCCCATGCATGTCGCCTGGCAGACACCCGGCGAGGCCCGCGTGCATTTCCATAAAACAATGCAAGCCAACCTGCTCCCGTGGCGGAGGCGGGGGGAGAGGAGAGGAAGAGAGGGGTGGGGGCAGTTGGGCTGCAGAGCGACGGCTTGCCCCCCACCCCCCCCACCCCCATTAACAATAAGGCCTGTCCGATGAAAAGGGCCTTGGTGAACTTGATATACATTACAAAAGAGCCCCGCCACCACACCATGAGGACGGCCCGGCCCTGGATGGCGACCTGCGGTTAAATTTGAGCTTGGCGTTCGTTCGTTTGTTTGCAGTCTATTCCCCCTGACCACTGCCCGACACACACGCACGCACGCACGCACGCACGCACGCACGCACGCACGCACGCACGCACACACACACACACACACACACACACACACACACACACACACACACACACACACACACACACACACACACACACACACACACACACACACACACACACACACACACACACACGACACACGCGCACTCCCTCCCCCCTTTTTGAAGTGTGTCAGACTGGTGTTGCCGGGTGGGTTTAGTGTTCACTTCCACATGAAAAAAGGAGCATAGCGACTAAGAAGAGAAAGAAGGAGAAGCGAGAGGGAGAGAAAGAGAGAGACAGACAGACAGAGGGTAGGTCAGATTTCAGAAGCTTGTTTTAACTTGTTCTGAAATTGATACATGCATTTATTTGGGATTATTATTAATATTAATAATTAATTTGAAATGAATCATTACTTCATTTATTTGGGATTATTATTCATTATTAATTATTAATTATTATTACCCTTATTATTATTATTATTATTATTATTATTATAACAACATATACAGAGCAATGTAAACAAAATGAACAGAATGATGGAAGACAAGTTGAACAGCACAGTGATAACAGATTGGAGTCGGAGCTGCCAAAGCTGTTGATGCTGAAGGTTGGGATTATAGAACCGGAATAAGTGAAGATCCGAGCAGAACTGTCTGGGACAGATGTCAGTACACATGTACCACCAAACAAACCATATCCTCCATATCCAATTATTCTCTCCATCCAACATACAAGAAAGGCATGATGTTTAAAAACAGATTAGACTTCCTGATTTCCTTGACCCGCACAGTTTGTATTTATTTGTCCGGTGTGACCAGGGGTGTTTA
The DNA here is from genome assembly GCF_951216825.1 of Electrona antarctica. NCBI lineage: Eukaryota > Metazoa > Chordata > Actinopteri > Myctophiformes > Myctophidae > Electrona > Electrona antarctica. The sequence goes on along the minus strand of NC_136802.1, from coordinate 31,352,818 downwards.
TGGGTAAAGAGGGGGTTTAAGCCCCCTGCACTCCATTCCCCATGAGGCTAAATCCATTAATCTGTTCCTGGACAGGACATGTCTGGAGGCCAAAACAAACACATAGGATGATGCCCCGCCCCTCTCTCATGACATCACAGAGGCTAACATTGGCCCCTTAAAGAAGGGAGGTGACACACTGGAAAAAGGAGGAGGCTCCGGCATTTAAAACATTGCCTCAATGAAGTGACTATAGTACACTTCACCTTGAGAGAATAAGGTACTCCTTAAAAAATGGTCACGCATAGTGATATCACGTCTAGTCACGTCTCCGCAGGACACGGTATATATGGACATGAACCCTGATTGTGATAGCACGTCTAGTCATGTCTCCAGGACACGCTATGGACATTGAACCCTGGACATGGCCATGAACCCTTTCTCCATACTGTACCTGTTTTACATTGTGCATTTCTTGGTCAAAGTTGATCCCATGCCAAAGCGACAGCACTCGCCCAGCAGTCTGACGTCACCCAGGCAGATGCGCGCACACGCCGATCTGCCCCAGCAGTACGACGAGACTGCCGACGAGCGGCGCCGGGAAGGGTTGTGTGACTTTTGTCTTTATCCTGCAGATCTTCGCACAATGGTCGCGATGGTTCTCGCATTCCAGTCTCTCGTGCATTCGCTGACAGATACCTGTCCATTGAAACTCTATAGACGTGCCCGCCCCAAAGTTATTTGTGCATGCAGCCCCGCCTGGCAGCCGGCGAAAACTAGAGTTCTCATCAAACCCTGTACATTCAAGACACTGCCCCGCTGCCACCCTTATATCTCCATATATGGAGCTGACCTGTTCTGACATTCCATATTTGACCTCATCACACCCTGTACACTCACGACACGCTCCATATATGGCCAGTGCACACGTCCTCGCCCTTCAGGGCGAGGTCGCTTCTTCTTTTTTTTTTTTTTTTTTCGGCTTTCGCCTTTATTTTAATGGAGGGACAGACAGTAGGCTGACAGGAAATGGGGAGAGAGATGGGGGGAAGACATGCAGTAAAGGCCGTCGGGATCGGGAGTCGAACCCACGGCACACTGCCAGACTGGATTACCAGCCAAGGTGCCTGGACCACTGAGCTACGGCCCAGGCCACGAGGTCGCTTCTTGCCCTCAGGCGTACTGGTAATCTTTGGGTGGGTAGACGGTGAACTTGCTGCGTTGGTCATTTTGAAAGTAACTCTGAAGTCAAAAAATTGCGGGCACCCCTGGTCTATCATCATCATTTCAAGTGTTGTTTTTGTTTCCCACACCACACACTCAAAATGTGCCCATTCATTTTACAAGCTTTCAAATAGTGTGGTCAAATATTCTTGTTAATTAAACGGCCAAATTTGTTGTACATACACAGTGATGGAGGAGAGAGAGATGGGGGGGGGGGGTGACACGCAGCAAAGGTCGTTGAGATCGCGATTCGAACCCGCTGCACTCTGTCAGGCTGGGTGCCCGGACCGCTACCATAGCCATCCAGGCCTCTCAGTGATCTTTCAATTTATTGACAGCCTTCTTAGCAAACAAGAGACACAATGTTGTTTTAGATGTATCGCCAAAGGATAGACCACAGCAAACTTTGGAATGGGATGCTTTCATTAGTCATTATACCAGTTTATACATTGTAATATGAGCGAGTGTCTTGTGAGCAGAATTAGAGGTTAAAGTTCATGGGTCCAAATGAGCAGGTGACATCGACAACAGCCAGCAAGTATAGGCCGGTGACCTCGAGGCGCAGAGAAAGCAAGTGAGAGAGAGCAAAAGGAAAAAACAAGAGAAAAAGCAAGGGACGGAGAAAGCGTGAGAGAGAAAGAGACAGAGGGAGGGAGCGAGACGGACTAGTGGTGTAGAGTATGGCTATAACAGAGGCCTCTCAACAGCCCCCGAGATGATCGAGACCTGAAACCACACCTGTGAAAAGGAACAGAGACCTGATGGCAGAACTCTTTCTTTTTTTTGCGGCTTTCACCTTTATTTTATATTTTTGAGTGGTGCAACCACTCCAAGGAACAGCAATGTCCGTGTTAACCTATGTGACTGTGTGTTAACCTATGTGTTAACCTATGTGTGTGACCATGAGTACCAGTAGGGGCAAAAGTGGCGCTGTTGTGCCAGAAACAGAGAGAGAGAGATAGTGCTGCACTGTTGCCTGCTAATGAGAGAGAGGGGGAGAGAGGGGGGGGGGGGGGGGGATGTGACATGCAGTAAAGGCCGTCGGGATCGGGAGTCGAACCCGCGGCACACTGCCAGACTTGGACTACCGGCCAAGGTGCCTGGACCGCTGAGCCACGGCCCAGGCCGGCAGAACTCTTTCTAATCAGACTAGTGTTGTCGTTGATGAAAACATCCCTCACACTGATCCTCTGAGCCAGAAAGAAACGCCAACGGATCCAACCTGTCTCATGTATAGGACTGCTGTAGGACTGTTGCTAGACATGAAGAGTGGGTCAAAACACCATATAATAGAGTCTGCTAAAGGTTTGGTGTGTGTGTGTGTGTGTGTGTGTGTGTGCGTGCGTGCGTGCGTGCGTGCGTGCGCGCGCGACTGCACGTGCTTGTGTGTATACGCGCGTGTGTGCGTGCACCGCTCATGTCGGCGCGTGTGGTACAAGCGTGCGGCCCGTCTGTCCCCATTCCGGCCTCTCCCATGTCCTCACGGTGCTTATAAACCAGCCCCATTACCTTTAAATAAAAAAACATCTTCCAGACTTTTCCCCTACTCTCTCCTTTTCTTTCCGTTCATTTTTAGTCTCTTCCTGCCCTCGCTGCGGGTTACCTCTGAATCCTGATTGGGCGGCAGCCCTGATGGGCCAAGGCGGTGATGTCACCGCTGTTATTTGCAATAGGATGAGCTCACTGGTCCAAAACCACAGGGACACTGGCATCCAAGTGTCAGGGAGCGCATGTGTCTGGGTCTGCTATTGGGCCCCGGCTGGCGTTGGCCTCTCTCTCTGTCTGGCTATCGGTCCGGTTAATTCCATTATTATTTTGCTGGCTCGGGGAGGTTTGGAAAACAAAAACGGGGGTTGACTGACGGAGGAGGAGAAGGGTTTGGAAATAATAAGCGCTGTGTAGAAAGGAAACAAGTGACAGTATGTGGTGGTGGGCAAGCGAAATAAAGGAGAGAGAGAGAGTCAGTGACAGAAGGAGGGAGAGCAAGAAAGAGAGAGCTAGACGACGAAGGACTATAAGGAGAGAGCGAGAGTGTGCAACAGAAGCAAGAGAAAGAGAGACTGCTCTCTTGGTGCGGCAGAGCGCACGGAGGCCACGAGCGGAGGTCTCTAGAGGCAGACAGGCAAGAGGCAGACAGAACATGGAAACAGTGACACAGAGTGCAAGTTGGGCCAGAGAGCGCTGATAAAACGCTATAACGGCTGCGCGTCGAGTCTCGCACCAAACATTGAAGAATCAAGAGTCAAGAGAATGAAGAGGGCTTATTTGTCACTCACTCATACAGGTATACAAACTGGCGTGGCATGTTCCGACAACTTATAGGCTGTGCTAACAACAATACAATATGGATAATACTGGATTTTAAAGCGAATATAAAAAGAACAAGACAAATAAGCAAAACAAAACTTTGGCAGCAGTGGGGGTCAGTCAGATCATTTAGTGTCAGACTTACAGAATGTGCAGTAAGATGCATCCAACAGTGGTTTTCAACCAGTGGTCCGGAGACCACCAGTGGTCCTTGAGGGGGTTCCAGGTGGTCCCCAGCAAAATGATGGAGAGTTGGTAACCAAATGGACCCTTATATACCTTTAACCCTTATATATATTTAACCCATTTTGACCTGAGATCAGATTCTAAAAATGTCTTCTACATCCTGACAGTTTTCTGAAAAAGCTATGTTTCTGTCAGTCGTTCTTCGATTTAAAAAAAATAGCAGATCTACAAGCTCATAGCGCGCCACTCGGTGGCGCGCTATGAGCTTGTAGATCTGCTATTTTTCAATATCTAAAGCTAATGCTAATGCTAATACCAAAAGGGGTTCCCGCCCAACTCTTGAGAGCGTAAAAAATAGTTAAACATCTGCATTATTTAATGTACAAGAAGTCTACTGCACCATTAGAGAATGTAGAAGAATTGTCATTTTGATCGTTTGCCTGTTATCTCCTAAACCCACAGCATGAAATCCTATCCAACAACACTAAAAATATTCTATGTTTTGGGTCTGAGAGGCTAGGGCTGTATTTTGAGTGTCCAGGTCTTATGACTTAACTTAAGACCTGGAGGTGTGGCCAATGCTGTTTGGCCACTCAAAATAGCTAAACAGCATTGGCCACGCCTCCAGGTCTTAAGTTAAGTAATAAGACCTGGTACTTAAGACACTCAAAATACAGCCCTTATTAAATGTCATCAAGTGGTGGCCCGTGGCTCAAATGCAGAATAAATAATGGGCCTTGATATGAAAAAAGATTGAAAACCACTGATCAATATTATGAATCATCGTTGTTAGGGTGTTGAATTGGTAGTCTGTTGATTATAAATTCAATGTAGTAACGGCCAGGCATATGATATGACAGAGTCTGCTCAATCCTATACCACAGGGGTGGGCAACTTTGACGATGGAGAGGGCCACTATATTTCCACACTCACTCCAGAGGGCCATATATTAGTCGTAGCAAAAATAGCCGATCTACAAGCTCAAAACGCGTCGCGCTGCGACACGTTTTGAGCTTGTAGATCGGCTATTTTTGCTATATTCAAATTGAAATCAAATGCCTTTAATTATACGAGTGTTGAAGCATTGAGCTACTAATTTAGACTGAAGTAATTAAAGCGGGTCATGTTTGCATGTTGTGGAATTGTAAACAGCTGAAACCAATATTATATCAGTATTCTGACATTAACCTGAGGGCCGCATTAAGTGAAGGTGGGGGCCGCATGTGGCCCCCGGGCCGCCAGTTGCCCACCACTGCATACCATATGATCACAACACATATACAGTAGCAGCACAGCAGTGTGAGACACCATGGGGCGCAACGCGAGTATACAGTAAATCAGGCATATAAGCATGCTTCCTCTGCATGCATCCACTTAAGAACCACTGCTGCTGAACCAATTCCTGATGACTTTATGTTGTGGGCAGAGGGATTTGGGGGGGGGGTGAGGCTGTCATATCATACATGGCTTGTAATTGGGTTGATCTACTACAACAAACATCCTAAATTGCACAACATACACATCAGTTGGTAGACCGGGAGAGAGTGGAAGCCAAGGCCCATTGTGTGCAGCATGCAAACAAGCAGGCAGACCCTCTTTCTCTCTCGCTCACGCACGTGTGTGTGTGTGTGTGTGTGTGTGTGTGTGTGTGTGTGTGTGTGTGTGTGTGTGTGTGTGTGTGTGTGTGTGTGTGTGTGTGTGTGTGTAAATCAATTAATATATGCACACTTGTGTGAGTGCATGTGCGTGCGGGTGTGGGTCACTCTGGGCAGCTGGCCAGACAGCTCGGAAGGAAAAGAGTGGGCTTCACCACAGGAGGTTGGTCTGGGCACTGTGCCAGTCAGACACACACACACACACACACACACACACACACACACACACACACACACACACACACACACACACACACACACACACACACACACACACACACACACACACACACACACACACACACACACACACACACACACACACACACACACACACACACACACACACACACACACACACACACACACACCCTCAGGCTATGCAGTCCTACTGTTCGTGCCCGCGGGTTGGCCAGACCGCTCACTGACTACCAGAGAAAGACATGCACGCACGCACGCACGCACACGCACACACACACACACACACACACACACACACACACACACACACACACACACACACACACACACACAAGGTCGGAAGACAAGAAAGGAGAAAAGAGAACGGAGGTTGAAATCAAGCAAGTCAATGAGATAGGGGTGACACAAAGAAGGGCAAGAGAGGGAGAGAGGGAGAGAGAGAGAGAGAGAGGGAGAGAGGGAGGGAGAGAGACAACAGAGAGAAACAAACGAGAACAAAAGGCGAGAGTGGAAAAGCAATGAGATAAGGGTGCGTGGGCAGGGGAAATATGTGCACGACTGCACGTGTGTAAGGGAGACACGGACAAACGATAAAAGACAGAGAGAAAGAGGGCTTTGTGTGTGTGTGTGTGTGTGTGTGTGTGTGTGTGTGTGTGTGTGTGTGTGTGTGTGTGTGTGTGTGTGTGTGTGTGTGTGTGTTGAGAGAAAGAAAGGAGAGAGCGAGGGAGCAAGTAGCACAGGAAAAATAATTGAATTATGGGAAGTGAAGAACCTGACACATGGTGCAGAGAGCGGGAGAGAGAGAGAGAGAGAGAGAGAGAGAGAGAGAGAGAGAGAGAGAGAGAGAGAGACAGAGACAGAGAGAGAGGCGCGATGGTAAAACAGAACATAGATGAATTATTCTCTAGACACAGAATTAAGCCAAGTAAATAGTAAACATCTGCTGCATGCATTTCTCTAGCGCCTTTATCCAAAGCTGTTTACAATGTGGTATACATTTACCCTTTCAAACACCTACTCACACATTGGCGGTGGAGGATGCAACCATGCATGCAAGGCACCACCCTGCCCATCAGTAGCAGTTAGGTGTCTTGCTCAAGGACACTTTCACACGAAGCCAGGAGAAATCTGGACTTGAACCTGCAGGGACCTATTGGTCCCCAGATGGTCACTATAGTCTCCCCTGAGCTACTGCCACTTACCGGCCGCAAGAAACAAAGTGCAGAGAGAGAGAGAGAGAGAGAGAGAGAGAGAGAGATTGGGAGACAAACCTTTCTGCCATGAGGGGAGGCCTGAACTTAAACACAAGGTCAACGGTATTTCCTCAACAGCGCAAGTGTCAAGTGTACCTTTTGTTCTCTGGCCTGCTCCCCTCCCGCCTGCCGCTGCTGCTGTCTTCCATCCATCGGAGTAGAGAGAGAGGAAGGGACAGTGGGGGAGGGAGGGAGGGAGGGAGGGAGGGATACGTGGAGGAAGAGAGAGGGAGGTATAGGAGAGTGAGAGATAGATTGCGAGGGAGACAGAGTTGCGGGAGTAAATTCTGGATGTATTTATTTATTTCATTTCGCCGTACAAACCACGCAAATAGCTTTTCAAGTGAGATAAGCGGTGTTGCAAAGCATAATGTGCAAACTTTAAATTAGGCTTATGAAGGGAAGATAAGATAATGAGAGTGACAGAATTCAGAGGGCGTGAAAAAGCAGTGGATGGAGAAAAGAGAGAGACAACGTTGGGATGCGAGTATAAAAACACGACAGCAGAGAAAGGTAAAGGGAGATCATCCCTTTTTAGGGAGAGAGAGAGAGAGAGAGAGAGAGAGAGAGAGAGAGGGAGAGGGACGGAGAGAAAGAAAGAGGAGAGAGAGAGAGGGGGGTAGAGAGAGAGGGGGAGAGGGACGGAGAGAAAGAAAGAGGAGAGAGAATTGGGAAGAGAGAGAGAATGTCTGTGTCGGTGCCAGAGTGAGGTATAGGGTTTCCTGTGGCTTGTTTTCCTGACTTAACTGTTCTTGTAAGCCCTTCGTCCACTTCCCCCTTAACCCATACACACACGCACACACGCACGCACACGCACACGCACACACGCACACACACACGCACACACACACACACACACACACACACACACACAGAGACGACACAAACACACAGAGCCAGAGGCCATCGTTCGTCGCTCGACGGACTCACTCCTCCTCACATCATATATACCAACATATATCGTATAAGGAGATAAAGACATATGGAAAACTGAGCCCTCGTTCCCTCAAGCTATTCCCAATCCGGCGCTCTAGTTACACCGCCATGTTCCAGAGCGCAATTCCTCACTGTTCAGTTGAGTTTACTTAGGCAAAGGACCGTCTCCTCAGAAACGCGGCACAATCATCCCCCGGAGCACTTAATCTCTGTTATTGGAACTCGGCTCACATCAGTCCACGTTCCATCCAAATATTATTGGAGACTATGATAATAAATGTTACAATAAATATGTGAAATAACCAAAGTGCATAACAAAGCGAGTAACTTGAAATTTGACATGAATGGGTTGGTATGTCTGTATACATTACATAGAATGTAACATCAATCTGTGCTAAAATGAATATACAAAATGACAAAATTGATGCAATTTGAAACAATCTTATGTCACAAAACTATAGTGGTTTTTGATATAATTATTAATCAAAATAATACTTTAAAACTTCAAACCTAAATAATTTAACTAGAAAAAGGTATACACTCCTCTGAGCACAGATCTCCGGAAGGCTCATCATAGCCAATCGGAATGGAAAATGATACAGTATCTTCATATACATGACGAAACAATTTGTCTGTACAACCTATAGGGTTCAAGAGTTATAGGCCAAAACGTGAAGTGGCGTCCTGTTATATCGCCACCATGAGATCATTGAGATGGTGACCAGCCGATTTGAAAAAATATGGTGTGTAGAGGATTAATCCAGAAGAGTCAGAGATTAGCTCAGACAGACAGACAGACAGACAGACAGACAGACAGACAGACAGACAGACAGACAGACAGACAGACAGACAGACAGACAGACAGACAGACAGACAGACAGACAGACAGACAGACAGAGGTGAGAGCGTATATACACACAATTTGCATTTCAATATACCAGGAAGTATAAAAGTCATGAACAACTATGACTCAAGCGAAGGTTGTCATTGTTAGTTGCCATAATTGCTTTCTCTGGATACATGTGTGCTTGTGGCAAAAACAAACGACCTACAGGTGTGCATCTTCACCTTTCACTTGACACGTCTGGCAGGTGTGGTGGTGTTTCAGCTCACCTTTGTTTTGGCCTTTGCAGTACCCTCTGGTGGACACATTGCTGACAGAGTGACACATACGTGCATCAGTGTTTCCCAAACGTTTTCATGTCAAGGATCCCCAAATTGACACTAATTAGCCCGCGGGCCCCCAATTTGAAGAGATATGCCAGGGACCCCCATAAGAGAAGATTTTTACGGATCTAGCAGTGGATCAACCCCTTTTAATTTCAAGGACCCCCAGTTTGACACGCATTAGACTCTATACGGACCCCCATTTAATGGCATTTCTATCTCTGAGACCCCCATTTATATTGTAAAATCAATGTTAATCTAACTGAGAGTGTGCAAATGGAACAGAGTTACAGACCCATAAGGGTCCATTTGGTTCCAAACTATAATTTAGCTGGGGACCCCCTGGAACACCCCCAAGGACCCCTGCGGGTCCCTAGACCCCACTTTGAGAACCACTGACATGTACTGTACATAACATTATAGAAAGAAAGAGTGTACAAGGGTCATTCTCTGCATGGGTCTTTTAAAGGCCTGAGGGGCACTATCAGAAGTTTAGAGAGAGAGAGAGAGAGAGAGAGGGTATTTTCTCTCTTCTGCTATAATTTGGCAGCAAAGCATAACGGCACAGCATAGTGAGGGGCAGCAGTAGCTCGTCTGGGAACCCAAAAGGCTCCCGGTTCGAACCCCGACTCCTCCTGGCTTTGTGTTCTTGAGCAAGACACTGCACCCCTAACTGCCCCGTATGAGCAGGTTGGTGCCTTCCATGGTATAGCCTCCACCGTCACTCTGTGTTCGTGTTTGTGCGTGCGTGCGCGCGTGCGTGCGTGCGTGCGTGCGCGCGCGCGCGTGCGTGTGTGTGTGTATGAATGTAACGCCCATTAAAAACAGAAAAGGCATTATAGAAATACAGACCATTTATTGTATGCGGTAATATAACAAGTGACACTGAAAACATTGCTTGACACTATAGTCTGTTAACAATGGATGACCCTGGCAGCTATAGGAATTAAAGCTCTTGATAAAATTGTCAAGATATGGCTAATTTATACTTTATTTAAAATAAAAAGAACAATTTCTTGTTTTAAACCATATACTTTTGTGCCATATACAGTACAGTTACCTCCTGTAGGTGATTTCTACTTCAGAGATGGTCCACACTGCATTCAGTGCATCCATGCCAGATGCCAGTTCAGAGCCCCATGGAGTCCAGAAGCCACAAGTACATGTTGGGTTTCCTTCTTCCCTGTCGTCCTTCCTCAGCCAAACCACTCCATCCGATACGTCCACCTTCTGTCCAGATGATTCATTCTAAAGAAACACTGCAACAAAGAGCCAGAGCAATGTAAAACAGCCTATACTTTCACAACCGCATGCAAGCAAGTGCACACAGACACAAACACATACAGTACACACAGACCCGCGCACACACACACACACACACAGACACACGCACACGCACGCACACGCACACACACACTGACACACACACACACACACACACGCGCACGCACGCACGCACACACGCTTGCGCACACGCACTCACACGCACTCACACAACACAAACCCACACGGACAGCCTATTAAAAGGAAAATGCACATGCCCACAAATGCATTCCAACAGAACCAAACATAGGCAGTCACGTATTTACTTACACAGTATCAAATCAACTACACTGCCACTGTGTGTGTGTGTCTGTGTGTGTCTGTGTGTGTGTGTGTGTGTGCGTGCGTGCACGCACGCACGCACGCATGCACGCACGCACGCACGCACGCACGCACGCACGCACGCACGCACGCACGCACGCACGCACGCACGCACGCACGCACGCACACGTGCACACGTGCACACACGCACGCACACACACACACACACACACGCACACACGCACACACACACACACACGCACACGCACACACACACACACACACACGCACACGCACACGCACAAGCACACGCACACACTTCTGCTCTGAAGCCCAACGGCAACACCGTTGCTGCCACCGCAGTCCCCGGCTCTGTTCCAGAGCAGACCAGAGCGATGACATCATTCCTCTCTTATACCCCCCCCAGCCTCCGTTCAACTCTCCTCCCTAAACAAAGGGCCACGTTCCAGCACGAACCATCCAAACCCTCCGCATAATGACAGGGTAAGCCTAAGTGATGCCAGGGGCCAGGAGAGCAGGAGACGGTACTCTGGTCTGGAATGCTGCCCGTCCAGGATTCCACACTGAAAAAAGAAAATGGGCTTCGTTTTGAATGGAAGCAGGAGAGAGACGGATGAGTGGATGGATATGGTTGGAGGGATGGATGGATGCATATACAGTACATGGACAGAGAGAGGAAGAGGGGGGTGGGGGGGGGGGGACCACAAAGTAAGCTCATAGCCCAGGGGGGAGAGATCATTTGTAACTCAGGTGCATGGGGTGTCATTATTCTTTCATCTTGAAAGCGACTTCTTAGGTATAGATGGTGTCCAGTAGCAGGAGAGTAGCTGTCAGACAAAATAGGATGAGTGTTATATGCATGCAATTCAATCTTGCGTTATTTCTTTGCGTGTTCCTTTTGGAACACATTTCCGACATTAGAGCAGGCCGGCGGTGTTTAATCCTGTGGTTATACGTTTCGGGTCATGCACATGACATGACCCGAGGTTTATCTTTTCACCAACACTCCATTGTATTTTGCAACTGGGGTGACTGAAGTGTAATAGAGGCAATAATGGCACATGTTAATTTAACAAAAATAAGTATAAAACGGTTCCCTTGCCAAAACTAGAACGTTCATAATGACTCAGAACAAACATGTAATTTATATAAATACACCATACTGCACAAAATTATGCCAGAATCTTAATTTAAATCACTTAAATCGCTTTCATGGGCTCTCCTAAAAGTCTTTGCCATGTACGGTACTTTGTGAAAAATAAAAAGATAATAATTTGAAAGGAGTTACACCGAGTGACTAAATGTGTGGCAAACCTACTTTTATCCACTATTGGACATTGTTTTGCTGCATATTTTTGCCAGAACCTAAAACAGTTGCAGCTGCGCACAAGACGCCGTAGTCTTATTGAATCACTTTAATATCCCCACTAGACTGTCCAAAGGGGCTCAAAAACTTTAATAGAAAATACAAGATATGTCAATTGGATTTATATAAGATTCTCTTCGTAGGGTTCCTTAAGAAAGTTTGACTTTGTGGTATGAAAATGAAATGAAAAGACAGAATGGACGGAGCACCCTGTAATCCCGTATACCCAGACATATGAATACAGGTTTACTGGTCATGCTAATTCGTAGGCCTGTCCAGTTGCTCCAAATCTGCACTAACGCTCAGTGCGTTCCAGGTCCCTGTTTGATACTAGCCACATGTGAGGCTCCCTGCCTGGTGCTGTGTTGTAAACCTGTCATTGTACTGGATCAGTTCCCAGAGGATGTCCTTAAAACCAGACACACACGCACCCCGCACACACACACACACGCCCTGCACACACACACACACGCACCCTGCACACACACGCACGCATGCGCGCATGCACGCACACGCATGCACACACACGCACCCTGCACACACACACACGCACGCACCCTGCACACACACGCACACACGCACCCTGCACACACACACGCACGCATGCGCGCATGCACGCACACGCATGCACACACACGCCTCTCTCCGTCCTCCTCCCTGGCAGAGAAGAGGCCCAAGAGCGGACAGCCTGTGTTCCGTCAAGCCGTCCAAAATTCCATGACTTTCCCAGAATTCCCGACCCGGGCCAAGTTATATATTCTGCTGTCATCCACTCTGTTCCTAATGAAAACCCACGAGGAACACAGAGCCAGTGTGTGCGTGCGCGTGTGTCCGCACACGCCAAGTGCACGACGTGCACGCTCGCAGCATCCGAGATGGAAATAGACACCATAAGTATGATTCATCATGCCCCGTCCTCAAAGTTAGACATATATTAAGCCGTTTCATTCTGTCTTGCTGGTGGCATGCAATTGGGATATAGTATACACTTATTGAATCAGTCCGCTCTGTGCTTAAACCACTAATAGCAGGATATTCATCTGTCTCCGCAAGAAGAAGAGCAGAGGTTTCAACATAGTTAATCAGTGGCACGCTTCGTCCAACTCAAACAAACTCACCTTCTGCTAAAAGACCAGTAAGACCTTAAATCACAACATTAGACCATTCTATCATCCTCTTTTTCTTTAATGTGCCATTAAATGTCTGTGTCAAATTAATTACTCTCTGTGCACAATGCTCACCAAGAAGTAGAATGTTTTTTTTATAGTTGTCTCGGGGTTCAACTGCTTTGTTTTCATTCAGTCCTCGAGACCAAAGAGGAAGGTCGCACCTCGTGCCAGGAAATATCAACGAGAATCGGCCAAAGGCATATAAAAAGCTGTTTAAAAGACCCTTCCATGGCTTTTAATGTTGGGGGGGGGGGGGGGGGGTGGCTTTGATAGGCAGTGGACTTATTTTCACAAATGAACGTGTCAAGTATTAAGGTGCCACATAAATCACTCCCCTTCTCTATCCCCCCGTCCTTTCATAGCCTTTCTGAGAGCTTTTGAAGTGCAGTGTGATTTCTCATACAGCCTTGGCCGTTCCCTCCTCTGTAACATGGTCTGAGTCAACATCCCCCTGCTGTTTTAGTGCATACGAATTTTTTAAGATTATAATGGGACTGTAAAACGGAACTCTGCTATATAATTTGATTGACGACCGGGCTATATATATGTACAGAATTAGACAGCAATGCCATACTGTGTATACTTAGGACGAGTAACATTATGTTTCACTCTATAGCTGTATAAGCAAGAAATTAAGTGTATACAGTGGTGCCAGAATATCCTATTAAAATGACCTAAAAGTCCTCAAAAGTATTTAGAAATCACACCTGTGTGAACTGAGTGGTGCAAGGTCTTATATAGCCTGATCAGCTGTGGTCTAACGAAATGTCAGTGACCATAGTAACCATGCTCATTATTTTGAGGGACAGGTACACAAACACACACACACGGGTAATAACAAAGCCAGTTGTTGGAGTGGTTTGCACCACTCAAAAACAAACAAAGAAAAACAAAGAAAAACTATACATTCTTGGAAGCAGGTCGGCCTAGAAAACAAGAATTACCAGTACAAGAATCACCATGATGCTGTATACTAAAACGGTTCATTAGATATATTCATCAACTCAAAAAGGTTGGCAGGACAAGAATGGGATTCCGACAAGTGCTTTTAGTTTATATTGTATGCCGTTTTAAAAACTTCAGTGACTTGTGAATCTAGTGATCACTTTACAGGAGACAAAAGAGACAAAATAAGGGCAATTGGTCTGTCGTGACTGTCGCGAATGAGAGGAGTAAATGGTAAATGGTGCATTTATATAGCACCTTTATCCAAGGCGCTTTACATAGATTGTGCATTACATTCACCCATTCACACACACATTCATACACCGATTGCGGCGGAAGCCATGCAAGGTACCAACCAGCACATCAGGAGCAATTTGGGGTTCAGTGTCTTGCCCAAGGACACTTCGACATGTAGACAGGAGGAGCCGGGATTCGAACCGCCGACCCATGGATCATTGGACGACCTGCTCTACCTCCTGGCGGCAGACCTGCATGAGGCTATGTGTACTTGGACTAGCATTCTCCACCATCATTAAAGGAACAAAGAAGAACACAGTTTGGAATGGCTATTAAGACCTGAAGTGAGCAATGAGGAAACCTAACAACGTTCCCAGAGCTGAAGGTGCTCTGCATGAACGAGTCGGCATTATTGAGTATCCGAGTCTACTGAGTACTCTCAGAGTTCTTAACCCATTTTGACCTGAGATCAGATTCTAAACATGTCTTCTACATCCTGACAGTTTCCTGAAAAAGCTATGTTTCTATGTCAGTCGTTCTTCGATTTTTCAAAAATAGCAGACCTACAAGCTCGTAGCGCGCCACTCGGTGGCGCGCTATGAGCTTGTAGATCTGCTATTTTTCAATAGCTAAAGCATAACATAATGCTAACACCAAAAGGGGTTCCCGCCCAAAACCGTGCCTGGTTTAATGCATGACATTCTAGGTGAAAATATTCAAAAGGTTTCAGTGAGCTTGTGAGCATGAATATCAGATACTACATGTCACCCTCGTACGATGAAGAATAAATTGACGTGGACCAACAGGCAAGATGAATAAGAGAGCACAAATATCTGAGGGACATTGCGTCATGTGTGTTTTAGTGCTGGCTGTTTCAATTTGGATCTTGACTGAAACGAAACAAAACAATGCACCACAGAACAGAGCTGCAAGATCTGCATGAGATGGGGCTCTAAGAACATACCATGAAAATTATTTGTGGTCCTGCATCAGGCAAATTTGAATATAATTTAAATACGCGCGCACGCGCACACACACACACACACACACACACACACACACACACACACACACACACACACACACACACACACACACACACACACACACACACACACACACACACACACACACACACACACACACACACACACACACACACACGCACGCACGCTGCACGCACACACACGTATGGAGTTCCAGTAAGTTCCAGAACCACAGTTTAGTCTCAAGGGGATACTGGGTTGCTCTTTGCTGAAAGTAGATGCTTCTCTCTCTTTCCTGAATGACAATGACACGCACACACACATGCAGTTGTGCACACACACATGCAGTTGTGCACACACACACACACACACACACACACACACACACACACACACACACACACACACACACACACACACACACACACACACACTGTAACATTAGCTCAGTCCAGACCACACTGTCACTTGGGCAGTTTGCCTTGCCTGCCTGTTGGGATGTTGGCCTGTGCTCTTTTTTCCAGACATTGCTTCAGACTTACACTATCTGTTTCCACAGCATTTAGACTGCAAACCCAAGAATGTGGACAAGACTCCAGTACATTGTTTTACAAGGTCAGGGGGGTATGTATCTATCCGAGATCGCTACTAACCGAGATCCCCTAATCCACTCTGTGACAAAAAGCCTGGTCACAGAGAAAACAAAACAATACAAAACTCATGCATTGCTCAGCCAATGCACGTCACACATAACTGAACACCCCTGCATGCTGCACAGTTCTCTGTCTTCAATTACCGAGCGTGTCAAGGAGAGGTTGTTGGCATTCGCAGAAGCCATCGTTTCGTAGCTGTTGATATTTTCTGTACCCATGCTCCTCCAGTCCACACTCCCCTCTCTCCATGCTTGACATAGCTTGAGTTAGTAGCTTGCTTGCATTTTATGTCCTGTTCCGCCCATTCCCAAACCCTTCTCTGCTGTTTCTCCAACCTTGTGGCCTGTCTGTCAACCCTTGTTCCCATGGCAATTAGTTAGAAACCCTGGCCAATTATCCGCCGCTCCTGAAATGTGTGCCTCACAAACTGCTCCGGGTGAAAAGTCACCACTTGGTCTCTGAATTCATTTGAATGGACGGAGGAGATTTGTGTGATAGGTTAATGGTAGGGTAGTAAAACTGCTGCAGAGGCGACAATGTTGAGTTCATGTTAGTTTATAGTAGGATGTGACCCTATTCAATGTTTTATAGCAAAGGTTGTCTAGTATTCAGTTCAAGGGGACAGGGACAGCACAAGACCCTAAAAGAATGGTGCAGCTTATTGGACCGAACGCAGATGCAACCAGGGGACAAGCATGAATTATATGTGGTCCACAATATAATTGCTCTGTGCCATGCCAGCTCAGTGGACTTGTGGTTAGAGTGTCCGCCCTGGGACTGGGAGGTCGGGGTTCGATCCCTGGCCGGGTCATACCAAAGACTCTGAAAAATGGGACCCAGTGCCTCCCTGCTATGCACTCAGCATCATGGGTTGGATTGGGGGTAAGTCCCTGCGACATACTAGCGTCATGTCCAGGGGGTGTACTTGTACACCAAGCTGCCTCACGCTGCAGAAACAGGAGATAGGCTCCTGACCTATGGGTCTCATGGCTCGGCAAGGAAATGACTATGGCAGATGACCGACTCCTGTCGGAGTGCTGGCTGGAAGCAGGGACCTGTACTGTGGTACCTGTTACATAGCGTTTCCACCAGGCAGAGAAACTGGGCTATGGTGTCTTTTCTATTCTATGCGTAGGTGACGCGTCGCCTCAAGAATGTGCTTCTCTTCCTTTTGCCTACCCTCCCACCCCCAACCCGGCCGCTTACTTCTCTCGCACGCTCGAGGAGCTGTCGCTTCAGGAATCTGGAAAACACCAGTGGGGAATGAAAGGAATTTCTGCTTTTCATTTTTCCCTTTCACCCTCCTCCCCCCCACACACCTCCACATCCCTCCAAGCCTCCCAACATCCCCCACCGCCGCCAGCCCTCCCCAATCCCCTCGTGCTCTTTACTTTGGACGCCCCTGCACAGCCGGGACTCTTGAGTTTTCTCTTGTTTCTGAATGCAGCCCAACAATAACAACCGCTCATAAACAATGGCTCTTGTTGATTGGGGGGTTTGAGAGGGAGAGTTACTGTTACTGGCCCAGGCCGTTGGTTTTTCTGGCGTTGGGCCCGCGCGAACAGACCTAAAAAGTGCAAAAGTACAGGGTACACAGAGGACTGCGCAAGATTTAAGGGGCAGCTCTGAAAACGCACCATCTCTGTAGGAACATAAACACATGCTTTGGTTCCTCCACTTCTTCTCGTCTAGCTCTATCATTCTTCCAAAAAGACTCTGGTGGACCGAACTCTGAAAGGGAACACTGGTCAATGTCAGGAAACCACATAACTACAGAAGAAGGGGGGAAAGGCAGTTTTGGAATTCTCTGCTTTTACAGCACCCATGGACCCATAAAGAGAGTCTGGATCCCATCGAGTAGGATTTTGACAAAGAAGACCATACTGTAGAGCTCTCTCCAGCATCAGGCAACAAACTATAAGTGAAAAAGAACCAAAATGTGCCCCTTTCTAACAACCAAAACAAATGGCTTATAACTCAAATCATATAACAGTGGTGTTTATACTACAATATACATTGATGTTCCTTAAGTGTTAGAACAGGTTTCATGACCCTATGAAAAACTAATTAAAGTCTTCCATCAGAATAAGCTGCTAAATATGATGGATAATTACATTTTACATATGTTCTATTGTCTCCTACAGACATGATACAAAAGTATCCCCTGGAATTTTCTAAGAATGCCTTTTCTTTCAAGTACATGTATGTTGTGCCACCATGTGGACATAAATGGAAATGCATTTCAAATCATCTTTATTTTAAGAGTATAGTTAGTATACTGTAGCTACTGACAGTGTAAAGTAACGAAGTACAATTTTGAGGTATTTGTACTTTATTTGAGTATTTCCAATACTTTTACTTCTACTCCACTACATCTCAGAGGCAACATTTGTACTTTTAATTCACTACAATTATTTGAAAAGTTTAGTTACTAGTTACTTTGGAGATTTACATTTTGATTAGAAAAACATACATTAACCACTTCCACCCTATATACATTTCGACCATTTGAAAATAGATGATCTGCAAGCTCACAATGCGTCACATTGCGACGCATTGTGAGCTTGTAGATCGGCTATTCTTCCAAAGATTTTGTACACATTTTGAACTTGTGAAACGGCACTTTTACTCGATACTTTTGTACTTTTACTTAGTAACATGTGACGTAACGTAACACAGTTACCACCACCAGTTAACATATACTGTCATACTGACCTTACACTTGATGGCAACTGACGTTGTCCTTCTGTGAGCTCTGCAAAATGACATAGTGATTCTGAATTGAACTGGCAAGTGGCAACCCCTAGACAGGTTGGAGAAAAAACAAAGGGGCAGTATTCTGTTTGACATCAGTTGACATGACAGTGACACATGTTTTCCATTCATAAACATTGCTCATCATCTTCAGTTTCATCTGTGGTGAAATCTGAGTTAATAATGCTTGTAAACTTTAAGGGACAAGGAGTTCTCACTATCAGCAGAAAGTTAGAAACCCACATCTTTTCAGAGGATGATACACACTGGAATAATATTTTGTTTATATACATCATTACTGCATTTTAAATATCAATTCCATTAACCAACAACACAACAAAACATCCAGAGAAGGTTTCTTCACTGTAAATCCTAGATGTAATCTTAGATCAGATGTAGGCCTATTTATTTGATTGGGCAGAAATGCAATATTATTGCCTTGATGCAAAGTAATAATAAGCTAAGTAAGTCAATAAGCATCAGATGTATTGACATTTTACTACATATAGAAGTACAGGCAAAGTAACGTAATCTGTTCATGCTTCTGTCATTTATGTGTGTGACAGTGTGTCTCATGTGTATAGGCTACATAGTCAATTGAACATTTGCCGTAGACATCAAATACTCAGACAGCAGCCGAGGAACACAAATCCCTCATACCCCTTCCCTCATGGTCAATTGAACCCCTTTTGGTGTTAGCATTATGTTATGCTTTAGCTATTGAAAAATAGCAGATCTACAAGCTCATAGCTCGCCACCGAGTGGCGCGCTACGAGCTTGTAGGTCTGCTATTTTTGAAAAATCGAAGAATGACTGACATAGAAACATAGCTTTTTCAGAAAACTGTCAGGATGTAGAAGACATTTTTAGAATCTGATCTCAGGTCAGAATGGGTTAAATTAGTTTCATTTCTCCTCAAAACAGTCAGTAACTAGAAAGATGCAATTCAGGGAAATTGCATAGTGTGGTTGCCTCCATCGCACCCATCGACACCTCTTTGTGCCACAATCGCAAACGGCACCGTCTGTCGTAAATAAATCTATTTCCCTCTGCAGCTTACTCGTGTCCTGGCGGCCACACCCGACTGACACAGCCCTGGGTAGGCAATCCGGCCTGGTGGAGATCTGCGCTCCAAGGAATGCACTTTTCTCATGTTGCGCTCCATCTATCCTAAGACTAAACCAGGATAAGAATGGTTTGGGTCCAGACCAGCCTAGGATGGAAGCAGATGTTCTGCCACCTACTACCTAATAGAACCAGTGACTCAGACTCACCCCAAGATAGATTTTCCTTGTAGGTCTTAACTTGATGTGTGATCATCACTGAGTCAATTAACTGTATCCACCTGCATCCAAATCTAGGAGACAGAAACATGTTAAATGGTTAGAAATGCAGCAAGAATAAATCACATTGACATACACTACTGCGTCTGCACTGCAGCAGAGTATAAACAATTTCCACACTGCCACAAAGCTGACCTTGGATACCAAAGTTAATGTTCACCAAGTTTGTAGGATAGAAAATGACCCCAAAGGATTACAAAAACAATTGACAATGTATGTATTTATTTACTATATTTCAGTCAGACTCTTAGTGAATTTAGAATATATATTTATTGAGCATAATTGAGCATAGATATATGAAGCATAGATTGGCATCAGGGCTCTGTCCCTATTCATTCCCTGTAGCATTAACATTTCAGTTAAATTATAAGCCAAGTAGAATTACAGGGAATGAATAAGACTCCCATGCAGGGGGATCTAGAAACAGAGCCTACAGGTGGATGCTGGGGAGGCGGTGGGATTTGCAAAAACTTCATGAGCAGCAGGTTAGCAGCGAGCGAGGCAGGGAGACAGCAGCAGCAGCGGCGGCGGCGCACATCCGCACAGCAGGAGAGAAGCCAGGAAAGAGCAGGTAGGCAGATAGGTTTAAATAGCCGCTCTGATCAGGTAAAGAGTGCATGAGACTAGTCACCTGATCAGGTAGGCGCGCTCACGAGTGCCTGCCTGAACTAGCTCTGCAGGCTTCACATCATGATGTTGTTATGATTATCCAGGGCAAATGGCATGAATCCAAGTCAATCAACAACTGGGTAAGTGGTCAAGTACAGTGCCAAGAACATTTTAAGTGCTACAAATCTAAATTGAGTAGCAGGTAAGGTAAACATCAAAGCTAGCATGGATCTGTCTAGAAAACATGCCATCTAAAATACATACTTACTGTGGACAAGCAAACAGCATCATCATGCCTAGCAAAATAAAATGCATACACAAATGTGAACAAATAACCAACACAACCGTACATCTGCATAGCAACTACTAGCAGATCTGCTTAAATAGGGCCAACAAGACAAGTAGTACTACTGATAGCCTACCAAGGGTATGGAAATAAGGAGTGCTAGTGAGGTGGAGTCTATTTATCTACCAATCTATCAAAATGGTAACTTACGGTAACTCCCCATTTTCTGCCAGTCTAATAACTCACATACTTTAGATTTTTATCATTTGTTGCTGTCCGGAAGAAACCACATAACTCCATTTTTGAGGTTTAGATTGGAACTATTCCATTAGATTACTCCGGTTCACACAAACCCGGAAAGCTGGGCATAGGAGGGGCTAGCGCCCCCTAAAAAATATTGAACCAATGAAAAGTATTAAAAAGCGCTTCGAAAAAAACTACTCCTAACTCACTGAAAAATGAACATTTTGGAGTTAGGTGGTTTCTTCCATACGGCAGAGATATACATACGCTGAAAGGCAATACTTTACTGATCGATTACAGTAAGGCAAGCATGTTTATAAAAAGGTGCTTTAAAGTGCTTTACACAAAACGTTAAAAGCTAAATAAACACAGAGTAAAATTACTGTGCAGCATTTAGTACATTAGCTAGTATAAAAAACATTTTGTTTTGCATGGGATCATCCTACAGTATTGGATATTTACAAATTGTATTTGTGGGAAATGTGTTTTATATGTGATCATTAAGGGCAAGTGATAAACATTTGAGTTTGTTGAAAACAATAGCTTAACTAATTTGTGGTTGGTGGATGGAGAGAGATATGCCTGATGAAGGTCGTTTAGACCGAAACGTTGTCACTCTGAATAAAACTGCTGCTCTATAAGTGAAGACAATGTGCGGGGCCCTTTTCTTCTCATGATTTGCATTTGGTTGCCGGCTCCTACGCACCTGTCCTTGTACAGGTGCGTCCATCCATGCATTCTATGGCATTCTATTTCAGTGAGTCCATTAGCATGGTTTTGAACATGTCCAGATCCACCTTCTTCATGATGAAGGCCTTGTGTTTCTTGTCGAGCAGCTCCATGTAGTCCATCACCATCATGCCTCGGGTGTTGGTCCCATCCAGCTCCACCGTTACCGCAACCTGACAGAGGGGGGAGACAAAGACAAACCAGACAGTGGCCTTGTGGTTAGAGCGTCCGCCCTGGAACTGGGAGGTCGGGGTTCGATCCCCGGGCCGGGTCATACCAAAGACTGTAAAAATGGGACCCAATGCCTCCCTGCTTGGCACTCAGCATCAATCGTTTGGATTGGAGGGGTCAAATCAACTAATCAAATGATTCCCGAGCGCGGCACGGCTGCAGCTCACCGCTCCTTGGCTGCGGCTCACCGCTCCAAGAGATGGGTCAAATGCGGAGAACAAATTTCACTGCGGTAACGTGTGTGACAAATCGTACGACTTTGACTTTGACTTTGAGGATGTCAGTTCAATCACAGGATGCCACCATATAATCAAAGGCCAGAAAAAACACTTCATTCACAACATCGGTACCAATCCTGAATGGAAACATCTGAGGGCAGACATACAATGTACTGTAGCCATAGCTGGAACCATACATTTGTACACTAAACAAATTAGCACAATTGAGAACCACTATATTGGACTCAAAATGTGCTGTCGTCATACATAAGAGACCCTGGAGGCTTGACATTCAGTAATTGGGTATTATGATCAAAATAGGAACATTATAATGGTGTGTAAAATTGAAAATGTACCAGTTGCCACGGACAAGACCAAGACTTTTCATGTTCTCACCTGTTCGCTCTCTGTCACAAAACTATCATCTATAGCAGCAGCCATGGCGTAGGGCAGGCGTCACAGGGAGTGAAACCCTCTCCAGCCAGTGTAGCCACCATCTCCCTCTTGTACTGCGGTGTCTGCATCAGGGCCGTCACCTGAAGAAGTATGTAAACAACACTTCAGATAGCCTGGTTTAACCACCACCGCACTGCATTCATTTCAGTGGCTCAGGGGTAGAGTGACCGGGTGGGTTCCCAGTTCGAACCCGGGCTCCCCAGAGTTAGTGTCGAACTGTCCTTGAGCAAGACTCTGAACCCCTAATTGCTCCCGCTGTGCAGGTTGGTGCCTTGCATGGTTTCCTCCGGCATCGGTGTATGAATGTGTGTTAAAAATACATTTTTAACCACTTAATCCCTGTAAAGTTCACACAACAAATAGTGAAAATAGCAGATCTACAAGGTCACAATGTGTCGCATCAAAACACTTTTGAAACACATTTGGACAAATTTGTCCAAACCAGGGTATAACTATGGTTACCATATTCAATTTTCTATTAAATTGTTTAATTGTGATATTTGATATATACATAAACAATCAGTCTACATTTCCAAAAAGGAAATATAGTAGGAACGTACAAACAAAGCAGTAATGCATTATGAATGTGCTTATAAGGAACATTTGGCAAAATAATCTGACCAGCTCGTTGTAGATCTGCAATTTTTTTGGCAAAGAGATGGTGTAGAGAGGGGAAGGGGGAACAAGTACAGACCCCTGGGGGACCTCCCAGTCAACAAAGTCCATGGTTAAATGATCTCTCCCTGGACTTACCACACCAAGGTTGTCATTCACCATCCTGATCATGGCCTGCACGGCTCCTTCGCTCTGCAGTAGCTCCAGGCCTGGGGCGTCTGGATCCGGGGCGTCTCCAAGCCCGTCTTTCCCAAAGTAGTCGTCTGCACAGATGCGCCGGCACACCAGGGGCTCTGAACTGCCGCGGTACACTGGGATCTGTGTTTTTGGGGAGCAGATAGCTTACTCGCTCAGTAGTAAACCCATCCAACGTATTACTTGTCATGGTGACCTGCCTATGTCAGTAGTTCTCTTGGTTGTGGCGCTGAGTCTCAATCTCAACATGGGGTGAGGCTACCAGTAAGACACCCTCACGTCCTCGCCCCAAAGGGCGAGGACTGAAGGGCGAGGGCGTGCATCAGATTGTGGATGTACTGGATGAGCACTATTAGGCTACTGGTTTGGTTCCGTACACGCCCTTGCTTGTAACCCAATAAAATAAAATAATTTGTGGATCAAATCAAGAATATGAATTAAAAAACGATACACTATACAGCAAATAAGACGGCCTCGGTCTATAGAGAAAGTATGCATGTTGACCGATGGACTTCTGTTAACTTCTTAGCCCTAGAATGTGATCACTTTCACCTTGTGCTTCTGACCGTTGCCCTGACAACATTTGGTGAGATAGCAGTATTTGACAAAAAGTGGGAAGGTTTTCATGAAGGTGTATAAAAGTTGATGCACTTAAGTGATTCCTCAGTCTATTCTATAGTATAACTTTATACAGAATAACGTTTGTTACTCTATTTCTAGAGTAAAGGTCTATTTCTATATTCTCTACAGTAATTATTGAATTTACTGAAAATAGTGGAGCTCACAACGCAAGCACGTTGCGAGCTTGCAGATCCACTATCCACTATTTTTGAGGGGCGCCAGCCCCTCCTATGCCCAACTTTCCGGGTTTGTGTGAACACAAACAGTGGCTTGTGATTGGCTGATCACACAATAACGATGACTTGATTGGCTGAGCAAAGTACATATTGAACAGCGTGAGTATGAGAGTGACAACACTATAGCGTCCACTCCCATTGTAATAATGGAATGCAGAAGTGCTCATTCTATCTCAATGGGATAGTTACAATGTTTGGAACTATAGCCCATAGCACCCCGCTTTGCGACGAGATCAAAGCGTGTCGCGACTCTCTTCTTCTACGGCTCTGATATTGAAGATAGTGAAAGCTGAGCACAGAATGTGATGTATAATGATGTATGATGTAAGGCTGCAATTGATTATTCAATTAGTTGCCAACTAATTTAGTAATCGTAATAGAATCGGCAACTAATTACTGGATTTTTTTGCAATTAATGGTGGGTTGTTTTTTCCCACTTAACCATAGTTTTTCCAGTGTTAAATGTAACTAAATGTAACTGGAGTGAGCCATCTCTCTTCCCTTACAAACTGCTGATGGTTACAGATGCACAGTAGCGACTGCAAAGCAAAATATCACAATGGTGGCTTTATTTGAATAGCAGCCTAATCAGCAGTAATGTATTTTTGAATGAATGACATCTTGAATGAATGACATGAATGACATCTTTAATGTCTTTTAATGTGAGTTAGGACATGTCTATTTTAAGAACCTAAAATCAAATGTATACGGTGATGGCTAAATGAGTGCCACAAAGCCCACAATAATCTTATTTAAATAATCATCACCAGATTAATCGATTATGAAAATAATTGTTAGTTGCAGCCCTAGTATGTTGATAATGTGATTCTTTCTAAAATGACACCTCTGTTCACAAGGGGTCCCTCCCTGTTTGTCACTCCAATCCCCTCTGTGGCTCCTTTTCCACCCCACCGGTTGGGAACCGGTTCAGTTCTTTTTGACTCTTAGTTCTTGAGCCAGAGCTCCAAAATTGGAACGTTATTATTATGAATTGAGTGCGCAAAACGATACCTAGCGAGGTCGGGGAGGTTGTATACACGCATCTGCCATAATGGATAACAGCTGCTGGGCGAGTGCTGGCGTTTTGGCATGGGGGGTCAGATCAACATGTACTGGCCATATATGGACCGTGTCTTGAGTGTACAGGGTTTGATGAGGTCATATCAACATATGTAATGTCAGAACAGGTCAGTTCCATATATGGAGATCTAAGGGTTTGAGGTTTGAGGTCAGAGTTGCTGGCCAATATTGATGACATCAGGGATCTCCATATATGGGCATTCCCATATATGGGCTCAATATTGATGATATCAGGGATCTCCATCCCTGATGATGTCACGTGATGTCTGGAGTGACTGAGTGATGGGAAATGGATGTATTCATAGTAAATGCGACTTGCGGTCGCTATAATGATAATACAATGATTTATTGTATTACAAATTTCTGAAATTATACATATAAATATGCAAATTAGGCATTATATAGGACAATTTGCAAATTGAAAATATGAAAAAACTACTACTGTGGAAGGGTTATCATATATTAATTTACTTATATTGATCCTATAAACACTTTATTATGGTTTTGCCCACTCAATTCATAATTCATGTTCCAGTTGTGGAGGTCTGGCTCATGGACTATAAAAACCAAAAAGTGTCAGGCACTGTTCAGGGAGCCTATATCATTTCATTATTAATAATGTCATATTACTGACATCATAGCTGATTTTCGTCATAGTATTCTCATAACTGACTGACGTCATAGATGATAATCTCATAATGGTCATACATGGCCTCGTTGAAGAAGGCTGATAACAAGATACTGGATGAACTAATACAGTTAAACAAAAATGCAGTAATGACCCATGGCAACCATGACAGCATCTGAACACATCTTTGCAAAAAATAAAAACAAAAAATTCCACACAATAACCTTCATCGCCTTCTATGCCTCTACTTTCTACAGTACATTGTACCATGTCAAATACTGTGTACAAGTATGTGAATAGGACGTTGAAGTTCCATGGTCTACATGGTGCTTCCAAATAGGATGGGACAAATGAAATGTCCACCAGATACCAGGTACCCTTTAAATTAAAATATAAATTCTTCATACACGTTTTTCCAATCTGCTACATGCATCATCAACATAACTCTGTCAATGTTTTCTGCTCAAAACGATCAAAGGTTTATTCTTATGGGTTGTGACATGCCATTTATCACAATTCCTCTTATGGGTTGTGACATGCCATTTACCACAATTCCACGATCTACCTCTCCTCTACCATGCGCTTCCATGGTCTACCATGTGTTTGTTGATAATAGCTTCGTTGAGTGAGCTCAGCTGGTTTGTCCATTTGTCTAAAGCAGTGTACCGAGACCCTCCCCTCTTCAGATTGTCCAGTTCCAGACGCTGGTTAAGCTGGTCAATGCGGCCACAAATTGAATTGTCCAGTATGCACTGCACCAGCAAAGCCTCCACATCGCATACATCAACATTCAGCTCCTTGGAGATGAAGGGGATGTGTATTCTCGTGTAGGGTTTGATGAGTTTGATAAGTACTTGAGTTCTAATGTTCCACAGGAGTTGATCTATGTGCTCTCTGATGAAAGGGTCATCCATTATTTTACTGTGATTCTTTTTTAAGATTTTCTCAAATTCAGCAATGTCATTATTCTGGTAGGCGCTCACTAAATTTGTCATTGCTAGGATCTCTGGGTCGTTCTTATACGGTTTGGCCTCCTGAGAGTCAAAGGGGTTGATCCCTGACTTCATCAGCATGTTGGCGAGGACCAGGTATTTCAGGCATGTGGTTCTTCTTGGGCTCCCAGACTCGTCATAGTTTTTAAAAGCCTCAAAGAAGTCTGTGTGAGCCTTCTCAAACTCGCCCTCCCTCAGGTGCATCTTCCCGCCACATTCTCTGATGACTCCCATGATGAGGGGGTGAGGGATGGCTGATTTGATGTGAAGAGACTGCTTGTACAGGGCCTTCAGTTTCTTGTTGTCCTTCTGCGCAGTGTACATCTGGATCTCCAGAGCATATATCTCTAAGAGCTGTGTGCCTTTCTTTAGGTCGTCCTTTCCACCGTCTGTCTGACATGACTGGTGGAGTTGTCGGAGTACCTTCTTTAGTTTTCCATACTCCTCGCTCTCCAAATACAGTTTCCCCAGCTTTGTGTTAATTTTAAACCATAATCGGTCATTGTTCGCATCTATCAGAGCCTCAAGCGTAGTTTCATAGAACTCCTGTAGCAGGTCCATTTGTTTGGAGGTGGAGATGTAGTCTAGAATGGAGTTAATGGACTTCTCAGAGTAGTTCCTGGTGACGGCACTACTGATATATGTCATCAGTTGCTTGTATCGGTTCATCATTTCTGGAAAGTTGTTCAGCTTGAAGTTAATTTTAATCATCTGTTTGAGTGCTTTGAATCCCCAGTCTCCTTTCTCTCCTTCTAGTTCCAAGACCTTTTGAAAACTGCCAAGTGCTGCTTTGGGGTCATCCTCCTTAAGCCCCTTGGAGTTGTAGTATTGGTTCTCCTCATCCACATTGGGTTCAGAAGTGTTGTCATCCTCATATTCCAGATCATAGTCCTCCTCATCATCGCACATGAAATCATCATTGTCAGACATCTTGATGATTCTCCTTGTTTCTCACCAGAGTCACCAGACTTTGAGGAAATGCTATAATCCTATATAATCTACTTATGATTCTCCTATCAGCTGGTCAATTATATTTACACTGTGACGTATCCATATACGTCACTGGAGCTCATCTAACTATGAATACACCAAGTCTCTGTGTGTGTGCCAGAGCCATAGAGTAAGACAGGCCCAATGGGCTTTTGGAAAGAATATGGGCTCCTTCCCTACTTCCTTGCAGGTGTTACCGCTGATACTAATAAAGGCTCTGTCCCATTCAAACAGAGTCATGGTGCTGCTATTGTGCATGTTGGCTCACGGAAACACGTGGGTCTCAAAGACCCCCTTTTCCACCGGTTGGTTCCCAATGGGAACCGGTTCAGTTCTTTTTGGTTCTTAGTCCATGAGCCAGAGCTCCAAAATTGTTGGGAAAAATTAGACCTATATTAAATTGTTTATAGGATCAATACGTATATTGATCAATAAGTATTACTTATTGATATATATATCAATAAGTAAATTAATACATGATAACCCTTCCACAGTAGTAGCTTTTTCATATTTTCTATTATTTTGCACATTTTCCTACATAATGCCTCATTTGCATATAAAAAAATGTAAAATGTGTAATACAATAAATCATTGTCTTCGTGTAAGTAATCAATTGGGGAAGTCTCATGGTGATAACAATCTAATATAGGTATGGTTTTTCCCACTCAATTCATAATTAACGTTCCAATTTTGGAGCTCTGGTTCGTGGACTAAGAACCAAAAAGAACTGAACCGTTTCCCATTGGGAACCAACTGGTGGAAAAGGGGCCAAAGTGTCCTTGAGTGGGTTCCAAATCACCAAATGGCCCAGTATGAGTGTGTAACTCTGAGAGTGTACAAATGGAACCACATTTGTACAAACTCAGAGTTATGGGGGTCCTTGAAATTAAAGTTTGAGAACAACTGCACACTAAATGGAACAGAGCCTTAATTAGTATAGCCGTGTGAAGGAAGTAGGGAAGCGACCCAGACCTCAATATGTACTTTACTCAGCCAATCAAATCATCGCTATGTGGCCAATGTTTGCGTTCACACAAACACACAAAGCTATAGGCATAGGAGGTGCCCCACACAAATTTTGATATTATATTTAATGTATTCAGTTCGTTTTTTAAACGTAACTTGGTCTGATTTGTTTTTCCAAAAACTGGATATTATTCGCATGTTTAGCAAATGTAGCGTTAACAACTGCTGCTATGTGGAAGGAGCTTGCTGGTTGGTCGGTCAGAGAGACAGAGGGACCAATTAGAAGGCTGACAGTGGGTCCATCATTGAGCCCTTCTGAATCGACTGCAGATACGCATGGGCGTTGTCGTGTCCCGCCAGGTCCCACAGGATACCTGTGGGGAGGCGACCCTCCTGCCTCCGACACCGGCTGCAGTTACACATTCCCCGGCACTTGGGACACGACCATGTTGGGTCGAGCAGCGCGGTCTTGGCGTCCTCACCATATCGACTCTTCAGGCACATCCCACAGACCTGTCCTCTTACCGCCTCGCAAACACCACTGCGGCAGGACGTCTTGGTGTCCAGCGTCTTCTGTCTGCACTGGTGGCAATGGCTGCCGTTCCTGGCCCAGATCTTGTCTCGTCTGCAGTAGGCAATGTTGTCCAGGTCCTCTTTGGTGATCTCCTCCACTGACCTGACCACACTCGGCTGCTTCTCAACGTAGCACTTTTTCCTTTTCTCAACGTACTCCTCCTCATCCACCTCCACCAGTCTCTTGATGTCCGTCATCCAGTCCCTTGCCTCCCCCCATCCTGAAGAGACACTCTTTTCTTCCATGCTAAAGTTCACCGCCGGGCGGCACTTACGGGGCGGGTTCCTCCTAACCACTATCTCCGGCTTAGAGACACTCTTCTCTTCCATGCTAAAGTTCACCGCCGGGCGGCCCTTACGGGGAGGGTTCCTCCTCCTAATCACCATCTCCGGCTTAAACCTCGGCTTCCGGGGCGTTTGCGTCCTCTTTTGGGGTGTATTAAAGGGAGTCAGCTCAGAGAGCAGCTTGGCCAGCATGGCTTTGTTCTCCTGGATGTTCTTCTCTCGCTGCCTCAGGCTCTGCATCTCATCCTCCTCCTCTTCCTCATCCTCCTCCTCTTCCTCCTCCTCGTCCATTTCACAGTACTTCTCCCAGGTCAGAATCATTGTTGTTGTGCTTTGTTAGTTCTCCTTCAATTTCCTTACCTCTTTCACAAGCCTGCTGTTATTCTATGGTCTACACCACTGCATAATATTATGAGGTAATTATCTTAATGTTCGACTACTCTGTTCTCTTCTCTGCACCTCCTCTATGGTCTATCGCTTAGAAAAATGAACAAACTGAGCGACCTTTATAATATTCTACACTGTGACTATGACCCAGTGATGCTCAAGTGACATCAAGTGACATCACTGGAGTATCAGCTCCATATATGGGCACAAAAAGGGACATATATATGGGCATATAATGATGACATCATGAGGGATCCCTATATATGGGCATGGACTGACAGATACAGAGATCTCCATAATGGGTATAAAGGGAACAAGTACTGATAGATACAGGTCTCCATATATGGGCATAAAAGGAACATAAAAGGTGCGACGTAGGTGTGACCCCACCCCCCAGGTTTTGTTTTTCCTGGTTAGCCAGATAGCCAGATTACAGATTACTCTTGACACTAGACTGTAGATGTTATGTTGGCTTTTAACACACAATGAATTTCACGTGCCTTTTACTTGCAATTGGTATTGTTGACAATAAAGTTGAACCTTGAACCTTGAATCCAGCCAATCACGGCACAAGTTGACAGACTTTTGCAATTGTATAATAACAGATATAGAACAACATTTGCCTTTTATCTCTCCTAGTGGTACCATGTCAATACAGCCTGGAATTGTGGACAAAATCGTATGCAACAATAACATAACAAGTCTTGGGTCCGTGGCTCAAATGCTGAATAGATAATGGAACTTGACATGAAAAAGGTTGAAAACCACTGGTATAAGTGGTTAAGCTCTCCACTGAGTGCTCCCTACCTTGTTTTTGAGTGGTGCAACCACTCCAAGGAACAGCAATGTACGTCCTAACCTATGTGACTATGTTTAGAGTACCAGTAGGGGTAAAAGTGGCGCTGTTGTGCCAGAAACAGAGAGAGAGATAGTGTTGCACTGTTGCCTGCTAATTAGAGAGAGAGAGAGAGGGGGGGGGAGAGGGGAGAGGGGAGTTGCACCACTCAGTTCACACAGGTGTGATTTTTTTTTTTCTTTTGACTTGGCATTTGACTTGGCATAATGGGTGAGCCATTTAGAAAACTGCATGCAAGTCCCCAGATTTACATGTGTACATGGACATCCGTCAGTCCCGCAAACCATTACACTGAGTGGTGCCAAGATTATTGTGCGCGCTGCCAGTTGGCCAACGTCAATCACTGAATATTTATTTTTCACATTTTGTGAATTCGTAATCTCAAATCCACCATCGCACTACCCTCCATATTTGGGCAAGACTTACAATTATATAATCAAGATGACATCATCAGCATGACTAAATACACTGACTACACTGGGTGACATGTGTATACATGCACACAGACACACACACAGATACATTAAAATAGCTTAAAACTATCAATATTATTTATTCAGATTTTCCCTGTAGTATTTAATCTGTACTTGTGAAATAAAAAAACAATGATAGTTTGATTATTTTCAGCTTTAGTTTTAGCAGACAAGCTCAATTCATCTTGAACAGGCAAAATACCGGATCTGGATGACGGTTTCCACCCACTCCTTGAAATATGAATGCAATAGGAAGCTACAAAGCTGTGTTTGGAATAGGGTTGAGGATGTGGCTCTTGGGGGCCCTTCTCCTTTCCTTGCTACTTGCTGTGTATGGGAGTTCGGACTCCAAGGCTATTACCACTACCCTCACCACAAAATGGGCCTCTACTCCTCTGCTGTTGGAGGCTAGTGAGTTCCTGGCAGAGGAGAGCGAGCAGAAGTTCTGGGATTTTGTGGAGGCTAATCAGAACCTAGAAGGAGCGCATGGCGATACGGACCAAGCCTACTATGACCTGATAATGAAGAGAGCCAGTGCCTCGCTCGGCCCTGCCCAGGTTAAAATGCTGAAGCTTTCCCTCTCACTTCGAGTATACTCTGCTGCAGTATACTCTTTCCAACAGATAGCATCCAATGAACCACCTCCTTCTGACTGCATAGCTTTCTTCAGTGTCCATGGAGCAAAGACCTGCAATATTGAAGGGTTAGCATCTCTGTTGGAAACAGCACCTGAAAGGCCAAAGCCATACATGTTCAAAGGCGATCACAAACTTATGAGTTCAAACCCTGAGGCTCCAGTCGTCATTCTGTATGCTGAGATTGGAAAAGCAGGATTCTACAGTCTTCACCAGGCCATGCTGTCCAAGACTCTGCAAGGCCTGGCAACATACGTGCTCCGTCATTATGTGGCTAATACAAGCGAGAGTAAAGTGTACCTTTCTGGCTATGGAGTGGAGCTTGCCATTAAAAATCAGGAGTACAAGGCAAAGGATGACGCACAGGTTCAAGAAGGTGGATTGACTACATTGATAGGGAAGAAAGATCCTGTGGACAAAGGCCAAGGATTCCTTTCTGGTAAACTGAAGATAACTGATACGGAGCTGATGAACCACCCTGTGGGCACTAATGATGTGGAGATGAAAGATCTGAGTTTCCAGACAGCAGCTTGTATACTTGCTGCTCCCCCTATTGAAGCCCTCCGTGTCATGAGGGACCTCAGTCAGAACTTCCCCACTAAAGCCAGGTATATCACAACAATGTTGGTAAACTCAGAGATCCGCAGTGAGATTCGGAAGAACCAAAAGTACTTTAAAGGAACTCTAGGGCTGCAGGCTGGGGAGTCGGCAATGTTCATCAATGGACTACACATAGATCTGGATACAGGGGACATCTTCAGCATGCTGGAGGTGCTGCGTAGCGAGGCCAGAGTGATGGAAGGACTGCACTCCCTGCTGATCGATACACCTCACATCCACGACATCCTGAAGCTCGATGTCCAGCCATCAGACTGGAACTATGCCGTGGACATCCGACACCCTGCCATTAACTGGATTAACAATTTAGAAACAGACCACAGGTACAGTTTGTGGCCGCACGAGGTTCAGGAGCTGCTCAGAGTCACATTTCCAGGAGTCATCAGAAAGATCCGCAAGAATTTCCACAATCTGGTGATCATTCTGGACCCCAGCGATAAGAACTCTGCCGAGCTGCTGAGCGTTGCAGAGATGTTCTACACTAACAACATCCCACTTAGGATCGGCTTGGTGTTTGTGGTGTCAGACGAAGAGGATGTAGACGGCATGCAGGATTCCGGTGTGGCCATGCTTCGTGCCTACAACTACATTTGTAACAAGGTTGACAGCCAAAGTGCATTTGATGCAGTTATCTCCATGTTAGGCCGTGTGCCTAGTGGAGGCCAGCTGAGAGTTGTGGACGTAGTGAAGGTGTTGGAGAAGATGTTTCCCTATGTGGAGATCAGCAGCATCCTGGTACATGACTCCAGCTACGACACCAACCGCAAGGAAGGGCGTCGTTACTATGAGCAGACAGGTCTTGGCCTGTTGCCAGTGGTGTTGTTCAATGGAATGCCCTACCAGCGAGAGGAACTGGATCCTGATGAGTTGCAGGAGATTACCATGCACAAGATATTTGAGTCCATCACTTTCTACCAGAGAGCTATCGACCAGGGAGAGCTGACCACAGATCATGATGTAGTAGACTTTATCATGAACCAGCCAAACATTGTTCCACGCATCAATCCCAGAGTCTTGTCCACCAGCAGAACATACCTGGACCTGTCTGATACCAACAACCACTTCGTAGATGAGTTTTCCCATTTCCTGAGCCTGACCACCAAGGAAAAGAACACTGCTGTGGCCAACAGCATGAACTATATTACCAACACAGATGATGGCTTCATCCATCCTGTGACATTCTGGGTGGTGGGAGACTTTGACCAGCCCTCTGGGCGCAAGCTCCTCTCTGATGCTATTAAACACGCAAATACCAGCAACAATGTCCGGCTGGGGATGATCAGCAACCCCTCAGTTGGTCTAGTCAGTGATACAAGCTCTGTGACTTGGGCCATCTGGGCCGCCATGCAGACACAGACAGCAAAAAACACCAAGAACTTCATCAACAAGATGGCAAAGGAAGAGACCGTGGTAGCCCTGAAAAACGGCACTGATATTGGAGAGTTTGCTGTTGAGGGTATGGATGTGACATTGTTTAAGAGCATGTATGAGGGGCCCAAGTTTGACTTCCTACTCTCCCATGCTGCTTACTGTCGAGACGTACTCAAACTGAAGAGAGGAGAGAGAGCGGTCATCAGTAATGGAAGGATGATTGGCCCGCTGAAGGAGGAAGAAGTATTTAACCAAGATGACTTCCTGCTGTTGGAGAGCATTACTCTGAGGACTTCTGGGGAGAAAATCAAAAGAAAGGTTCAAGAGCTTGGGATCAAGGAGGACAGGGCCAGTGACCTGGTAATGAAGGTGGACTCTCTGCTGTCTTCTCAGCCCAAAGGAGAGACCAGGGTTGAATATGACTTTCCTGGTGACCGCTACAGTGCTGTGAAGATCCGTCCGAAGGAGGGAGAGGTGTACTTTGATATTGTTGCCATAGTGGACCCTGCAACCAGGGATGCGCAGAAACTAGCTCCTCTGCTACTTGTCTTGAAACAGTTGGTGAATGTAAACTTGCTGTTGTTCATGAACTGTCAGTCTAAGCTCTCAGACCTGCCTCTGAAGAGTTTCTACCGCTATGTTCTGGAGCCAGAGGTCAGGTTCCAGGCAGATGGGAGTTTCTCTCCAGGTCCCATGGCTAAGTTCCTAGAAATGCCCCAGACTCCCCTCTTTACCCTCAACCTCGACACACCTGAGAACTGGATGGTTGAATCTGTACGCACACCTCATGACCTGGACAACATCTACTTGGAAGAAGTTGAAAGTATTGTAGCAGCAGAGTACGAGTTGGAGTACCTACTCCTGGAGGGTCATTGTTTTGATATTAGTACGGGCCAATCCCCACGGGGCCTCCAGTTCACCCTGGGAACCACCTCTGATCCTTTCATGTTTAATACTATTGTTATGGCAAACATGGGTTACTTCCAATTAAAGGCCAACCCAGGAGCCTGGATTTTGAAGTTGAGGAAGGGCCGCTCTGATGAAATCTACAATATCTACAGTCACGGCAGTACAGACTCCCCAACAGATTCTGATGACATCATGGTGGTCATGAACAACTTCAAGAGCAGGATCATCAAAGTCATGGTTCACAAGAAGCCAGATAAGTTTAATGAAAGGCTGCTGAGTGATGGCATTCAGAAGAATGACTCTGGCTTCTGGGAATCTCTGACCAGGTGGTCCTTTGGAACAAAACAAGAGGAAGATGATGTCATACACATATTTTCAGTAGCCTCAGGTCATCTGTATGAGAGGTTCCTCAGGATCATGATGCTCTCTGTTTTGAAGAACACCAAAACCCCAGTCAAGTTCTGGTTCCTCAAGAACTACCTGTCGCCAACCTTCAAGGAATTCATTCCCCACATGGCAGAGGAGTATGGTTTTCAGTATGAACTGCTCCAGTATAAGTGGCCACGCTGGCTCCAACAACAGACAGAGAAACAGAGGATCATCTGGGGTTACAAAATCCTCTTCTTGGATGTGTTATTCCCTGTCACTGTTGACAAGTTCCTGTTTGTAGATGCTGACCAGATTGTGCGCACAGATCTAAAGGAGCTTTATGACTTGGACCTGGGGGGTGCTCCGTATGGATTCACTCCCTTCTGTGACAGCAGGAGAGAGATGGAAAGCTATCGCTTCTGGAAGTCTGGCTACTGGGCCAGACTGCTTGCTGGACGCAAGTACCACATCAGTGCCCTGTATGTTGTGGACTTGAAGAAGTTCCGCAAGATAGCTGCAGGGGACAGACTCAGAGGAGAGTACCAGAGACTCAGTCAGGACCCCAATAGCTTGTCTAACCTTGATCAGGATCTTCCCAACAACATGATCCATCAGATACCCATCAAGTCTCTTCCCCAGGACTGGTTGTGGTGTGAGACCTGGTGTGATGACGGTTCCAAAAAGACGGCCAAGACCATAGACCTGTGTAACAACCCATTGACCAAGGAACATAAGTTGGACACTGCGGTGAGAATTGTAGAAGAATGGACAGACTATGACCAGGAGGTTAAACATCTGCAGATCAAAGTTCTACAGACAGCACCACACAACTTTCACACAGCACAGAAGCCAGGCACAGATGTTCGCACAGAGCTGTGAGTGTGAGTCTGAGACTGTGACATGGCAGTGAATTAGTTAGCCTAGACTCTGTTTAAAGAGTCTGTTTCTTCTTATGTTGTTTTCCTATGCCCAGCTTTGATGGTGGTCAGGTGAAGGTGGTTAAAGTGTGAGTGTGTATGTGTGCGTACAACAACCATGAATATAAATTCCTTCTTCCCAAATGACTTTATGCGGCCCAAATGGACCCAAACCATGGCAGGAAAAAGCCCTACAGCACAACAGAGCCACCAGCTCCCTCATTGTAGGATTCAAGCATTCAAGCCTCCTGCGTGGTATGCCAACTGTAGTTTAGCCAAAATGTATGACTGTACCTATAGTGCCGTTTACATTTCTGACTAATAAAGTGTTCAATCAATCAAAAAGGGGTTCAAAGGTACAGTTATACTAATGCTAAAAAGGATAACACAAAAACCCCTTAGGGCTTCTTTCCATTATGGTCTTGGTCTTGTGTATTCAATCAGACATACAATACTATACAATAGATCATCAATACTAGGAGCAGTAAAAGTAGGCCTATATTTAATACAGACTTTGTACAATAAATTCATCTCTATTTGTGACGAATCTGGGGGAATGAGATGGGCTCCCTCCATGATGTTGTGCCCGTGGGCATCATTCACAATAATTTATTGAATACTTATTTTGTCAGACATGTACACAGCACAGACATTAAAGTAATAATATAAATGTAATGATTATTCAGACAGCCAGCAATGGGTTAAAGTTTAATCCATTTATGTTAAACACTCCCATTTTTTTTCCTTTCGTCTCTGCGACACCTCTGCATCCAGACAGTCGAGTCACAAAGATGCCAGATGCCGCGAGTGGCAGGTGTCTCTTCCGGGTTTTTAAACAGCTGGTGGATGGAAATGGAGCAGCGTCAGCCAGAAAACCGATGCTTTGCCGACGCTGCAAATTGGGTTGAGCTTAATTTCCATCCACCACTCGCGGCAACTGGCATCTTCGTGACTCTACTGCATGGAAGCACCTATACAGTGTAAGCACACTTGGGCGTCTAGCCACGGCAATTTTCCACTTGTGGCAGGCGTCTCTTCCTGTTTTTTAGACAGCTGGTAGAGGCTTCCACTTGCCACGGAGCAAGCGTTTCCTGTGTTCTGGCCGACGTGGCCGACGTCTAAAAACCAGGAAGAGACACCTGCGACGAGTGGAAAATTGCCGCACATAGATGCCCAAGTGTGCTTACTTTCATAGCCTGCATTCAAAGACTTTACTAGAAGCTTTGTCATTGGTCCAAACGTTTTCGGCCAGCAAATGACTAACCATATACAACAGGTCGTTTCGAGGAAGCAATCTGATTGGTTGAAACATCTTTCTAGCTGTGCTTTAACCACGATATTGGAACGGCTAATCAAAACAAATAATTCAGTCATGCTTTTCTCCCAGAGCGCAGCAGACTCGGTGGCTATTTTTGAGTGGTGCAAACCACTCCAATAACCAGCTTTGTCTGTATGTTTGTGTACCTGTGTACGTGTCCGTGTACCTGTGTACGTGTCCGTGCACAGGTGAGCATGGTTACCATGGTTAGTGTGTGACGTCACTGACATAGCTGATCAGACTATATAAGACCTTGCACCACTCAGTTCACACGGGTGTGATTTTTTTAATGACAGATGTAGCCACTATCCACATCTGTCATCAGTGACAAGATGACATAACTTTTCCCGTGGCATTCAATGGCGTTTGTAAAACAAACATTGAACTAATAACAAACATTAAACCTGTGGGCTAGCGCCCCTCAAAAAGAAAGAAAAAGAAAAATGGAATTAAAAATGTTATATAGGCCTATGACCTACTTATAGCTAGGCCTACTTTAAGGCTAAAAGGATAACACGAAACGACACCTCCTTTCTATGGGAATTTAATTTAAATTTACCAATGAAGTTGACATTCTGAATTCTGATCTGATCAAGTGATTGCATTCATTGATTAATTTGATTTCATTCTCTCAGTCACCTCACCTGAATAAGAGGTGTTCTTCTGTCATCAGACTCAGTCAGTCAGACTCAGTCATTTGAAAGTGTGTGCTTTCGACCAACATAAATTATGACTCTAGCTTGCTTGCCTATACCATTTTACTGATGTCTAATTGGGATTTCACTGTTGAATGAACGGTAGTGTTTCACAATTGAAACAATTGAGCTGTGTGCCGCCCTCAGCCGGCTATAATATAATTTCTAAGCAAATTAAATTACATAAAAAAACAATTGAAGATGACGCAGCAAAATCACATGATAACATCGCGTCACCACCAGGCTTCCCGCAGTACCTGTAGAAAGCTCCAGTATGATCCGGTCTAGAGCCCGCCTACTGTAGTCCGAGGTCATTTTGTAGTCCTACTTCACGTCCGGGTCCTAGAGGCACCAACTCCCACCCGCTTCTCATTGTAAATAGCAATATCTAAACGTGTGAATCTTTTTATGTTATTTTTCAGAAAGGAAATCATTGGGTTAAAGACCGACCAGTAATTCCCATTCCTCAGCACAGCACACATACATGCATAATGCATTCAGCGTTTCCGTATCCGTTGTAGTCTCAGACCGACCGTAGATTTGGAACCATCCCAATCTACTCACGTGATTCCGTGGCGAGTGGTTCCAGAAACAGTGTTACCATGTCCGCTGCCTTATTATAAGCGACGTTGTGCTTGTTTTCTGTAAAGTTGCTTGTAAATGATATTGGTAGTTGCGGCGTTTTGTGGGGCTTGTTTGTTGTTTCTAAAAGAGTTGTAGTTGTGTTGTTTAAACCAGTGATTCTCAAACATTTTCATGTCAATGACACCCAAAATAATTATGCATTTGTCTGCAGACCCACATGGGCCACATCTGAAAATATTTTATGCCAGGGACAAGATTTCGGTTGTTAAAAAAATATATTCCACAATTATTATTTTTTTATTGAAAATAGCAGATATGCAATAAGGCTTGTTTTCATAGACCTGTTTGCTTGTTTCTATCACAAAACCTGGCAACACGGTCCAGGCAGCAGAAAGTGTTTCCGCAAACATGGAGGCTGTCGTCAGTGATGTGGTAGCTCCCGAGGATCTTTTAGTAAGTTTTCACCCAAGATAAAATCTATTTTGTCTATATATTTAATTTGGCATACTTATTTTTACACTTGAATAGCACATAATAGTTGTCAGACACAAGTGTACGTTTTTAGAAGTGGTGAAACAGAGCTACAATGCGTGTGTGCGCAGCTAACATTAGCATTTAGCGCGTCTGTTGTTTGTGTTGTCGCACAAAGTGCATATAAGGTGACTCACCCTATGGAACCACCACGCTTTAATGTCGCGAATCATGATTAAGATTAAGAAGACAAATGTATGTCTTTGAAAGTACTTTAAGAAACACCTGGGCGGGTGGCACTCTTTATGAACCAAATAATGCTGCCTTGAAAAAGGTGGACCCTGTTGTAAACAAGTGTAATGGTTTATCAGTGTGTCGTCCACAGTAACAGTCTTTGTATTGAGTTGTGCTTTCATGTGAAATGTACCCATTCTGCAAACTGTTAATAAATACTTCAATCAATAAATCAAGTCCGCAAGCCCCCCAGAAGCTGAAGTCACGCACAGTCAAATTCGGAGTCCTTGGCTGCCCAGACCCGCTAGCCCAGTGGTTCTCAAACTTTTTCATGTCAAGGACCTCCAAATTGACTCATTAGCCCGCGGACCCCCATTTGAAAAGATATGCCAAGGACCCCCATAAGAGAAGATTTGTACGGCTCTAGTAGTGATTCTCTCTCAACCCGTTACATTTTTAAGGACCCTCAGTTTGACATGCGTTAGACTACGGACCCCCAATTAATGGCATTTCTATCTATCTCTGGGACCCCCAATTTATATTGTAAAATCAATGTTAATTTAACTGTGTACAAATGGAAGCATGGATCATTTGGTTCCATTTGTACACTCAAGGGTCCATTTGGTTCCAATCAAATTTTGCTGGGGACCCCCTGGAACTTCCTCAAGGACCCCTGGGGGTCCCCAGACCCCACTTTGGGAACCCTGAGTATTTGGAATGTCATAGCCGCAATTTGCAAGATTACTATATTTTTCTTATAGAGTTGCAACACCGTCACCGGCCATTGACTAGAAAAGTCAGATCTGATTGTATTAAAACTCACCAACATTGCAGCTGTAAGGAAAGCTTGAATTATCCTCTTACGAAAGTGTTTGTTTAATAAAAATCCACCGTACACATGTTGAGAGCTATTTCCTGTGCACCACCACCTGTTTTGAATTTGCACATAATGCAGGAATGAATATAAAAGTGTTCAAATAACATGTTATTCATTAAAATTGCATTGCAGCTTTCATTTAACTTTGCAACATTTAGCAGACGCTCTTAATCCATACAGTAAGCAAGAAAACATGGCAATACATCAAATGCATAAAAATAGACATCAAATCATACGTAAGAACCTAACAGTGCAATATCTATATACTGAAACTATGCGTATACACTATAAAGTGTATACGCAAAGTGTAATGTTTACATAAAATGCTATCAAAGTTACATAAATTGAGCCTAACCTGTAAGGTTGCATTTACACCCTCATAGTTAAATTGGCACGAGGGGTGTGTGTGTGTGTGTGTGTGTGTGTGTGTGTGTGTGTGTGACTGTGTGTGTGACTGTGTGTGTGTGTGTGTGTGTGTCTGAGACACATGTTTCGAGTGTGTGGGATATCAAAAGTAACTGAAAAATATTTGTGCCCTTGATAATGTATTTTTTATATGTGGACTCGAATGAAGAAATTGAAATGTGTGTGTGGGTGGGAAGTTACAGCTGTTGCATAGGAAAACAAATTCTGTTTTGTATTTGTCAGAAATTTGAGAAGAAGTACAACGGCGAGCTGGTAAAAGGTGCTGTGTCCAAGGAGACCAAGTTTGAATATTCATGGTGTCTAATTAGGAGCAAGTACTCAGGTGACATCAAGAAGGGAATCGTCCTGTTGGATGGTGAGTTAGTTATCCACTATCCCCCCTTTCTAAATACATGGTCAAAATAGCACTGTCATGTGAATATATATATATATATATATATATATATATATATATATATATTTTCTCCTTCTAATGTGTTCCACATAATTGGGACTAGTTATTAATTTCTCTTCTATTTTTAGAGCTAGTTCAGAAGGCAACAAAAGAAGACTCCAGGGACTTCCTCTTCTACCTGTCTGTTGCCAATTACAGACTAAAGGTGATGCGTGATGACAGTCGTGCATTTACTTTAGCAAGCTCATTAGCAACAGCGTGTTTTTATGGCTTTTGCAGAATTGCCTTCACTGCATTGCATTTGTTTAGGACATTTACACAATCGTTTTGTTTGCCAAAGATTACAGTGAACACGTGATTGTTGTAATATAGTATCACAGGGATAATGTATGTCGAGCGTGTTCACCTGTCCCTCACGTCACGTGTGACCTATTTTTTTCCCCCACTCCTTGCTCACCCTTCCTTCCACTTCTCCCTTTGGTTTTCCATTCCAGGAGTATGAAAAGGCCTTGAAGTACATCAGGACTCTGCTGAGAAACGAGCCAGGGAACAAGCAGGCTTTGGATATGGAGAAACTCGTAGACAAAGCTTTGAAGAAGGGTAAGAGGCTATGAGGCAATCTTTACCCTTTTTAGCTTACTCCCAGTTTGATATGCATTGATTAGGCAACAGAGTATTTTATTTTTATTTTTTATTTATTTTTCTGGGACACCAAAGCCTATTCTTGCGTAACGTAACCAGACAACTATTCCACAATCTATAAATGATATAGAGTCTGGAACTACACCTCCCAAAATCCTTCCTCCGTTCACGAAAATATATTTTAATTTCTTTTACATTTACATTTACTTTTTTTTCTTCTGCTAAGCAGCAAGCTATATATGCTTTGATTTAAATTTATATTAGGATAAATGTGCACGACTGTAAAGATGAAATGGAAGTGGGGAGGAGGCTTCACACCCGCTTTCTCCCATAATCATCAAAGGAGCTTCCATGTCCCAGACTGTATGACCAGAAGCATTTGGAAATTGTGGGAGGCCGTGTGAGACTAGTAAAAGCGTAACTAACTCTGACGGTGTACAAAAAGAACCAGTACAGTCTCTGACCCCTGGGGGTCCCCGGGCCTTTGAGAACCAGTGCAGTGGTTTTCAGGTTAAACATTTTGTTTTAAAGATATTAGTTTTGGCTTTTTCTGCCTTTATTAGTAGTCTGACAGGAAGTGGGGAGCTAGAGTGACACACATTAAAGATGGTCAGGATCGGGATTTGAACCAGTGACACGCTGGCATTAGCAGCCTAGGTGCCCAGACTGCTAAACCAGTCGCCCGGACAAACGTATTGGGAATGAGACAGTGTGCAGTTCTGTGCACATAGTACTGATTTAGTCAAAAGGATAACCTTTTGTAATAGTTGTATATTGCAATGACTATGTGAGGTTGTCACAAAATCCTAAGTCACACCTGGACTTTACTCACGGCACATCATTGTGCACCATTTGGGAAGAACTCACCTAGTGTATATAAACTGTTACTTAAGCTTCACTCTCTTTATCAGTAAGCCTGATTTATGCTGCAGCGACAGTGTCGTGTGACATAGTAAACAATGTATTGTCAGTTGACAAAAGTGTTGATGTATCAACACTTTATGGTTGGTATTTGTTAAGACTCGATGTTGAAGTTTACCCCTTGTCCTCTAGATGGCTTGGTCGGCATGGCGATCGTCGGGGGAATTGGCCTGGGCGTGGCTGGACTAGCAGGCCTGATCGGATTGGCTGTGTCAAAGGGAGCAACAAAATGATAACACTGAGGTTGGGGGTGACCGAGCTTTTCTCCTCTTGAGAAAGACTGGGGTTCTACTGACCATTGCTTTCCATAACAAATTAAAACTTTGACAAGGGTTGGTGGATATCTTTGTGGAGAGAACATCGAAGAATTTCCTTTTTCATCATGTTTGCCAGGAAAATTATATGGTTTAACTTGGGGTTCTGATGTATTTACCATTTAAAGCCAATTAAAGGTTTCAGACAAATGCCATAATTTGCAGCTTTCTCATTTGAATACGAGTGCTATTTTTCCATACTAAGACCTTACTTATATTATGTGTATATTCATACTATGTCGCACATTTACATCTTTGTTTAAACATGTAAATAAAATCGAATAGAAGTGGAATGCAATGTTACTGCTTAATTGAATGGAGTTTCTCCTTATAGAAGAAGGGTAGCTCACACCTTACATTCACTTCCTAGTACTTAGTAGATTTTGTAACTAAAACAAATCTTTATAAAAGTGCAATTGTTTTATGATTTCTGTTTGTCTGTTTAATTATTTCTGCTATAAAGAACTGTAAGGTTTAAGAATGTGTCTTTGGGTGTGCAGGGAATTGTAGCATTATACATGTGTTAGAAGGGTCACAAGAAGCTGCTACTGTAGCTGGTTGGTTTGAAATGTAAACTACTAGATGTTAAAGCTGCCTCATTTTGTTGATAGGAGGCAGCTGAAAGAGAAGCTTGTTTGAGTTGTTTGCAAGGGCATGAGGACAGTGCTCCATTCTCGTTAGAATTGGAAATAACGTTCATTTATTCTGAATATAATAAGCACTTAAGAAGTGGTTGCACTTACAGGACATGAATAATATATTTGTCAGTAATTGTTTCTGTCTTTATATTATCTTTAACTGTTTTATTTGGCTGTAATCTCAGTCTCGGTAAATAAAGAGATTTTGAAGTGACATTTGTGTTCTTGCTAAATCATTGCAGATGTTTTGGAATGAATGACAGCTTTGGAGTATCG
The DNA here is from genome assembly GCF_951216825.1 of Electrona antarctica. Lineage (NCBI taxonomy): Eukaryota > Metazoa > Chordata > Actinopteri > Myctophiformes > Myctophidae > Electrona > Electrona antarctica. The sequence goes on along the minus strand of NC_136802.1, from coordinate 31,308,573 downwards.
TGGACATACAGTACAGACATCGTGTTGAGTGTTGTTTACCTGTATATGATTAGGACAGGAAGTACAATGTGACAGTTGTGTAATTTTCCATTTGTCTGCTGACATATTAGACCTATCAAAGTTATTTAAGGATCCTCTATTGATTGACCAAAGTCCAACATACTGTATAATACTATAGTTCCCATCTCGGCAAACCAGCCAAATATTGTTCACATTCCCTTTAGTTATGAGTAGACTGTGAATTACTTTATGCAATTTTCTGATGGCTTTTTGCTTGAGGCATTAACGCTAATATATATAAGTATAAATGTACTGCCGGTAAATATAACAATTGACACAGTGAAGTCTAGATTATGCTTTGTAGATGTCGACTGCCTTGTGTCCTGACTCCCGAGGTTCCTGAGGTGGGTTTTGGGTCCCTAGCATGATTTTAGAGCAGGAAGGCCTCATGGTGTCTATCTCTTGTGTCGTGTTATCAGTCCTTTGTGATGTTACTCATTAACTCACTTGACAGCATCGAAACTGCCCAGGGACAGGACTAAATACATACGTATCGTCTTCCCCGGATGAGGTGATGGGGTGGATTAATCAGAGGGAAAATACGGTAATCTTAGGCAAAACAAAAAAGAGGACATTTTATTTGTAGTTGGCTTTACCGTCAAAGTAAAAATCTAAGCACAACAGAGCGTATTAAAAGTAATACATGTCTTTCGATCTGTCTGTATTTAAATAGGGCAGAGCTTTATTGTCCAAATGGCCTTGAAAATGTCCCTTGGCCTTACATGTGCTTTCTCTTTTGCTAAGCTTTAACCATCTGTATTTAGATACAAATATGCAGTATACAGATCGTGCTTTTGTTCATAATAAGACAGATTGTATAATGAGCTTCACTGAGAACTGTGTATACATATGGAGGCATATTTGTACAGTATATTGACTATTCAGAGCTTAAGATGCTCCACCAGAGGCCAGGGTAGAGGTTTGGTCATCCCAAAGGTAGAGCCTGGGATTGCCAGACTAATATAATATCACTGCGTAGATATTAGTCTGTAAGATCTATTTCCAATGGGCGGTAATAGAAACGGATTCCAATGTCACGTCAAAACATTCTCACTTTGAATGGTGGGCTCTGATTGGTCATCCACAACTCTGGGGTGATGTGAGCTAAATATAATTTAAACTGAGGAGTCTCAGACCAATCTCCTCATGTTTTATTTTTCTCCTGTGGCAGATTGTCTGGTATCCAGGCTAGCGCTAATCAGTGGTGGACAGTAACTAGCTACCTGTACTGTTTTTACTGTTTTTTTCCCCGCAAGCTCATGACTTATACTCCGCTACATTTCAAATAGAAACATTGTTCTATTTGAAATTGTTCTATCACTCAACTACATTTCTAGGAAGGGACTCTTGGGACTCAACCATTTAATGTATTTGTGACAATAGTGACAGGGCAACTCAGCGTGATCTAAGTGAGCTTGTAGATCTGCTATTTTCATTATTTCAAAATAGGTCTGGTTTGTGTTGGGGGTTAAATTTCTTATATGTTTTTTGGGGAAATGTTTAAAATTTCAATACAGCAATGTATTGATATTAAAAAGGGAATGTACTTTGTAATTTGTACTTTGGAATACTTGAGCATACTTGATATATACTGATACAGATTGTCTTGTCTCATCTGCTATTGGTTCTTTAAACGCTGCGTCTCATGTCTTTCATAGTGACTGTGGGGAATATAGATCTTGTAATGTGTTTGTGTGTGATGTACAGTATGTAATGTTTGTATTTGTGTTGGACTGTTATGTCGGTAAAGCACGTACACGTTTTATCTTACCATAGGCCTATAGCACACCACTAAAGGGAATTGCCTAGTCAAGACAACGGAGGAGGGGGAGAAATGTGTCCTTGACTTAAATCCTTTCCTGTTCACACCCATAATTCAAAGTTTTATTATTCATTTACCAATTTTAGTACAGTTGCTCTGAGAAACAGTCACTATCTTTGTGAGTTTGAAACGGAATTTCCTTATTAATTCATTCCCACTGAGTCACTGACATTTGGTTTCATGTTCATAGTTTGCTGTAACCACATGGAGTACAGTACACAGTCAAATCCTTATTGGATTTTATTGTCTCCACCAGGCCGAAGGCATGGGGAGAGAGTATGTTTTGCACTCCGTCCGTGTTTGTGTCCTTCCGTCCGTCTGTTACCAGCTAATCTCCGGCACCGTTAACCCGGTCGATGCCAAACTTTGCACACACACTCCCTGGATGCCAACGATGAACCTCTGCCCCACACTTTCCAGAACGGCCTGTTATAGCGCCACCATGAGGCAGCTTTTCAAATCTTTTACCTAAAACTGCACCGATCTGCGTGAAACGTTGTATGCACACTCCCTAGAGGCCAAGGACAAACCTTTGACCTGCATTTTCCGCATCTGCCTTTTCACATTGGCCTATTATAGCGCCACCAGGAGGCCACAACCTGACCTGCCCTGGTGGAGACCTGTGCCCCGAGGGGCACTTTTTCTAGTTTTAACCTATATTGGGGAGGGGACAGTGGTCATGTTGTATGTTATTGAACTTGGAGGTAAGAAGTCACTGCAGTTTTGATTTGATCAATAATCAACCAAGTTGAATAATGTTATATGAGAGAATATAACACTGCGCCTGTCAGGTCTCAGCAGTCTGTGTCTCTTGACAGTAGACCACAAAGTAGCGATATCGTTATAGTCTCCAAGGTCACATACCCAATTAGAGCGCAGTACAGTACGTAACACAATGTGCCTGTGTGCTATCACATACCAATGAAATACTCCTTAATACTCCTCTCAAATGAGTTTTCAACTGTTGCGACTGTGACATCAAACCCTAGGCTGAGTCATGTATTACAACACATCGGGTGTGTGTGTGTGTGTGTGTGTGTGTGTGTGTGTGTGTGTGTGTGTGTGTGTGTGTGTGTGTGTGTGTGTGTGTGTGTGTGTGTGTGTGTGTGTGTGTGTGTGTGTGTGTGTGTGTGTGTGTGTGTGTGTGTGTGTGTGTGTGTGTGTGTGTGTGTGTGTGTGTGTGTGTGTGTGTGTGTTCATTCACTGTCTGCACCACTTGATTCATTCAGGGATTTTACTACTGATTTTATTACTGTCAAATATATGTGTAACATGCTCCATGCATTTGTTTTTTAATTGTACTTAATTTAATTTACCCAGGTTAATCCCGTAAGGTAAATAAAATATCCTCAGCTGCTCGATAGGTGTGTAGTAGAGAATGATAACAAATATGGTTATTCATTTTAACCCCTTTTGGTGTTAGCATTATGTTATGCTTTAGCTATTGAAAAATAGCAGATCTACAACCCCTTTTGGTGTTAGCATTATGTTATGCTTTAGCTATTGAAAAATAGCAGATCTACAAGCTCGTAGCGCGCCACGAGCTTGTAGATCTGCTATTTTTGAAAAACCGAAGAACGACTGACATAGAAACATAGCTTTTTCAGAAAACTGTCAGGATGTAGAAGACATTTTTAGAATCTGATCTCAGGTCAAAATGGGTTAAACAACACAATGTAAGAAGAAAAAGTCATATACCCTACGGTGTGAAATGTAACCAGCTGATAAGATTGATACTTGTTGCATGGACTATCAGCCATTCTAGGGATAATGTTTATCATACACTACACATTGCCTACCTAAGTAACCTACCTACAACAAGCTGTTAAACCAAACCTGACATTCCTGCTTGAGTGGAATGTTTCCAACACAGTGCTTTCCTCCCAAGGCCACGATATGAATACCAATCTTGGCTCTAAATAAAGTTTTAAAAAAATTAATCAAACAACCCAACCATGGGCCCTTGGAGGTTGTGAGCTACTGAACAGGTCAATATACTGTTGCTTTAACAGGCTCCATTTTTCATAAGAGATTGATTCATCCCTAATCAAACATTGCATATAAGAATGTGGATTTGTTTTTCTTCCTTATTTTGTAACTTTATATCAGTTACCTTGCAAAGGATACACTTTATCACATGCAGGCTTACGTACCTGATACTTTAAAAATGGTTTCGGCTGATAGCTTGACATCAGCACTTTCTATGTTTTTATGCTTTCTGTCAATCGACACTTCCTCTCAATGTTTAACACGACTCTGAGAATGGTCTTTCTCATCCTACATCCTCGATTGCCTGGAATGTTTCACATGAACATATGTGATATGTTATCTTATCAGTTATCTTGTTCAATTTCACAAGTCATATCAAATGCATTTATAATAAAGTACATTTAAAAACAACTCACTTTGAACCAAAGTGCTGTGCTGAACAATATAAACATCAAGACATACAAGTGGTATAAATGGACAGTCAGTAAAACAAAAGCTAATATTATTTAGAACAATAAGATTCAACATCAACACGCGTGCGTGCGTGCGTGCGTGCGTGCGTGTGGGGGGGGTGGATGTTCTTTCTGATGCTGTCTTGGCTGATGATAAATGCTAGAAAATTGCATTTTGCTGCAGCCATGTCCAGGTTAGTATTGGGGGCAGGGTGGATGACAGAGTTGTTGGAGATTAAGTTTTGAAAGGTATTTTAATTTTGTTCTCGCTACATTAATCATTTTTTTTATATATGAGACAGTTGTTTCCCAATATAGTCAAATAAATCTGGAGCTGATGACTTTTCCACCTCTTTTCCGATTTTCTGTATTCCTTCCTCAGGGCTCTGGTGGTGTCATGGAGCAACAATATCCAGGATGACAGCACAGGCAGTGTTTAATAAGGAAGTACGTTTGTCAGTGCTGATATGAGGACGGAGAGGCATCAATAATGCAATTGTTTGGGAGCAGCTATGAGAGCTTCTGAAAATATATAGTATTCTGTATTATCTCTATTCTATATCTACACTAAAACATTCCTACTATCAGTCCAGCTTCCTTATAAAAGTATTTGCATTATTATGCAGCAATGTGTAAAAAAAAAAATCAAGTCCAAGTTTAATTTAGTGCTATTCGTTAGTGCTATACCTCCCACTTTGAGCTGATATCATCATTGCACGTGCAGGTCGCTTCAATTTTAACGAGCTATACCTGCTGCACATGTGAAAGTTATGGACTTGCTTCTTTGACACATATAAAAAAAGTCACATAAAGTACTGTTTTCACAGTCAAAGCCACCATGACATTGACTCTAACAACCTAGCAACCTGTGCTTGGGCTAAGCATGCCGTAAAAGAGCTTCGGCAAACAGTCTGGTCATAAAATTAGCCATTTATGATGGGGCAGAATCCACGTCTAAGTCAGGTGTAAACAGAAGAGCCGACATTGAATGCTCTTATTTTTGGGGTGAAAGGCATTATCTCCCAATCAATAACTTGGATAAAAGGAAAACTCCTATTAGATGAGATGCACTATAACCAATCATCTGCGTTTGTGCTAGATTTCATTTGTGCTAGATTTCACACAATAAATAACTTAAAGGTAGGGTAAGTGATATTTTTTGGTTAAAACAAAAGTTTTTATTTTTTTAAGATTAAATCACTATATTCTGATAGTTGTTTGTTTCAGCCAATCAGGAGAGTGTAGCCATTTATCAGCTTAATTTGTATAGTGTTCCAGTTCCAGTTTTGTCTGCCCATGTCTTTGTGTCATCTGTATCCTGACTGCGTTCTCTATCCTGATTGGATAAAATTGGTATCCTGATCTGAAAAAGCATTTTCTGTTTATTAGAAAGCTGGAGACACATGGAGTCTCCTGTTACTGTCTATATAGCAATGAGTACTATCACAATATAGAGCTTTTTAACACTTATTATAACCAAAGAAAATCACTTACACTACCTTTAAGTGTTTTAATATAATTTAAAACTTAAAAAAAATCTACCAATATCAGTGTATTACCCTCAGTAGTGTCAAAACACCCATAATATCAACAAAAAGGTCACAGGAATAGCTTTTTTTAATTAATTAATTAATTAATTTTTTGATTGATTTATTCATTAATTAATCTATTTATTTATCCTTCAGAAGAATTATGTGGATGATGAAAAAGCCTTGATACACCTTTATTTATGAATGTTTCCAGACTTGCAGTAGGGGAAACTAAATACTCGTGAGATGATTGCCCGTTGGCCGTTATAGCCTATGCTAAGGAGTTTTTCACATTTACTTTTGTGCCCTCACTATCTTTGCGAGAGCTGATGACTAATGACTGTGTTTATCACCTCTTCTAACCCCTGGATCTGTTTTAGGGCCCTCGTCTTGACCTCTAGACAAATTAGTTTGCTTATTTACAAGTGCCCAATACATTGAGCCATTTTGTCACAAATGCAGGTTAAGTATTACCCTAATGATATCAGCTAGGTTGACTGTGTTTGCCCTAGTTTTAACATTGCTGACATGCCAGACTCGTGGAGAATTCTGCATCACACATCACCCACATTTCCATTTGTGCTTTTGATATGCTATTATTTGTAACTTTCTGTCTCCCAAATTAAACCAAATGTTTGAGTCTTGGCATGGAAGCAAAAAGAAAAGGATTATATAGCCTTGAGATATTTGTTACCTTTGAGTTTTAATTGACTGGTTGCTCATTCCTATGGATGGTTTTTATCTTGGCATTGTAAAGCACTTTGTAACATTGTTTTCGAAAAGGTCTTATATTATTTTTTATAAAGTTTATTATTGTTATTATAATGTACTAATCTTTTTTTTATAACTCTGTTGATCAGATTTGTTAGTTCTTTTTGAAAAGAAACGCCTGACTAAATAAGTCTAACATAGTAGAACAGACACAGATAGTTCAGTATAATTAATAGCAAGGGGTGACCATTGGACTCTCAGTCAACCGATAAACACCTGTTCAGTTTCAGGAGTGTAAATTCAAAAAGGAAGATAGCGGGCGTTCATTTTTGCGTGTGTGTGTGTGTGTGTGCATGCGCGCATGTGAAGGGGCGGAGAGATGGAAAGCAAGTGATATGAACATTTAACATAATCTGTTGCACTGGCCATATCTCATAGGCACACTAGACACAACAGACCAAGACGCTCATTAAACTTCAGATTACAACATACATATTTTCATGAAATCATCAGAAAACTTGTCCGACAAAAAGGGATAACACAAAAAGGATACTTTTTCTTCTTTTTCCCCCCCAGATTTGTTTTTCTTTCTTTCTTTCCTTGTTGTGTGTGCCAGCAATAAGAAAGCATGGATTCCATTGTGGAAGTAGTGGCTCTGATCTTGGGGTTTGTGGCTTGGGTGATGGTGGGGATTTCCATACCAAACCGTTACTGGAAGACCTCTACTGTCGATGGCAACGTCATCACTACTTCCACCATCTATGAAAACCTATGGATGTCTTGTGCTACAGACTCAACCGGTGTCCACAACTGCAGAGAGTTTCCATCTCTGCTCGCCTTAAATGGTATGTTGATCTAATGATGTTAATGTGAATGTTGTGTAATTATGAAACCCAAGATGAAGTGTTTAATGTACATTTTCACCTCACATTGCACATTTGGCTAAGAAATGTACATTAACATTACATCTTATAATGTATCTTTCCATAATCCTGTGGTTCACTTAAGTGGGGTCCAGGGACCCTGAGGGTTCCTTGAGAGGGGGTTCTAAATGGACCCTTACAGGTCTGTAACTCTGAGAGTGTACAAATTAACCTGTAGTGTAGCGGACCATTTGGTTTAATTTGCATGCTCTCAGAGTCATGGGGGTCTTAAAAACGTTTGAGAACTAACTTACATTATACGATGTAATGTTAATGTACATTTCTTAGCCAAATGTGCAATGTGAGGTGAAAATGTACATTAAACACTTCATCTTGGGTTTCAATCAATTGAACAGCAATGAGGGGTTATCTGGTTAAGACAAGAATAAATGCAATATTGCATATTGCAATTGGTGCCCATTGAAGGAGGATTTCAGCACTGTTTGGGCTTTAGAACTCTATAAAGAAATGTAACCATACAAATACGTTGTAACAAAGCCCCAATAAAAGACATACAGTATGATTATATCACAGAGGGAAGTTGTTGGCAGTCGGATGACTCTAGATTTTAATGTTGTCTCTAGGTTATATCCAGGCATCTCGTGCCTTGATGATTGCGTCGATCATATTCGGCACCTTTGGACTGGTGGCAGGACTGATAGGAATGCAGTGTTCTAAAGCTGGTGGAGAGAACTACGTCCTCAAGGGGAGGATTGCTGGCATCGGGGGAGTCCTTTTCCTACTTCAAGGTAACAGGGAAACCACAAGTTTGGAAATGTTACATTTTAAGTGTGCAATATTTTACAGTGACATTTTGCAAATGCAGTGGTATTGATTCAAACACAAAATTAGGTGTATCACATTTGGGAACCCCAATTCTTTCTCCAATATCATGAGAGTCAGGCAGGAGTAGCCTGGAAACCAGATTAATCTGCCACAGCAACAAAAAAACACAAAAAAAGTCATGCCAGGCTAAGGCAGTCCCTATCAAATTGTGGATTTTGTTGGCTATCCATGGAGGGCTTTCTGTTTGTATCATACAGAACTGTAATAGTCCTTTCACCAGTCTGTCTGAATTGGATTGTTACCTTAATATATTTTTTATAAAAATATATTAGAAGACTCTTTCACTTGTATAAAAACTTATATAAAAAAAAATTATATAAGTTTTTATACAAGTGAAAGAGTCTGCCTTGTTTATGTTTATGCTTAGGATTTAACAGTTGATTATGTATTTATTTCTTTACTATAGGCCTGTGCACAATGATCTCCGTGTCATGGTATGCCTTCAACATCACTCAAGACTTCTTCGACCCATTTTACCCTGGGACAAAGTAAGTGTGACAAAGTGACAAAACAACAAGCAATAGCAGTGTATTAACAGTGTGCCAGTGTTACAGTACTGCCCTCTACTGTGTGTCACAGGTTTGAAATAGGAGAGGGACTCTACATTGGCTGGTGCTCCGCTGTCCTGGCCATAGTTGGAGGTGCTGTTTTCACTTGTTCTTGCAAACTGGGCACAGAGGAGAAATAGTGAGTCCACTTACAAACTTGCAATTTTACAATACTCAATAGTACAACGACTGCAATACATAATTGTGTGTATTCATACAAATTCACACGAGTGCATGGTGTTATGTACTGTATATTTTGCTTCTAGTACTAACTGTGTACACATTCAACAAAACCTTATATGTCCAAAACCCTCACTTTTCAGGAAATGGTCTCAATGGACCCAGTGTAGTTACTAGTTATTATTTAGTAGTACAGTGGGAAGAGGGGGGTATCATGCACCCCCCGGAAATATACTTCTAATCAGTGTTTTCTTATTGGAAAAAATGTGCTGAAAATGATGAGCTATGATAAAAAGTTGTCAAAATGTCCCACCTACCTCAAAACCCCCTTTTTGGTATATGGCTCTGGCGAAATTGTGTAAAGGCAAATATTAATTCACTAAAATTACATAAATAGACATGGAAGTCTGACATTTGTCATGGAGTATCCTGACACATAGGGGTAAGTAGAAGAATAAGATTTGGGGGGTTGCTACCATTATAGTTTTAAATATGACCTACATTATCCCCAGAAAAACAAAAAAAGATGCTGTCCGCTTGACTAATAACAACAAAGATGGTTATTTTCCAACACATTATGGTGAAAATCACTGCCTCACTTGTATATAGAAAACTTCCCATATCCCTAAGCTTCAATTTGATCCCAAGATAACCTTTCTATCTTGAAAATTACTCTTTCTGTAGCCAAAACTCTGAACTATACCTCAAATCGGTGAAAATTGTATATTCAGTCAGTCAGCTATACATTTGGAATAAATTAATGAATGACTGAGTTTGAACTGACTCCACATTATGGAATATTTCTGTCCAATCTACAATTTTTATGCAAATGAGTGCCTCCATTATCAAAATAATCGATTTTCACTATATCTCAGCCAATACTGCACTTAAATGAACAAATACGGTGTCTAGACCTATGTTTTGAGGGTCAAGGATCTCAGTGAAACTATTCTTAAAGTGACTACATGTGCCCATGGAATGCTGGTGTGCAAATCAGTGCAGATTAAATAAATTCCTCTATCTCGTCGGCTTCTTGTGCATGCTTTCCAGTGTCAAGGAGATCAAGCAGTGAGGTTGGTATAGGACTGCACCACAGGACACACTGGATTCAAAAACTATTTGGTTTTCAACAATCCCTGCCCTTCATCATAGGGTTTTGGTTTTTCCACCATAGCTTCATCAGCTCGCTTGTATAAGGCAACGGTGGCTCTCTTCAGAGCAGAGTAGCATGTAGGAAGGCGAGCCAGGTCAACTTTAGATTTAGAAATTAGTTTGTCATCTGCCCCACCACTCTTTCACTGAAGACTCACAATTTAAATAGCATATATTCTGAGCCTAGCCAAGCCATATGACCCATAGGGCAGGAGCCTAACAAGTACACTCCCTGGCATGACTAGTATGTCGCAGGGACTTACCCCAATCCAACCCGTTGGTATTCCCCGGCTGGGGATCGAACCCCTGACTATCCAGTCTCAGGGCGGACGCTCTAACTACAAGGCCACTGAGCTGTTGATGATATCCAGAGCTTCTTGCGGGTGTGTAACTTTAGAGTGTACAAAATGGAACCAAATGGACCTGTAAGTAAGCCTTGTGTAGCCATGAGGCCCATAGGGCAGAAGCCTATCTCCTGTTTCTGTAGTATGAGGTAGCTTGATGTACAAGTACACCCCCTGGACATGACACTAGTATGTAGCAGGGACATGTCCGACTTACCGACTGAGTCTTTGGTATGACCCGGCCAGGGGATCGAACCCCGACCTCCCAGTCTCAGGGCGAACGCTCTGACTACAAGGCCACTGAGCTGTTGACATCTTACTGGTGTGCAATTCTGAACGTACAAAATGGAACCAAATGGACCCGTAAGTGTTATGGGGGTCCTTGAAATGTGCCTTGTGCTACACTATCTCCGATTCAGAAACGGGTCTCATGGTCGCAGGCAACGTATTCTTCTCCAAAGTTGAACGTTGCCACCACTGTTGAAGCAGCCATACACTACACAGGTTTATCCTGATGTTCTGGGCATCTTTGTAAAGTTAGTGTTATTAAAAAGCAGGTAAAAGAGTAACGTTTCAGCACTCTATTTGGTCTCTCTATCCATTCAATGTAGTAGCCGACTGTTATGTCGTCTCCGTCCACAGGAAATATGTTGCCTGCGACCATGAGACCCGTTTCTGAATCGGTCTATATGGAACAGATCCTTAATTAGTATAGTTGCAGCAATTCATCTGTCTGCTGTATGGACAGAGTTGTGAGTCTTCAGTATGGTAAATGGTGCATTTATATAGCGCCTTTATCCAAGACGCTTTACATAGATTGTCCATTACATTCATCCATTCAAACACATTCATACACCGATGGCGGCGGAAACCATGCAAGGCATCAACCAGCACATCAGGAGCAATTAGGTGTCTTGCTCAAGGACACTTCGACACTGACTCTGGGGGAGCCAGGGTTTGAAATGGCAACCTTGCGGTTACCATCCGGCCACTCTACCCCTGAGCCACTGCTGCCCCAGTGGACTTCACCCATGCCAAGTTGCTGCAGACAATGGTGGGGGCAAATGACAAACTCACTTCTTAAATCTAAAGTTGACCTGGCTCGTCTTCCTCCATGCTACTCTGCTCTGAAGAGAACCACTGTGTTGCCTTATACAAGCGAGCTGATGAAGCTATTGTGGAAAAACCAAAACCCTATGAAGGGCAGGGATGGTTGAAAATCGAAGGGTTTTTAAATCCAGTGTGGTCCTGCGGTCCAGTCCTACCAACCTTTGATCTCCTTGTCATTGGAGACCATGGACAAGAAGACGAAGAACTGCATTTTGTTCTTTATGGTGCAGGCTAGTGTATAGGGTGGTCACTGTTCTTACATTTTTGCCTTTGAGTGTGTATATGATGGAATACTGTTACAGGATTGTGTGACTGTTTGCATTTTATACTGCATAGTGCAGGCCATTCTATAGTGTGTATACTGCCGCCTACTATTGTTCATACTGAGGATGTTTTTCGTGTGTGATGTTATGCTACAGTATATATATTCTAAATTATAAAGCTAGCATAAAAACACAACACCTGTCTAGATACCTTATTTGTAAAGTTATATGCAATATTGGTATCTCTTACTTGGTATAAATGTGACTTTATTGTAATGGCAGCACTGATTTTTACACCAGCATGCCACGGGCACATGTGGTCACTTTAAGAATAGTTTCACTGAGATCCTTGACCCTCAAAACATACAAACATACAAGTATAGACACCTTATTTGTTCATTTAAGTGCAATATTGGCTGAGATATAGTAAACATCGATTATTTTGATAATGGTGACACTCATTTGCATAAAAATGGTAGATTGGACACTTTGCCAACTTTTTAACATAGCTTATTCAAGTAAGAACTATTCCATAATGTGGAGTCAGTTCAAATTCATTCATTCCAAATGTATAGCTGATACTGACTGAATATACAATTTTCACCGATTTGAGGTATACCGGTAGTTCAGAGTTTTGGCTACAGAATAATTTTCAAGATAGAAAGGTTATCTTGGGCTCAAAATGAAGCTTAGGGATATGGGAAGTTTTCTATATACAAGTGAGGCAGTGATTTTCACCATAATGTGTTGGAAAATAACCATCTTTGTTGTTATTAGTCAAGCGGACAGCATATTTTTTAGTTTTTCTGGGGATAATGTAGGTCATATTTAAAACTATAATGGTAGCAACCCCCCAAATCCTATTCTTCTACTTACCCCTATGTGTCAGGATACTCCATGTCAAATTTCAGACTTCCATGTCTATTTATGTAATTTTAGTGAATTAATATTTGCCTTTACACAATTTCGCCAGAGCCATATACCAAAAAGGGGGTTTTGAGGTAGGTGGGACATTTTGACAACTTTTTATCATAGCTCATCATTTTCAGCACATTTTTTCCAATAACAAAACACTGATTAGAAGTATATTTCCGGGGGGTGCATGATACCCCCCTCTTCCCACTAGACTACACAGGCTCTGTTAATACTTCCCATTGGTTGAATATTAGAAACATATATATTTAACATGTCACATGAGATTTCACATGAGAATGTCATACGACAAAGTATGAATTTAAGCGACACACACACACACACACGCACGCACGCACGCACACACACACACACACACACACACACACACACACACACACACACACACACACACACACACACACACACACACACACGCACACGCACACGCACACACACAGACAGACAGACAGACACATGAAATATGGAGATACAATGTGTTTGCCCAGCAGCAAAAACATGTTTATATTGTTGCTTCAAACCTCATTAGACAAGTTCCCCATAAAAAAAGAATTATGATCATGATTAATTATAATTCTGAACCTCTAACCCGTATACAGCTGTTAACTGTAACCGGGCCTTTTGATCCATGGCATGCTTTTCATTATCTCTAATTAAGATTTTCCCACCACTTGTACTGTGTTCTACTGATTTGATATATTATCATTTAATCTTGTACCCATTAACCCATTTAGGCCTGACGTCGAAATAAAAAAAAACGTTCGCTCTGAAAGAATATATATTCAAAGATTTGTGCCGCATTTTTACGATTTTTCAATAATGGCAGACCTACAAGCTCGTATGAGCTTGTAGATCTGCTATTTTTCAATAGCTAAAGTATAACATAATGCTTAGTTAAAACACCAAAAGGGGTTCCCGTCCAGAAAAGAGAGATTAAGACCTGCATCATCTATTTCTTTTGTAAATAGCACTGCACTGTAATTTAGCATGGTCTGTTCTCTGGGATGGACTATAGTACATTATATAGTACATTCATTCATATATTAATTGTTGGTATACTGTAAATTTATATCAATTTACTGTTGATAGACATAGACCTATGTTCACTGTTATGTGTAGGCTATATTAGACATATCTGATAGATATTCATTTATATGACTTTACATATAATCCAGATACTGAAGGCCTGCCGACACTGTACATACAGTATATTCATTCACATATTCACTGTTGACAGACTGTACTGTACTGTAGGCTAGACTGGGCATTAATATACTCATATCACCTTGATATAATGTACTTATGTTAAGTCATCATTCAGATATCCAGTGCAGATGTCCAGTCAGTGGCGTGCACAGATAGACACTAGGGGGTGCTAGAGCACCCCCTGCCCTTTTGGCAATGTGCCCTTTTGAAAAAAAATATATATATATTTTTTTCTTTTTTTTTTTTTTTTTCAAAAATAGCAGACCTACAAGTTCATAGCGCGCCACTCGGTGGCGCGCTATGAGCTTGTAGATCTGCTATTTTTCAATAGCTAAAGCATGAGCACCTGCCCCTCTAAATGTCTGTGCACGCCACTGTGTCCAGTGTTACAATCCAAACAATCCAGTGTACTGCTGTTGCTATGACACCTGCATTTCCCCCACAGGGATCAGTAAAGTGTTGTTATCTTATCTTATCTCATTTTATCTTATCTTTGCCTCAGCCCACTGCCTTATCAAGCCAGGGGAACCGTCTACTCTGGAGCTGCACCAACAGCAAGGAGTGTAGCAGCCAGCACATATGGTCGAAATGCCTACGTTTAAGACAGCTCCACAAATGGAGCCTCGTGGGACAACTTCATGTTTCAAATAGATTTGCTACAAAAGTGCCTGGTACACTGTGGGAACATCAAGATTTAAGGTTTTTCCTTTATGTATATAGAACATGTTGTTTTCCAGATTATTTGTTTCCTTTTTTTGTGTTTTAAGGATAGTTTAAGTCTTGCACTAGGCAGGGCTTGGTTGGGTTACAAGAAGAGTGGGCACTAAGGAAGTGTTGGCACCTCAATGTAAAATTTGCTATTTTGACCAAGATGCTAAAAAAATAGAATATCTGAACAATTGTCATGTAAAGTATACATGATTTGAACATGCACAGTACATCATTATCACATGTAATTGACCCTTCAACTTCTTGTTTATGCTCAAAATGATTGGATATACAGGTTTTGTAGCAATTTGTAGAAACTGCCTAAATATTAGACGTAAGACTAATAGTTAGGCCTAAATATACTGCCTAAATATTAGACTTAAGACTGTTTTCCTATATATACATTTTGGACCAAATAGCCAATTTTACATCGAGATACCCACTCTTCCTTAGTACAGTGCTCTTGTTGTTACCACTGGATGTACACTGTATTATAATGTGAATGCACAGACAAAGGTAATATTGCACCACTGTAAAAACGCACATCCCCAAATTTGGATTCTGCTCAAATGATCTAATGACAATGTTGCTCTCTAGTAGTAAATATGTTGTGTCACACTATTTGTTATAGTGCTATATAAACTCATGATTGCCAATATTGCAGGCTGCTAAATTATTTCCTAACATCAACCTATGATGTTATATCAAAATGTTTTCTTTAATCAAAGAGATTATGTATTGACATGTAAACCTGTAGACATTTGTAAGGGGAAGGTCAAAAGCAGCAGATTCAAAGTGTGGTGATCCTTATGTATTGATATGTGTAGGCTACTGTATGTTATTGAAATATCGTCCTCTTTTTCACAGTTGTATAGATTGTTACTTGGGTGATGGAGGTTATATATAATGAACGAAATGTTTTTTTTGTGTGTATCATGTGTTCTTTTTTTTACAATTACTCAGAATTAAAAAAAACATTGTTAAATATCTCAATTAGTCGTCTCTTCGGCCATTTAAATTGAGCTGTGATTTAACAACAACAATCCCATAGGCGGCGATTTGAAGTAATGGCATTCTGGACCATACAAGGACATGGGAGTGTCGCTGCTTTGAGAGTTAAAATAGTTGGTCCAATGACAGCGGCCCACGTTTAAAGGCCAACACGGATGTGTTGCTGCAGTGGACCAACCACACTGATGCAGGGCAGCAGCGACATGACAGAGAAGTTATAGTTTACAAAGCGTCCCAGCTGCTAAAGTTATTCAATGTCATGTCACGTATACGGTATATACGCAGTTCTAAACGAAATCTGACATTACTGTAATGTCAAAGACGGCCGTTTCGGGGACATTTTTGCGCTGTTTCACTCCGAATATTCCGTCGGAACCATTTGTCGAGGTTTCACATTTTCACACGGGTTTTTTTTTAGACCAGGACCATAAATACACTGTAGCGCTGGGAGTAGCTGATAAAAGATGAGCTCATGAAGAATATCGGGATCAATGATTCACATAGTTATATGCGTAAAGGTAAAAGCAGAAACGTGATTACGTTCACCTATAGGTAACAGGTGTGAAGTCTTGTAAATATGGAATCGCGGCGGCGGAAAGGTCTCAACGGTGTCCTGTCATCTCTGTCTCTGGTGTGTGTCATCCTAGACCTCCAGTTGGATGGTAAGACAGCCTTAGCTGAACCATAAAGACAACCTTATGTGAACCATATAATGTTACACAATTAATCAAAAGGCGTTTAAATATAAAAGTATTAAGCCTTCTGTTTTTAAAGGGTGAGCCAGAAGTGTTCACAGGGAGGTTATCTCTTTAATACAGCCTATCCCCCCTGAACTTAAACTGAAAGCTTTGTGATTATAATGTCTAGAGATGAAATTCACAAATTACACTACTTTGTCCCTATATTTATGGCTGGCATATCAGGGAGGCTGGGGAGCATCAAAACATTTCATATTCTAGCTAATCAGTGGGACCCAACTCCAAGCAGCATCCATTGTGTGGTCTCCTATTAGCCTTTGATCAACAAGGCTATCATAGATGTATTTTATCGATTGTATCGGCATTTGTCATCCGGTACGAAAGTAAAAGTCTGATCTATGCTAGTCCAAGGCTAGCCTGCTATATTACCCAGCTAGCTTTGTTTATGCCAGATGAACACATTGTTTGACAGTATGTCACTGCTAGTAAAATGTTGTCTGTTGAAGCTGAAAAGGTTTGTTTTATATATATATATATATATATATATCACAGTTGGCCCAGAAGACTGAGATTAGTTGCAATCAGCAAGTCGTTCTTGGCACTTAAAAAAACCTGTCCACACATACGTTATATCTTGACATTTACATTATTCTTGAAAAGGTTTATATGATGATTAAAACAGCAATGCCAACTTACAGGCTAAACTACGTATTGATATCGGCTGCCTGTCCACCATTGTGGACAGACTAAGCTAACCTGTGACAAGGCATGCTAAATGTCATGCTTTTAGCATACTCTTTACATAATGTCATTAGCATATGATACTCTTTGTCAGCAGTGTATTTCTAGTAAGGTTTTATGTTACAGGTGTCTTGGGAGCTACTCATGTGGAGATTGAGCAGCATTTGGAGATGGGCCGCAAGCTTCTGGCAGCTGGTCAACTTGCAGAAGCCTTGTCCCACTACCACTCTGCCGTGGGTAAGGTCACACCCACATTTTGATCGTTAACCACGTAAGCCTTATTTTATACTTTGTCCTACAAAGTTATTACGCTGTCGAGAGCCTGTGGACTGTCTATTTTTGAGCGCCGCTAGCCCCTCCCATATACAGGTTTAATGTTTGTTTTTAGTTCAATGTTTGTTTTATAAACGCCATTGACAATGATGGTAAAATGTACTCATCTTGTCCCTAACACAAACATGAAATGCCTTAACAATAGAGAGAATTTAATGTTTGTTTTGTCACCGTTTGTTTTACATCACCATTACATCACCTAATCATAGCAACATGAGTTAGACTTTAATATATTAGCGCCCCTCACTTCACACAGGTGTGATTTTTTTTACGTTTAAATACTGCATATGTATTTTTATTTTGAAAATGTTTGTCTCTCATGATATGCCCCAACATTTGGATGCCAGGGTATATCCTCTCATATGTGTCTTGCTGATGACCCCCACCCATCTGAGAGTTGCAGAGTCATAATATAAATGGCTCAGTTCAGAGTCGGACAAAGAATGTCACCATGCAGGTTCTGAAATATGAAAGAAAAGAGAATAAGCGGTTTTCATTATGGGTTCCATGTTGGAATGCCTTGCCCAAAGACAAAGAATTGTGACCATTTACAGTCCACTTTACCGTCCGTCCACTTTACCATTTTTCCAGAGGGGGACTCTGACAACTACCTGACTTACTACAAGAGGGCTGCTGTGTTCCTGGCCATGGGGAAATCCAAGTCTGCGCTTCCAGACCTGACCAGAGCTATCCTACTCAAGCCTGACTTCTTGGCTGTAAGTTCACATAAACTCCACCTGAAGGATTAAGGCCTCTACATAGTCCGTTTTGTTCCTTACGTGGGGGAGTCAAACGGACACAAAAGAACGCAAGCTTATTTTATACATGTTAGTGGTAACTAGAAGAGTGGTCACGACAGACACAGACAGACACATGTTGCAAAAAGCTTTATCACGTACAGTCACAGTGTATTATTCCACATGTGAAAAACATATTCTAGTGTCTAAATTCAGCTAACCTTGCAACATTAAGCAACATTGAGGTGCCTGCAGGTGCCCACTCTTCCCGTATACGGACTAAGTAGTCGTGCATTTACCTCCCGATGTATGAATGAACCATTGTAAAGCGCTTTGAGAGTTTGAGCAAAAAATGCAATCCATTATTTATTTATTTAACCTTTTCTCTCTTTCTCTAACCTACTCATCTCAATTTCACACACCTCCCTCCCTTTGTCATCGTCTCCACGTTGCTGTGCATTCAGGCCAGGATGCAGAGGGGAAATATCCTTTTGAAGCAGGGAAACACCCATGAGGCCAGGGAGGACTTCCAGGCAGTGGTAAGTCACACCATACGGAAGGAACCATGAAAGGTGGTGATCACCATCCCCGTTTCCTATTTAGTGTCTCTAGATCAAGATGCTCTTGTCATCACAACCTGTAGTATACTGCTGAAGATGGCTGCTGAGCATGCTGATTAGGGATGCAATTGCAATTATTGATTATCTTTTTAGCCATAATTATTGTTTTTTGATGTATAATTAAGAAACACATGTATGTCTGCTTAAATATGTAAGCATTTTATACTATATTTTATCACCTGTTATCTATACAGATCAATGCGGGATGCGACACGTATGAACTTATAGATCGGCTATTTTCGCTATTGAAAAATATACATTTCATGAAAGGAAGTGCAACATATCATTTGGTATTCCAATTTCTCATATAAGCAATAAATGTGTTGAAAGGTGTTTGAAGAACAGCTAAATCTGCCCCGCCCAAACAGTCAATAAATTAGGTTAGTTGAGTTGGGAAAAGGTCCACCCTGGTAAACTCATCCAAACTCCCTATAAACGAACACCAGGATACTTATCCCGTCATCATGCTGTAGCGTAGACTGTCAATGGGGAAACTGTAATATCTAAGCTGTGGATGTTTGTGCCCATTATTATCAGCTGGACCGTAACCTGGCCCAGGAGGAGGCCGAGGACCAGCTGATGAGAACCAACGAGCTGGAGGAGCTTCAGGAAGAGGCCCATGCAGCCCACCACCAGGGAGACTACAGCACTACCATCAATGTGCTGGAAAGAGTCATAGAGGTACAGCAGTAACCTGTTGCTCTGCCCCGGGGCCTGCTGACAGACTGCAAAGGCTGACAGGGCTGTAAAGCTGAATGTTTGTCGACAAAGGCTCTGGGCTTGGCAGTAGGGGTGCTCTGATCAGGTTGTTTAAATCACCGATCACCGAATGTTTGAGGGGCGCTAGCCCCTTCCTATATTCAGCTTTTGGTGTGTGCACTGTCCTACACAAACATTAAATTCCCATGGACAATTTTACACTTTATCATAGTGTGTATTTTACGTCATGATGTACGATGATAAGAGCGCCCCTCACTTCACACGGGTGTGATTTTCTTTTTTTTCTCACGATCGGCCAATACCAATACGGAACTTGTGCGTAAGGGGAACATTTTAATATTTCCAAAATTATGTCAAAACCTACCTCAAATCGGTTCCTGTGTGGAGAGGAAGAGAATGTCTAGGCCTGTCACAAACGATAATCTACTGTATATATCTGATTGAGTTTTATACCACTTAAATGGTATAAAAGTTTCTCCAGATCGGATAAATTGCCAATCACAGATGGAGTCACTTGGAGTGAAAATGGTCTGATTTAAATCAATTGGAGCACCTCTACTTGGCAGGTTTTTGATCAGCTCCGAACTCGAAGTGCAGTTGTATATATTTTACTCTACTCCTATTAGGACTTATTTGACATTTCTGACCCGTTTTCTGTCTATATCTTTTACCCTTTTTCAATACTGCATATGACAATAAAGTGGAAGTTGAGTGGCCTGGCCTAGGTAGTTGTGGACGTGGTGGCTTTGGTTACGCTTACCTTCTGGTGATGGTGTTCTATGACTTTGTGTCTGCTGATTCCTGATTATGTTGTAATGGTTACCATGTGTCGGTATATCCATGTTCCATAAAGGTTCTCTATGTCTCTCCAGATCTCCCCGTGGGATCCTGAGTCACGAGAGCTCCGTGCCGAATGCTACATCCGCCTGGGTGACCCCCAGAAGGCCATCCTGGACCTAACGCCGACAACGCGGCTACGCAATGACAACCGCGCTGCCTTCCTGAAGCTGAGCACGTTACACTACAGCCTCGGAGAACACCACGACTCGCTCGGGTGAGCCGATTTATCTGGATGATGAATCTTCCCTGGCTTAGTCAAGAAAGCTTAGAGAAGGAAATGATCATGATCACGTGACTGGGCTGCGCCATGACACTTTTATGGGAGGCAAATCTCGCACGGGATGTTCAATGAATACATGGCAGTGAGTGGAGCCGGCTGGACCAGCTCGTGAACAAACATTATTTATGAACCATTGAGACCTTTGTCATATAATCGGTTCAGGAATATAAAAGAAGACGTATCACAGGTTGTTTTCTAATCACTTGCCAGAAGTGTGTCTCAGTCATTCAGAAATGATGTTTGTTCATGAGCAGGTCCCTGGGCTCTCACTGACTCCAATGCATTCCACCAAACTTCCGGTGTAATCTGCCGTCTGACTGGAATTGCATGATAGCGAAAATGACGTCAATGACCTTACCCTTCATTCCAGCTACCTTGGGCTTAGTGGGCAAATCACATGCAAAAGTTTCCACTTTGTGTTATAATTTTCAGGTTTTAGACAGTGTTAGTCATTACAATACAAACGGTTCCATTTGCAAAACTTTGACAATTTCTTTGGGTGATGCTTTGCACTGGAATGTTTGAAACACGAGTCTAAATGTTGTTTTGTCTCTCCCTTCCTTTGTCCGTCCGTTCATCTGTCGACGTGCAGTCACATTCGAGATTGTCTGAAGCTGGATCAGGATGATAAGGAGTGTTTCAGCCACTACAAACAGGTGAAGAAACTCAGCAAGCAGCTGGACTCTGCAGAGGAGCACATCCAGGAGGAAAGGTCAGTACCTGATTGATAACCCTTAACCCATTTTGGGCGGGAACCCCTTTTGGTATTTTAAGCATCATGTTGTACTTTAGCTATTGAAAAATAGCAGATCTACAAGCTCATAGTGCGGCACCGAGTGCCGCGCTATGAGCTTGTAGGTCTGCTATTTTTGAAAAATCGAGAAAATGTGGTGCAAATCTTTGAATATATATATTCTTTCAGAGCAAACGTTTTTAACTCAAATCTTTGCTTCTGGGGGAGGTCCCTGGAACAACATATTTTCAGATGGGGTCGGTGGCCAATTACATATATTTTTGGTGGTTCTTGACATGAAAATGTCATAGACTGACATAGAAACATGGGGTTTTTCAGAAAACTTGTCAGGAATTATAAGGCATTTTTATAATAGTCCTCAGGTCTAAATGATTTAAACACTTAATATAAGCCCTATATATACTTATGTCTTCTTCTCAGTTTTCACTTACGGTATCTTCTTCAGTAATTCAGAACACTGACAAAATACATAATCCAGTTTACATTTTAAATGCATTTAGTCCTATTGGTTATTTCCCAGCCTAACATTTGCTATACATTTGTTTTCTTTACTCTAGGTATGAAGATGCCATTGACAAGTATGAGTCGGTGATGAGGACGGAGCCTAATGTTCCTTACTACACCAACCTGGCCAAGGAGAGGATCTGCTTCTGTCTGGTCAAGGTGAGATGAGCCGATGGACATTGGAACATTATTTCAACCACTTAAACCCTGTATACTTCATTGTGCTACAAATACTGAAAACAGCGATCAGATCTACAAGCTCGGAACGCATCACCTCACGAGCTTGTTATTTAAAATATTATTAATAATAAATTAATTTACTTTTTTTTTTTTTACTTTTTTTACTTTTTTTGTGTGCTAATGTTTGTCTTTTTTTCACCAAATCTGTTTTCGGCAGATATTTCTCTTTTGCATATTATGACATGCCCAGAGTAGGCGATATCCAAATTAATTTGTTCAAATCCCTAAAAGTTGATTCAAAACTGGAACAAAAAAAATACTTCTTTCCCTGAAGTGGGAACCAAAGTGGGTGTGTCATTCAGGTTGGAAGATGCAGAAGGGATACAATAAAGAACGGAATAAGTTCTAGAACCAGTTGAAGGTGGAAAAGGGGCCTGAGTTTAATGTACAGTTGGGTTGAAATGTTTTCTTTCATTTGTTTTGCCCTGTCCAGCTTAGAATGGCTGACGACGCCATAGATATCTGTTCAGAGGCCCACCAGAGAGACCCTCGCAACGTCAACATCCTGCGAGACAGAGCCGAGGCATTCATCCTTAACCAGGAGTACGAGAAAGGTAGTAGTGGCCCTTACTTACACACGGCTGAATGTCACTGGACTAGACTGCTATCTGACGTGTAGGGTCAGGCAATATAAATGTAAATAGACGTTTGCAATTATGTATTTAACCCATTTAGACGATTCTACAAATGTCTTCTAAATCCCATGTTTCTATATCAGTTATTCTCAAACATTTTCATGTCAAGGACCCCAAAGATTTTATGTAATTGGCCGCCGACCCCCATCTGAAAATATGTTGTTCCAGGGACCCGACTGAAAGATTTGAGTTAAAAACGTTCGCTCTGAAAGAATATATATTCAAAGATTTGCGCCACATTTTCACGATTTTTCAAAAATAGCAGATCTACAAGCTCGTAGCTTGTAGATCTGCTATTTTTCAATAGCTAAAGTATAACATAATGCTAAAAACACCAAAAGGGGTTCCCGCCCAGAATCGGTTTTTAAGAGCGATATGACAAATTCGCCCTAGGGTTTCATTCCCCTTAACAATGACTTGGATCTAATACAATTTACAGGTTTTGCAACACCTTTCAGTAATATTGGAAACTGTATGTTTCAAATTTAAAAGTTGACAGCATAAGACAAATACAACTTATACCGGTGTTTATTAGGTTTCTCTTCCAAAATGGACTACAAAGACAATCACTATCACAAATGTCACCATAGGCATTTCATTGGATGACTTGTTATATTTGGGATCTGATCAAAAAAAGCAAACGGTCATACTGCTAAGTATTCTGCTATTATATTTTCTCATACTTGCATGCTTATAAACCGTCTTTCATGCAAAATGAAAAAGTGTTTTGAACACAACCAGCAGAGGGCGTGGGTCTACACATTCTCTCCTTTTTGCTCTTACTTTAGTAATTAAAGACATGCCATTTATAACATGGAACAGAAGTACATTGTTAAATTGTGTTATGGGCATTTAAAAAAAAAAAAGTATATATTTATATTGATTCATACATTTGTAATAACCTGTTCACTAATAGCCATAGGTTGGCTTGCCTTAAACCACACAACAAACATATCTGACTCACAGATTCAATTGTTCGGGATTTGAACATAGTTGCTCATGTATTGTTTATATAAGTTCTCCTTTCTCTCTCTTTCCCTTTCTATCTCGCCATCCCTCATCCTCTGCCAGCGGTGGAGGACTACCAGGAGGCCAGGGAGTTTGACGGAGACAACAATGAGATCAGAGAAGGTCTGGATAGAGCACAGAAAATGCTAAAAGTTTCCCGCAAGAGAGACTACTACAAAATCCTTGGGGTCAACAGGTTAATATTCAGTTTTCACGTCTACTTGGCATGTGTCAAAATTCAAAAACGTAATGAATAATTATTATATGAGCTACAGTGAATTGAGCTACCGTTTTAGAATTTTTGTTATCATCTTCAGGAGTGCCAACAAGCAGGAGATCATTAAAGCATACAGGAAGTTGGCAATGCAGTGGCACCCAGACAACTTCCAGTCCGAAGCAGACAAGAAGGAGGCGGAGAAAAGGTTCATCGACATCGCCTCAGCTAAAGAGGTCCTCACTGACCCAGGTCTGACCCGATACCTGTAGATTGCTAGATTAGATTAGATTGCTCCTCTTTCGAACACAGATAGGGAAGATTAATTTGCCTTTATGGTGTCCAAAGCATGCAAAAGGTTTACAATGACATAAAGGTGATTTAATACATCATTATCAGGAAGCTGTTCCGTAATTGTAGTTCAGCCATCGTACATTATTTACATTATCTATTCCTCACTCTTTCATTTGCCGTTACAGAGAAGCGGGAAAAGTTTGATGCTGGCGAGGACCCATTGGACCCAGAGAGCCAGCAGAATGGTGGCCAAAACGGGCAGGCCTGGCCCTTCCACTTCAACCCCTTTGAGTCAGGCGGTAACTTCCACTTCAAATTCCAATACAATTAGGGAGGTCGGACGTCCATAAATGACTTTGTTGGAAAACGGGACACAATATTAAGAGGATGGGAGGCCAATGTAAAATCTGTGGAAGGGAAGAACTCTGGAGTCTGAGCCTCAGCTTGGGATCTGTTAAGAGATTTTTCGTGCGTTGTTTGACTTTTAATGCAGCGTCCGTCTGCTCGGTGATGGATTGAGCTGTACAGAGGATAAAATCCAGAACCCCCCCCCCCCCCCTCCCCCACCACAAAAGCAACGGAACCCACATTGGTTTCTGTTGGATGAGATTGTCACCGTGGTCAACGTAGTCCTTCAAAATGACAACATGGTTGAAAGTGGCCATTTGTGTCCCCCAGTGCTTTTTCTTTCTTTTGGGTTGTCTTGACTTTTTCTTTTCTGTGTGCCATACTTTGAACTGCCATTAAGGGACTCCTTTTTTTTAATGCAGTAGCTCTTTCGTTTGGTTGGAAGTGGAATGTGTTGTCAGTCACTTTGTGCTCGCGGTATTCTTCTAACCACATGAATCCTTGCGTCCCTATTCTCGGGGCGAACACTCAGCAATTAGCAGATCTACAAGCTTGTAGATCTGCTATTTTCTGCAAATTTCGTGCAAAGTGAAAACAGGAGAGGCCCACTGGGCCTATAAGTTTATATAGGGTTTAAGTCATTATGTGGGAAGCCTGGAATGGAAATCACTCACCCTGTGATCATTTAAAGTTTGCTCTGTTGGTGAGTGCATGAAAAACCTGAGCTAGGAGCTAGGAACAAGGGAACCAAGGCTGCTGATCCATGAGAACATCAAGGGAGAATCTCTTGAGGTTCTCCATTTACACTGAATCCCCAAGGGAATGTGTCATTGACAGTGTTCCAATGGTAGGCTCTGACATATTAAGATTCCAGTGAAAGAAGGCTGAGGTTTAAAGTCAGGCTCCTAATGTCTATAATGTTGCTTGATGGCACCACTGGTTACAGTGGTTAGAGTTTTCGTTCCCTGGCTCTACTTTTAGCAAGAACATATTCAAGCTTGCTGTTCGTTCTAAGATGACAGGAATGAAGCATGAATTCTGTTTTCGGTTCTAATTTCTCCAACTGACAGTGAGTAGAAAAGACTTGGATATTTACGTCAAGGCGTATTACCTTCCGTATTGTGTTCCCACCTGAAAAGGGTACTGTACAGCATCACTCCTATCTATGATTGAAGATATCAACCCAATGGAAATATGGTTGATTTAAATAACTTTGTTTAATATATTCTGGATTCTGGACAACAGAAAAGTATCTTAATGAACTACTATTTCCTTTTCCACTCCTCAAGGCTTGTCTTTGAAAACTTGCACTTTTTACCGTTTGAAGAACCACTCCAAATTTGTCCCACTCCTTAAGTCTCCTCAAAAGAAGAGTCCAAGTCTCACATAGTTAATCAGGGGCCTCATTTATAGACGGGTTTACATTTGTATTGTAACGTGCATTAGACCTATAAGATATGGTCTTGTGTAGTGCCATTGGTGGAGCATGGTACCAATAATGCTGAAGTTAAATGGGCAGCTTCACTGAATTTTTATAAATTCTAGTTTGTCCTGTTGAGAGGACGTTTTTTAAATTGGACATACATTGTTCCAGTGCATTAGGTTTGAAAGGTTTCCTCTTTAGGCACTGGTAAAAAAGAAACTGTCAACCTCAGCCTACTGTACATTTGACATTAAATAGGCGTCCAAATGCTTGATTGCATCTGGGCCCACCTATATTGGAAGATGTATTGTACACAAACTCATGGTACTGCAAATTACTTTGGCAATCATCAAATGGCAGTGGTTGTTTCATGCAAATTCTTCATGAAATGGGTGCAAGTGTACATGTACAGTATAGATGTATTGGCGATTACAGCCGACAGTATTTTGTGACAATTTCTTAAAAAGCCTTTCCCGTTGATGTGATTATAGTGCAGACTGCAGAGATTAAGCTTATTGATGTCTTCCAAATCCCAAGGTGATCAGGAAAAGTACAATAAAAAGATGTTCTTTTATAATGTTTGAAGATCAAATCCAAGCAGTTTCATAGATGAGGCCCCCAGTATCACTGTTACACATGTTCTAAGTGTAAATAGAAGGAAGATATTAGATAACTTGTTTTGTTCAACTGCAAAGTTATAATTTACAATATGGAAGACAACTAAGTATCACAAATGTAACAAATCCATACAATTCCATAGAATAACTGTAAATGTTTTAAATCCTTGTCTTGACCAACTGAATGTGACAAATACTTTTCAGTGAACTCTCTTCCAGCAGGTCAGGTTTTATTGGTTTCATTTGGTGGGGGCTCTGGTTTTAGTTGTCAAAGTGAGTCTGCTGTGACATGCTCAGCTATTAAAATATTAAAACAAGCTTGTTCTCATTTCATGCTCATTGGATAAGGAAATATGCATTACATTTAGTTTTTGTAACTCTTGAAATATGGAAAATTGGAAACCCAACTGAATTTCTAAGAAGTCAACTGGCAACAGTTAAATCTAGTAATCTACACAATTTATCCACATCTTTACAGAGACTGATTTATTACATACCAAGATATTAATATAAAAGTATGTAAACGCACACACACGCAGCATTGTCCTGTTGTCCATTGTCCACTGCAGAGGATCATTTCAAGCTTGGCAGATGGACAACCCCATGATAACACTGAGACAGTGTTATTGAGCTCTTTAGTATAGCTGACGAATTCAATGGCTGCATTTCCAGAAGTCCATTCTCTCCTCGGCTGTTGTCCAAGAACTGTCCTTGTTCCTGCCAGTTGGCCAGCATTGCTTGTCATTCGCAGGGTGGTGGCTTGGGTCAGTGGCTGCCTCTATAGCCCTGTGTGTCAGCCAGGCTGTCTGCCTCCACCTCAATGGATATGATGTGGTGACCAGGAATCATGGCTAGCCCAAGGACTCTGGGCTCCGCCTGGGAGAACATATCTGATACATGAGACAAAAGTATTAAAAAAAAAGAAGGTATAAATATGTATCTGTTCCAACATAACATGACACAAATGGCCCTATAGGACTAGAAGACATTAATTTTAATCTATTAAAACCTGGAAAGCATCTGTCAAATATCAAACCTAGTTAATCTACCTGTGGATTTGAGGAACTCCTGAGCTGATCCCAGGATGACATTGCAGTCTCTGTCAGTGCAGAGGAACAGACCGACTAGTGTCCGACCATCTGTCATTCTGATCCTCATGTTTTTGTTTAGCAGCCCCTCCAGCCTCTGTCTGGCCTGGAATGATGACGACATTTCAGGCTGCATCTATTGAAAAAAAAAAACAATGATGTAATCATGTTTGTGGTTTATCAGTCACAGTTAAGTTACTACTAGTTATGTAATACATACATTTGCAGAATAATGCCCTCCGAGTATAAATACACGTTATTTATCATTCTAAAATTGTAATTCTTAGAAATTACTTTTGGGAATGTTTAATAGTAAATTACTGCTGGCCAAAAATACCAAGTAAATGTTACGAGGATACGTGAAATATGGATTTGCTTGAGATAATTAACTAGTCATATCAATGACCCGAAACACATTAAGTAACTGCTAATGTATGCCATATATGGTTAGACTGATAATTATCCTAAAAACAAACATGACATAGATGATGCTAACGAGTTAGCCACCATATCATGTTGGCACAACAAGCCTTGCTACCGCAATTTGATGAAAATAGCGCATTAATTTCCTCCATGGCATGACAAGGAAATAACAGCATGGAGTATTAAACGTAATATTTTGAGCAAAAAAAACACATACATAGATTGATGGACCATTTTCTTCAGTGGTTGTTGATGCCATTTCTATGCGGCTCCTTCTCTTTCAGTTGCAACCTGCCGGCGGACCAATTTCGCTGACGGACCACCAGAGCGTCCGGAAGGCGGATGTCCAATATTGTCCAATGTTTTGGTCAATGGTCAAATAATACGGTGTTCTCCGGTTACCGCGTTATACAATTACAATATACATGTATGTTTTAAATACATACAACATGATTTTATTTTATCAAAAGTTTGATTTAATATTTGATTATTCTCTTTCTTCGACTTTGTATCACGCGTGGTGGTTGCCACAGCAACCAGATGGGCTTTGTTTATGGACTTCGTTGTCACACAGAGAGAGTAAAGTAAAAAACTCAATAGATAGTTTGGCTTTGGTAATATTCGTTTTCATTCGGATATTGTTTCTGTTTTGTACAGAACGCAGACGTGGCCTTTGTAAAACATGGCAAAGTATTTCACCCCCAGCGAGGTGTCCTGTCATAACACACTTGATGACTTGTGGGTGTCATTCTTGGGCGAAGTGTGTGATCTGACACCTTTGATGAAGCAATTCAAAGGTGAGTAGCACAGGGTACAGAGAGTACCAATCAAGCGTGTGTGTGTGTGTGTGTGTGTGTGTGTGTGTGTGCGCGCGCGCGTGTCAGTGTCAGACTGTCAGTGTGTGCGAAACCTACAGTAACAGGGTCCCTCTACCGTCTACCAAATAAACAGAAAATGCATTTCCAGGATTCCAGACAGTTCTAAATATGCCTGTTTGTTCACTTGTTTGTGTCATTGCTTCCTATATTTCACTTGTTTATCGTGATTGGTATCCTGACCTGAACATTCTTTGCATTTTCTGTTTACTTAAGAGCTGGAGTGAGAGACAGGGAGACCCCTGTTATGGGATACAAGACGGGATACTTACTTTTAAAAGGGAGTCAAAGTTGGAGGCATTTTGTTCCAAAAATGTGTTTTGCAAAAATCCACCTGTTGGTGACAGGCCAATGTGAAAAGGGTGGGATTTCCTCAGCCTAGTAGGAAAGTGTGTGAAAGACTTTTACGTAAATTGCACGCTGCGTTCATGCGTTCACAATTAGGATGGAATATGAAATATTGGGCAGATCTGCCTTGAGCACATGACTAGAGATACTGTGTAACAATTTGTGGGATTTTTGGACAAAATATGGAGGAGTAATATCAAAAAATGTGTTTTTACAAAAGTCGGCCTCCAGGTGGCGCTATAAAAGGCAGATGTTTTTTCAGGTCAAAGGTTTGTCCTTGGCCTCTAAGGAGTGTGTGTGTGTGTTATATATAGGTAAGTGTGGTGCAGTTATAGGTAAAAATGTGAAAATCTGCCTCATGGTGGCACTATAACAGGCCTTTCTGGAAAATCTGGGGCAGAGGTTCATCGTTTGCATCCAGGGAGTAGCCTGGTGGCGCAGCCAGACTTCATCCGCCCCTAATGCATATGCATATGCATATGCCCCGAGGCAGATTAATAATATCCCACACAGTGCTGTGCAGCGCAGTGGTATATTAGTATCGCAACGTGAGGTTATCCAGGGAGTGTGTGTGCAAAGTTTGGCATCGACGGGTTTAGCGGTCGATGCCGTGGGGCATGCAGTGGGGTGACCCCTGTTATGGGATACAAGGCGAGAGCAGTGGGGCTCTCGCTGGGGTCCAGCGAGAGCCCCACTGCGCCTGCCAGGAAATCCCACTGCCAGAGTGCCAGTCACTGTCAGCTTGTTTGTAAATGACCTATACACTTAAATATATATACCATGCAGTTGCTCAATCTTGATTAACTTCACATCTACATCAGCTAGTTCAAATATTTGGTACTTCCATTATAGTCTTTTTCTGTCCATCTTTGTTGTGTACACCAAGTCCACCGCAGCTTCAGAGCAGTCTCACCAGTCACCTAAGCACACAGCAGCAGCTGCAAAGTTGAACTTTTCTCAATTTAGACGCTTTGCTGGCTCTTCGTCCTGCCGTGGTGGGGAAAGCGGTTGAACCTTAAATGGTGCATTTATATAGCGCCTTTATCCAAGGCGCTTTACATAGATTGTGCATTACATTCACCCATTCACACACACATTCATACACTGATGGCGGCAGAAACCATGCAAGGCACCAACCAGCACATCAGGAGCAATTAGGGGTTCAGTGTCTTGCTCAAGGACACTTCGACACTAACTCTGGGGGAGCCTGGGATCGAACTGGCAACCTTGCAGTTACCATCCAGTCACTCTACCCCTGAGCCACCGCCGCCCACCCTTGGACCACTGGACTCATTAGAGTTGTGAGGCTCTGGTCTGTGATACTTTTTTTTAATTCTAACCTTTTAACAGTATTTAGCACTAACATTTTCTCTTTTCTAGGTGATGTTCTTCTGATGCCTATTGCAGAGTGTGCAGGAAAGGATATCAGCCATTGGTTTGACCCCGAAACCAAAGATGTGAGTAATAATAACAAAAACTAATCAGTACTGAACCAAGGTTATAATAGCTTTGGTTTTTTCATTATAGTTTAGTTTTAGTTAGTTTTGGCTATTTTTTTTCTAATTCAGTTAGTTTTAGTTAGTTTATAACTAAGGGTATTTTTTCTATAATTTCAGTTAGTTTTGTGAACACACAATACAGTTTCAGTTTAGTTATCGTTTTTAATTTATTTTTATTTTTTATTTAGTTTCAGTTAACTAAAATGTTTTTTTAATTCTAGTTTTCGTTTTTTAGTTAGTTTTAGTTAACTATTATAACCTTGTACTGAACACAGTAAAGGTTTGTTCTCTCACGTCGTGCATTCATTGTTCCTCATTTCTCAGATTCGAACCCATATTGACCCTGTGACTGGCTGTAGAAAGTACTACACCCCTAGGGGGCGCTTTGTTCATGTGCCCCCTTCCTGCCCTCGCACAGACTGGGCCAATGACTTCGGATATCCCTGGTGGAAAGATCCACAGTACGTGGTGGGGCTACTCACTGCTAAAACCAGGTGGATACGTATCATCAACACATTGACAAAACAGGAGAAAAGGCTGGAGGTGAATTATTTAAGAAAGATGCACTACACATACACTTAAGTTAAAACTAGTGGTACAAGTCTATGGGATGTATGGAGAAAGTGCTGACTCCAGCTCATACTGTGAAAATTGACTATAATTGATCAAATACTTGTGTTCTTTCTTTAAAGACCATGCATTTTCTTCATATAACTGGTCCTCACTCATGTTCATTATTATAAGATGACACCGTTTCTGTCTCAGAGGATGCTTGTGGACTGTTCTGAATCCTGCGGATGGATGTTGACTAGAACTGCTCTGGTTTTCAGAGAGGCTTAAATGTTGTAGCCAGCAGGTGAAATCTGTGCATGTGATTCTGAAGACATTTTGAAGGCTATGATCATAACTTCAAATCTCAGGTGACTTGTGCAAGACAAAAGACTTTGAGCCCTATCTTGCCTTACCCCTTATGCCTAAACTTTTTTTTGGCATTTTATACTATTTTGAAAAACAAAAACAAAAAAACAAACATTTTAAATATTTTTAGGCATAAAAATGCCTAAAATGTTTTGGCATAAGGGGTAAGGTAAGATGGGGCCCATGGTGGATAAGATAACAGTACAAACTAGAAAAAGTGCCCCTCGGGGCACAGGTCTCCAGGTCAGGTTTTGTGGCCTCCTGGTGGCGCTATAATAAGCCAATGTGAAAAGGGTGCCATTTCTTGGGCACGCGGACACACAGAAGGAGTGCAAAACATACTCTCTCCCCATGCCTTCGGCCTGGTGGAGACAAAAGATGCGGCTCTAATGTGAAGGGACAGCACTGACTGTGACTTTACTGCTTTCTGAAAGACTTCCCCCTTTACAAGCCCCTGCTGTCTGAACGGTATTGAGCCATTATCTGCTCACCAGGGCTCCCACTGTTCTAACACAGCATTGTAGCGAATGGAGCGCAGGTGCCGGCGTCTTCTCTCTTCACACTGCATAAAATGTGGGTTAGCTGGCACTCAGCACACCGGGGAGGCGTATTCCCCTCTCATCCACGACATGAATCCCTGCCAAACTGACACGGGGGTGGAGCAGCACAGTAGTACAGTGTGTCGGGGCCTTGGGCGTATGAGGGAGTCCTGGCTTACCCTCTGTAGCACACACTATGTACAGTGCGTGCGCGCGCACACACACACACACACCACACGTGCAAATCATAGTCACACTCCCCCTATACACACATTTGGGTGCAAATGCCACAAGACATGTACACGCGTAACACACAAGCGCATGCACAGCATAGCTCCTCTAGTGCTGGGGACAGAGAGCAGTCTCCCTCCGCCAACTGCCCTATCTGGCAGCAGCAGCATCCTCCATAGCCAGAGGCTCAGTGGGGCTCCACTTCTAGATACAAATACATTGATACAGTGTACAGGCGTGAGACACGTCACACATGAACACGTGCATCTCTTTTGCTTTTTTCTTAACACTGACATCTCATTTTTGCTCCTGTATGGTATGTACCATTGGATTAGGCATACATCTCCATACTTCTCCACTGTTTGTCACTAGGTGACAGATGGACTGGTTCAGCCACCTGTCGGAGTAGCACAGAATCATAATGGTAAAAAATATATATCGGCGGCCACATACGACGTCATCATGATTTAGTGTCCTGATCTAAACAAACCATAGACTTGGCTGGCAAACGATTTACATCACAAGTGCTCTAGTCTAAACAAACATTGTAATATCCTGTTTGTTTACATGAACACTTAAAATTGTCCATTCATTGTCAATAGCATTTAATGTTTGTGGAGGACAAAGTTTGTGTTAGCACATACACCAAAAGCTGGTGTATGTGCTAAAAAAATTAAAATAAACGAACACATCCTTGATGCATTAGTATAAAAGCATTTTTAATAGAAGCCGTCTGTACATTATAGATATAGGTGAATTATCTGTTCAGCATTGAATAGAATGAAATAAAGTATGCCCTGTAGGGTCATCATACATACATCATGATGTAAATTAGCCTTGAAACTGGTCTGGTTAATAATAAAAAATCATTATTCTGGCCATGCCAGGCTAGATGTAAATGCATTCAGTTAACCTGCAGGACACCATAGTAATACTTGAGACCTTGTAAATCCCTTAACCATGTAAGCCATACAGTACAGTACGCTACTACGATGAATACCAAAAATAGACAATGTACAAGCTCAGCTATTTTCACTATTTTTGAAATTTTGTTGACAATTCTGACAAATTTCTCCTATACTGACATGCCCATAATGTCAAAGTATTAAGCCTAGATTGTAATTACAGTGTGACACCCTGTACTGTCTGGAACACTGCTCTCATACAAAATATTTCATTCATGTTTTATTTTGTTTATTTTCACAATATAATAAAGTGCTAAATATCTGCCATATCGTCAATAAAAGTTGGACCCAGATATTTATTTTTACACTTACAGTGTTTAATCAACAATTTTGTACAGTACTCTATACAAATGGATCTAAATCTAGATCAATTCCTAGATCCACAAGCTCACAACACGTCGATCTGGTTAATTTCACTATTAAATAGGGCTTACGTGGTTAACTTTGTTAAGTTTGAGACATCACATTTTTCTTTTTGGGTCTCGAGCTAAAAGGTGCAGTGATAACCACTGTTCTACCCAAGACAGTGATAGTGGTATAATATACATCATATCTGTCGCGTGGCCTGTTGTCATCCAGGGATGACAGCCCTCTATCACTCATGTCTCTCCTCTGGTTTGGCCTAGGTGTGTTCAGAGGAGACACTGCAGGAGATCCTGCAGCGTTACTTACGCTGCAACTCAAACGCCTCCACGTACACCTGGAAGCACGACGGAGTCCCCCTGGACATGGGCAAGACGCTGAGCCAAAATGGCTTAGTGGATGACGATGAGGACTTACACCGGTTACGCATGGACCCTGAACTCTACACCCCGGGCATCTTGCTGTATTACAATTACCACCTCCCCTACGACCCCTAAGGCCCACCACCACCACCCCAGTCATATTACAAGACCCCTTAGGTCAGTGGTTCTCAAAGTGGGACCCCAGAAAGATGTGTTAATTATAGCATCAAAATCAGTTAGATCACTTTAACCCTATGTTACGGTTTTGCTATTTTTTATCACAAATCTTCTCTTATGGAGATCCTTGGCACAACTCTTTTATATGTTATATGTTTAGACTGCATTGAAAGGTTCAGAGAATCAAGGAATTTCCTTAATTAAAAAAAGTAGATAATTTAAGAAAGCAATCCCCAATGACATTTATTATTTCTTACCTTCTTGCGCTGTTGTCACTTGTCACTCTACCAGGCTGCTTTTTCACTTCCCCCGAAACATTTTTCTTCCTGTTATTTTCTGTGCAATTAATAATTTAGGATATTCAATACACATGAACTTCAGCGTAAAATAATACATTATACGTTTCATGGTTTTAATGTGCACTCAAAAAACATTGTAGCTAATGCAGCAGTCACGTTGCAGGTTCTGAAGCACAGTGGCAGTCATTTATAATATTTTGCCTTGTGCATTTTCTATCGTTTCCACAATTTCTATGCAATAATTTTGCCCAAACAAAGGTGCCCTGAGTGGAGCAACTGAAGTCTGGCTGAGGTCTAGGGATTCTCATGGCCATACTACTGCCATACAGGTGACAGTACTACACTTGCTTATGAGTCTGTGTTGTACAGTAGAACTCCAGAATTGTCTTTGTCGTCTACTTAAATTGATTATTATTAAATCCTTTGAGGTGGAACAGTCTAGCGGGGAAATGTAGTTTTTTTTTTTCTTTTTTTCTTCTTTTTTTTGCATTGCTTTCATCCTCACCACAAGTGGTTAATTTTTAAGCAATACAATCTGATGTAAGTCTGGGCATGGCTGCGGCAGATTTTCCCAACCCCCCTCTCTCAATCCCTCCCCAGCACTCATATACAAATACACACACGCGCGCGCGCACGCATAGCACACACGCACAGCACACACACACGCCCCTCCTGCTCCAAAATATTTTTTATACCACGGTGGGGGCTCCGGCGAATTATAAGGTGGCCATATTTGATAGATTTCGTTCTGTCGGTGTCTGCAATGCAGAAAGGGAGAGTTGTTGCGTGTGATCTTGCAAGTGACAGTTATACCAGGCAAGTCTGTCGAATCCGCCAGTGATCCGGGGGGGAGAAAACAAACAAGTAACAATGTAACTTACATGCAGCCACACACCCCTGTTCGTGTAACAATGTGTACGTTTTTTAGGGAGGGAGGGGGCGAGTTCACGGAGAAGGAGAGAGCGAGAGAGATAGAAAGGAGGAGGGGGTGCGTTCTGAAATAATATAGTCAGCCATTTTTTATGTAAGGGGATTTTTCTTATTGGGGGGGTTGTTAAAAAATAAATATAAGGGCGGCCATCTTTGTTGCTCTGCCTAGTGTAAAATATTCCAAAACGCCCCCCACTTTTTTTCTGTGCCGATTTGAATATTAAATAAATATCATAATTCGGGGAGAATAGCGGACGGATCCGATGACGGGAATATAATGTCCTCTCCTCTCCGGTCCTGTGGGGAAGACGAGGGCATGGTGGTTAATTCCGAGGGAGGAGATTTTGATGAAGAAGGGGACGACGGAGACCTGGACGAGAACGCAAGCGACATAAACTCGCCGGCGGCGCCTCGAGAAACTGCAACACGAGCCGCGCCAGGTACAGTAGAGAAAGACACGGGAGCGCGCATACAAAATAGAAACACACACACTGACACACACATACTCCACATTCTTTTCCCAAAACCCCGTTATGATGATCAAACACCTCGCAGCGTTCTGCCCCGTGGGTCGTTGGATGATGATGTTCCCGCACATCCAAAGTGTTGCGCTCCCGTAGCTCGATTCAGAACATAATAATCCCAAAGCTAAGAGTTAAAATAGTGCAACTTTAAACCAACTTGCCGAGGAGGCGCCTTTCGTTTCACCTTATTTGCGGTTCCTAAAGTTGACGCACGTTTGCTTGTTTATCCCTTCGATCTGTCCCGGACCCGCACGGCGCACACAACGATTGCAATATTATTATAAATAAGGTCGCCGTGAAGGGTAAAGCTTCGCCTGCAGGACTGGCTGCAAGCAAACATGGACTCCCGGCCATAGCAGCCTATATTTGATCTCTCTCTATCGGATCTGAAGAGATGATGGTGATGATGATGCGTTTGCTGCTGTCAGGCATGAAAGCTGAAAGATGATAGTGTGACATTCTGCTGTCAGTGTCAGTCAGTGCTGTGCTGTGTGTGTGACTCAAACTTCCCCCAACCCATTGTCGCTGTGACGGAGACAGTTACAAATAGGACAGACAGTGCATGCCGCTCACTTCACATCATAACATTAGGTGTGTGTGTGTGTGTGTGTGTGTTTGCCACTTTCACTGTAGCTCACTTGCCTCACTAATAGCTTAAATAATAGGCTCTTACAAAGAATTTGATGCTCTCACTCCCATAAAGGGCTACTCGTCATACATTTTTTTAAATTATTATTTTCTTTCTCCTCCCTCCCCCTTTTTAACATCACAAAATGCAAGAAGAACAAAGCCTTTCTGCAAAAATCAATATGCTATAGGCTATTACATGGCATAGGAGTTTCTGTGGGAGGGAGGAGGACTATAGGAAGTTATGCATGCATGCATTGCATGCGTGAAAGCAAATGGCAGTGAAAGTAATATGGCTTAATGAACAACGTGGCCAGATTAATTTGCACTTTTTGCAGCCTCAGATGTCAAAAAGTTGCCTGCATGTTTGCCTTCTATAATGCCTAATAAATAATGCAGCTGTCAAATAAGAGCCTATTCATTTCAGGGCCAGGCCAGCCCTTTGTGACACCACAACAAGACACGCGTCGAAATCAATTAGCGCGCTTCCCTTTCCCTTCCCGTCGTGGCCTCTATAACCCCCCGCGACCTCCAGCGGCTCGATGTCGAGCAGCACCCTCCCATAGGTGTGGGAATGCGGAGGGGGGAATGTGGGAAGTCGTTCCAGTTCAGCACGCTGACACTTCATGTCTCGCTGCCTGGAGGCAGTGGCGGGCTGGCGGCCTCTGAATCACCGAGACCGGTTTGCGTGTTGCTGCCGCCTCTGGCGGCACTTTTCTCAGCTGCACTTCTAGCCTGGATGCGCGGGGAGAGCTGCATGGTGGCGGGGCGCGCGCGCACTGCATGCTGACTGTTACCAGTCCTCCTCCAGTACAAAGGCAAGGCAGACAATAAAATGGAACAAATGTGGCCTATCAAGCAGACTGGTGCGACGAGGGAGACTGTGCAGCCCTCATTCTGGTTATGGTTCACTCACTGTGTGTTTAGCCTCGAGCTAGCTTTCATTCTCATTCTCTCTCTCTCTCCCCCTCTCTTTCCCTCCCTCTCTCAAAATGTTCAATCTAATTATCTCTCTCTCAAAATCGAATTCTCTCTCTCTCTCTCTCTCTCTCTCTCTCTCTCTCTCTCTCTCTCTCTCTCCACTCACTGCCTTCCCAGTGATTTAGTTATGAGCTGCTGTGACTTCAGATTTCAGAATACATTTCCCTGATTATCCTGCTAAGGCTACCATGGAAAATCTGTGCTCTGAAAAGGAAAAGAGCAAATTATAGTAGTCAGTGAACCTGCAAAAGATTTGGCTTCTTTAGCGATTCAAATTCGGAGCGTTTTATGTAATAGGAGTGAGTCAATCCATGTTTACAACAGTTTGTTACCAGTTACCATGACCTACTAGAGATATGTATGTATTGATATGATGTAGGCTACTTTACTCCAACAGAAAATGCAGTAATACAGCTCTTAAAAGACTTGTGTTTATACCAGAATGCTCGCCTCGGCGTAGGCCTACAGCCAAAACCTAACCCTATTCCTAGTCTAACCTAAATCTATGCCTAACCCTAAACTTATTTCTAAACTTATCCTCAGTAAAAACAAATTAAAGAATACAAGAACCGCCCCACCGAGCGGTCGCCGCGAGGTTGGCAAATTATTTTTTAGGGTGAGTGTGTTTTAAGACGAGCATTCCAGTTACCTTTATGATTATTACATACCATAATTCTAACTTTGGAATCTTTGAGTGGGAAGTCGATTGGTTGACTGTTTCTTGGGACAGCTGCTTACAATTAGTGGTCATCATATTCAAAGTCAAGAGCCAAATGTATTTGGCTGTGGACTCCCCATTTGAAAATATTTTGTGCCAGGGACCCCCCATTAGAGAAGATGTGTCGGTTATTTCCGAAATAGTTGGAAAATAAAATATGGCTTAAGTGAAACTGTTCCTCATTTTGCTGGGGGACTCGCTGGAAGTTATGGAGTGTTTCCTACAGCGCTCCCTGCCCTGTAGATTCCCCCGTTGCCCCGCCTCCCTGTTCCTACTACTATAGTAGCGAACTTGAGCCGCGAGAGATGCCACTGAGCACGCTAAAGCGCGCAAGTTGCTGTGTCGAACGTTGCGAATTTTGCTAGAGCCGTCCGTCTCAGCCCGTTCGAGTTGCAAGGCACAGAATAGTCAATTATTACCCCCTCAAGGCAATGCCAACACAGAGCAATATTTCCCACCACGGAGCAAAGCCGGCCAGTGCTGTCCTCCTGGCCGTGACACATGAGTGTGTGTGTGTGGGGGGGGGGGGGGGGGGGGGGGGACGGACGGACAGAGGAACAGGGAAGCGGGGCAATGGAGGGAGTTGCAGGACTCAGGCAGTGTAGGACCACCCCCCCACCTCCCCCCCCCAAGAACCACTGTTGAGGCCCCACTTGAGAACCATTGCTGCAAGCAGCACTTCCAGGGGCCAAGCAAACGAGCCACTCCAAACGCTCACACCGTTCCAAAACATCCCCACACCCCAAATGACCATGCCCCCCCAACAGGCACTGCAGTGGTATAATCTAAATGCCCTGATCTGGCATTAGCATTGTTCATATAGGAATACCTCCATAAGCCAATTATGCCTGTGCTTTGTATTGAACCAATACCAACTGTCAAATCCACTTACTACACACCGACTGGAACTAATTTGGCATATGTCGCAACTCAGTCAAGGGCAGAGGTCACCGCTGGCACCTCGGCTGCCATTATGCGGCTTTTGTTGTGAAAGTGTTCAACAGGGGATTAGCTGGATGTATGGTAGCAGCAGATTATTGGGAAGATCACTGTGACCAACTGCCTTAATCTGTTGTCTCCGCTGCTTCTGACATTCAACCGTTTCCTCCAGACGTAGAGAGGGAGGCACCGGACACAGAGAGCCCAGTCAGAAAGAAAGGAAGACCCAAAAAGAAGAAGGAGATCAAGAAGAAAGACAAACAGAAGGAGGGGAAACCCATCAAAGCCAAAAAACGCAAGAAGATTGTAAGTTTTGAGCACTGTCTGTTGGATTTGTAATCT
This sequence comes from Electrona antarctica, assembly GCF_951216825.1. Classification (NCBI taxonomy): domain Eukaryota; kingdom Metazoa; phylum Chordata; class Actinopteri; order Myctophiformes; family Myctophidae; genus Electrona; species Electrona antarctica. The sequence continues at coordinate 31,268,632 of NC_136802.1, read as the reverse complement.
AAATCACCTTGTAATCATTTTAGTGGTTCTCAAAGTGGGGTCCAGGGACCCGCATTATACAAATGGAGCCGAATGGATTCTTACAGTTGGTTCTAGGGATGCACCGAATGGTAAATTCTTGGCCGAAACCGGATACCGAATAGCCGAATATGATTTATATATATATACCATTGTACCATTGCTGTCATGGCCGTGCCTTTTTTGTAGAGCTTCATGATAATGGCAAAAGACATGTTTACATTTTGATCACGTCATCAGAACAAAACAGTATGTTCCGAAAGGTAACCGGTAACCCCCGGTTCTTTGACTATTCGTTTTTGGCTCTAAAATCAACTGAACCGAATACCGAATATGCATTTTTGCCACTATTCGGCCTAATAGTTTAGGTGGCCGAATATTCGGTGCATCCCTACTTGATTCCATTTGTCCTTGAATCTTTTTTTCACGTCTCATCCTCTCACTCCCTCTCCTCCTTTTCCTCGCTCGTCTTCTTCAGGACAGTGATGTAGAAAGAGACTCAGACAGAGACAGAGACTATGGCGAGAACTCAGACAGCGCAGCCAGCGACTATGGATCCGGCGAGAAGAAGAAGAAGAAGAAGCACAAGGAGAAGAAGGAGAAGAAAACCAAGAAGAAGAAAAAAGATGATGGCGACAGGGACAGCAGCCAGGAGGAAACAACAAAGGTACAAAAAAGGAAAGAAACACAAACAAAACTAGTTAATGAAAATGGGGTCAAAGCAAAATGGAGTGTACATCTTTTGGTGTCAAAGCAAAACAAGCAGGTTTATCAAAATGATAAACATCTAAAGTAGAGGATCCATGTACTTATGTGTGAATAACCCTATAAAGGGAATTATCTGGTCAGTGATTTGAGTAATCTGGGACCGTTCATGAAACATCTTAAGGCTAAAAGTAGCTCCTAACTGGCCTATATTTATGAATAAAATTCATTGTTGCCTTCCTAGTGTAACCTAGTTTAAATAAAATAGTAGTCTAGTAGTACAAATGTCTACTAGTAGTAGACGTTTGTATGAATTGATTCTTCAATGTAGGAGAGACATATTTTATGTTGAACCATATTTGTTTTCATACTTTCATACTTCGTACCTTTAATAATGTAATTCCTTACATCCAACTATTTTGACAAGAATATTTACCTGGCAATATGCTGTTATCCATGGGTTTTGTAATAATACTAGTAAGATTTTTTCTTTTTCTCATCCATAGTCAACAACACTCAAGATTTCTGCGGTTTTAAAACAGAACTTGTATCGAGGTTGTTTTAGTGCCATTCTGGAGAACTTTAAGTGGCAAAGTAAAATACTTAATGTGAACACAGCCCCTGTGATCTGTTCTCTTCTCAGCAACCAATAGAGCAGAAGACGTCAGCTCAGCTGGCCAAGGAGTGGGGCCTGGAGGATGTTGACCATACCTTCACCGAGGAGGACTACACGGAACTCACCAACTACAAGGCCTTCAGCCAGTTCATGAGGTATCACTCATACAATAGTCCACCTGTGGTGTTACAGCTGTGTTACACCTGTGTGAAGATGTCATATTTATGGAATATTTACTGGATTATGACCATTTTGTTTGATCTGGCCATTAATGTACGATTTTCCTCCTATGTCTGGTATTGAAAACCCCACAAATAGAACCATTTCTATATTAACCCAACCATCCTTTTCTGCATTATGTTCTGTAAAAAGGATTTCGCATCTGTGATAGACCAATATCACTGTGATAGACCAATATCACTGATAAATCAGTCATGCTCTAACTTGCTGCAAAGTGATGTTGGTCGGTTCCAAATTAGGACATTGAATATTTTGATTTCCCGAAACATAACTGAGAAATTTAATATGCCATGAAATTAATCGATTTGAAGTGCTCATAAATGTAACTCAAGTTGGGGGGAAAGGTTTAGACTAACCTCTCTCTACCAGGCCCATGATCGCTAAGAAAAACCCCAAAATCCCCATGTCGAAGATGATGACCATCCTGGGCGCCAAGTGGAGGGAGTTCAGCTCCAACAACCCCTTCAAAGGCAACGGTGCCGCCGTGGCGGCGGCCGCAGCCGCTGCTGCCATCGCTGTCGCCGAGCAGGTCTCAGCTGCGGCGAGACCTGCCTCCCCAGAACCGCCTCCGCAGCCGCCTCCGCTTCGCAAAGCCAAGACTAAAGAGGGCAAAGGTCAGCGGCTAAACACCACCTTCCCCTTCCTTATCTCGGTGGTATCCCCAAGATTGGCATTGTTAAAATGTTTCCAAAATATTCTTTAAATTGTGACACGTTGACGTTGTGAGCTTGTAGTTTGGCTATTTTCAAATTATAGCCGATGCATTTAAGGTTAAAGTAACTGATTTTGATGCTATATTAACACATTTTGCTTGAGACCCTCTGGAACCCCCTCAAGGACCCCCTGGGGGTTCCTGGATCCCACTTGGAGAATCTCTGCTTTATATCTCTCTTCCTGCTTCCTCTTTGACCGTATACATGTTAACCCCTTTTGGTGTTAGCATTATGTTATGCTTTAGCTATTGAAAAATAGCAGATCTACAAGCTCATAGCGCGGCGCGCTATGAGCTTGTAGATCTGCTATTTTTTTTAAATAGAAGAACCACTGACATAGAAACATAGCTTTTTCAGAAAACTGTCAGGATGTAGAATACATTTTTAGAATCTGATCTCAGGTCAAAATGGGTTAAAGAAAGCTAGAATGCTGTTAGAAGAATCAAATGTAATGTGCAGTTTGTTATTCTTCTTCTGATTAGGATACAGGAATGGTGAGAAATCGATCGAGAGAAAAGATTCAGATGAATCGTTTCCAGAGTTTTCTTTCTCTCTGTCTGCCCAGGGGTAGGTTATAAGAAGCGCAGCAAGAGCCCTCGTGTCCAAGACAAGAAAAAGGCTGCGGCTGTAGCCAAGGCCAAGAAGATGGCCCCCATCCGTATCAAGCTGGCAGCCATACCTGTACCTGCCAAGAGGAAGAAGAGCTGTTCAGTACGTTTGGATTGATTGAATACTTTATTAACGGTTTGCAGAGTAAAGTACAGAGGTACAATAATGCTAAAATGGTAACACAAAAAGCTCTGAGGTCTTGTTTCCATTGTGGTCCTATGTATTCAATTCATCAAGTGTTCACACTATGACAAAGGCCCTTGCAGAGATCTATTGTATGGATGGATGGATGGATGGGTGGGTGACTGAATGGATTGATGGATACATTGTGAATGAAAAATGTGGCATTCTCAATTTGGCTCTGTCTATTTGGTCCCTTGCTGACTTGTTTCCCCCACCTTTCTTCCACCCCCCTTTCCTCCCACTCTCGTCCAGAGTGAGGATGTAGATGAAGAAGGAGGATCCGAACAGGAGAACTCCAGCGTCCACAGCTCTTCAGTTCGTTCGGACAGCTCCGGACGCTTGAAGAAGAACAAGAAAGTAGCAGCACGGCCTGCCAAGAAGAAGAAGAAAGGTAAGCAGGGGCGGAGCCAGGAACTCTTTATGAGTAAGAAGCAATGCCAATACGAGGTAGGCAGACCAGGCAATTACGTGCAAGGGTAGTTCCCTTGCACGTAGTTACATTTCCCATTGATTGGTTGAGTTGGTGGCTCCTCGATCATAGCTATTATTGATCCCCAATTTTCTGTCGATACCAGCGACAGAAGCGTGCAAAAGCAGCACAACGAGGGACCTCTGGTTCTCCCCCCAGTGCGGGTGGTGGTGGTGTAAGCTTAGCGGTGTGGTGGTCGCCTAGCTAGTACGCCTACAGGTTTAGGCGTCTTCAACGTCTGCCCTGGACAAACTTTTTTCTTTCTCCGGTGCCATCGCGTGTCTCTGCTGTCTCAAGAATCAAATGAAGAATGAGGTCGGGACATTGATGGTGTGGTGTTTATATGTCGTGACGTGAAAACCGGTCCTGGGGGGTTGCAGCCATACAGGCATCTAGCAGACACGTTTCACACTAGTGTGAAAAGACCCAACACCTTCCAGACACGCAGGACACAGGAGAGAATAGATGTGTATTATTCTGTCTGATACACTGTCTGTCAGCCTTGAATAGGGCAAAATACATAGCAAATAATACAGAAAAAGCTGCTTGACTGAGGGGAGGCAAAAACAAGTAAGGCAAATGCCTTACTTTGCCTACAGTAAATCCGCGCCTGAAGGTAAGGGGGCTTGACTGTATGTATAATAGGGGAGACAATGAGTGCAAGGCACCAAGGCAGAACTGCCAGTCAAAGGGCATACTGGCCAATCGCAGCGTGTCCTCGCCTTGGAGTATATTATATACCAGTAAGACGCCTGAGGGCAAGAAGCGACGAGGTCGTGTGCACGCATCCGCCTGGGTGACAGCAGACTGCTAGTTTTCGCAGGCTGCCGGGCGCGGCTGCACTAATAACTTTGGGGCAGGCGCGTCTAGAGTTTGAATGGACAGGTATCAGTCAAAAGGGAGACATCGAAGAGGAAGGATGGATGGGGAAGGATCAACATATGGAATGTCAGAACAGGTCAGCTCCATCCATATATGGAGATCTAAGGGTTTGAGGTCAGATGTAGAGTTTCTGGCCAGTATTGATGACATCAGGGATCTCCAAATATGGGCTTAATATTGATGACATATAGATCTCCATCCCTGATGATGTCACTTGATCCCACATTAAATGCCATTAACAATAAAGAGACACTATGACGTAAAGAGGGACAATATGACGTACATTTTGTCAATGGCGTTTTTAAAACAAACATTGAACTAAAAACAAACATTAAACCTGTATATATCACACCCGTGTGAAGTGAGGGGCGCTCTTGTCATTATACATAATCATACATCATCTCATGAACAACTGAATTTATGTGATTGGTTAACCGATTTGCTTGTCTACATATGATGTAAATGTTCCCTTCATTGTCAATGGCATTTAATGTTTGTGTTGCCACAAATCTACGTCATATTTGAGGGACATTTGACCTAATTTCTCCTTTCATTGTCAATGGCAAATATGAGACGTGTGGGGTCAAAAGCTGTATATAGGAGGGGCTAGCGCCCCCTAGCACCCGCCTTCTAATGAGAGCGCAAAATCTGTCTTGGAAGAGCCACCCATCGACTAATCTAATATACGGCAACCTTCCCCGTGTTTCTTCACTAGTCCGATCCAGAAGAACACAGTTTGCCGGCCACTGCTAGGTTATATCTTCCCTTCTTCTCTGGAGTCCTGCCTCAAAGCAGACCAGAGGTAGAAAACTGTAGTTCCCTGACGTCATCGCTAGGGACACATGCATCAATAAGCAGGAACTGGGGATGGCAATGAAGGACCCGGAAAGTCTGGCGTGGCATTGTGAAATCTATGATCTCGACCGCGGTCGAAAAATGATGATGATGATGAGCGCCCCCTCAAAAAAAGATTGTATTAACCCATTCTGGGCGGGAATCCATTTTGGTCTTTTAACTAAGCATTATGTTATACTTTAGCTATTGAAAAATAGCAGATCTACAAGCTGTAGGTCTGCTATTTTTGAAAAATCGTGAAAATGCAGCATAAATCTTTTAACATATATTCTTTTAGAAGACTTTTTTTTTATTTCGACGTCAGGCCTAAATGGGTTAAAATCTTTTTACTCAATGTCTTTTTGTGACTGACTGTCTGTCTGTCTGTCCAGTGGCAGGAGTCGAGGAGGACGGCTATGAGACAGACCACCAGGACTACTGCGAGGTGTGCCAGCAGGGCGGTGAGATCATCCTGTGTGACACCTGCCCCAGGGCCTACCACCTCGTCTGCCTTGAGCCGGAGCTGGACAAGGCCCCCGACGGCAAGTGGAGCTGCCCCCACTGCGTGAGTAATGATGGTGCTTTATTGATTGATGATATCTTTCTCTGCTGTCGTGTAGGAAACCTCATAACTCCAAAATGTTCATTTTTCAGGAAATGAAAAATATCCATTTTTCAGGAAATTAAGAAAACCTTAAAGTTCATCATCAAAGTTGGTGTTCTAACTTTATATATTGTCAATTAATTCCATGAGAGGGGGAGAGGTGGTGGGGTTAGTTGCTTTAGCAGACATTTTGAGTGTCCAATGGAGTTAAGAGGTTTTGTCCAAAACACGTTCCATTGGTTCAATATTTTCGAAACAACACACAGACGTGAAGGGTATTCAATAGCACTGATTTATGCCAAAAAATCTAAAACCTCAAAAATGGAGTTTCCTCCCGACAGCAATTATATTATGTTATTGGCTTTGTGTGATTTTGCTTGGTTCCACATCTCACATTATGATCTCCAAAACCAGGCGGTTCTGATAAGTGATGGTTAGCAGGTGCGTTGGTACCAGAGTAAGACAGAGTTACGACATTGAGGGGGCAGAAAACAGCCCGGTCACGTGGTTCATGTAACTTGTTTGTCACGTAAAGCCCATAGACTCCGTAAACTTCCGGTTCAGGCCTTTGTCACTATTCGGCAATAGAAGTCTATGTAGAAGAGCCGCCATTGGACTGGCCCCATGAAGTGAACGGAGTTGTCGTAACTCTGTCTTACTCGATGGCTCTGGTTGGTACCACATTAAAGATGATGACATCAAATTCAAGAGATTTTACAATCCATTTTTTAAAATTAGTGTGGTTGCCTAGTGTGGTTGCCCTAACAGGGCAACCAGACTATTGTTATTGTACATTTGGATACTTTGGCACACTACTCCTCCCACAGTTTTTGGCGCACACACTCGAGCCATATGTCAAATCGACCGGCTTCATCGGGAATCGTGTGCTTGCTCATTGCTAAGAGATCCGTTGTATAGTTTAATTGATGATTAATTAATTAGTTCTCCATAGACTTATAATGGGGATGCCCACTTTATGTTTTGGCTTATAACTCTTGAACCATAGGTTGTAAAATCAAAATTATTTTGCCCTGGATTCCTTGGGTCATGACGCATCTCCCCATATAGGCCACGCCCATTTGCGTCAGGATAGACTTTCCGCCATTTTGAATTTTCTTCAAAACACACTTTTATTTTCTGATTCTACAGATTTTTTCCGAATCTCACAGAAATCGGTACACATGATCTCTGGACCTATCGGACTGCGTTTAAATTTTTTTCAGATTTTTTGAAATTTTTTTGTCCGTATCGTTCGGCCTTAATCGTCGTCCAAAGTTAGTGGGAGGGGCCTATTTTACAAAAAATGCCTAAAATCACGAACGGAATGTCCAGATGTCGCGGGTAGTTTAATCAACCAAAAGCCAAAAGCGATTCCATTTTCATCCATAGGGGGCGCCGCAAATGCGAAAAATGTAACCGTTTCTTGCAGAAAAATTATTTTACGTTTTCCCCTATAACTCTTGAACCGTAAGTCGTAAAATCTAAATTTCCTTTTCCATGGATTCCTTGGGTCATGATGCATTTCCACATATAGGCCACGCCCATTTTCAACCTAGAAAGAAATCCTGCAAAATTAGAATTTTCTCCAAAACACACTTTTGGCTCCTCCTACTACATATTTTGTCCAAATCTCACAAAAATCGCCACACATGATCTCCGGACCCATCCGATTAAAACACCAACTACAGAATTTTGGTACTGCGTATCGTTCGGTCGTAATCGTCGCCCGAAGATAGTAGGAGTGGCCTATTTTACAAAAAAGGCCATAAATCACGAACAGAATGTCCGATCCATCCCAAATTGTAATCACATGTCGCGGGTTGTTCAATCAACCAAGTTCCAAAAGCAATTCCATTTTCATCCATAGGGGGCGCCGCAAATGCCAAAAATGTAACCGTTTGTCGCAAAAACATGATTTTTGGGGGATAAATCCCCTCCGAATTACTTACGCATGATTGCAGGGGTGACGTGACATTGTAATTGGCTGGCAATATCAGTGGGAGGGGCATATGTAAGCCACTGCGGCAACCACACTTTGCAATTTTTTTAAATTGCGACCTTTCTAGTTATTATTTACTTTTCTTTGCTTCTACATCATTTTAGCGTGCGATGAAGCAAAAATGAGTATACGCTGAAAACAATTCATATATTCAGTGTTGCATTAGGTGTTAACCTAACTAACCAATGTAATTCAATTAAAATATCGGATCAGTGGTGCAAGCGTCTTGCTCAAGCACACTTCGACGATAACTCTGAGGGCTCCGTATAGCGGCTCAAACTTCTAGTATATGTAAATCTCATTAAGAAAGGTGGTGGTGTTTTTTTTTTTTCAAGATGGCGGCAAGCTAGACGGACGTGTGTCTCTCAACTCCGCAGCTTGTTACAAATTATTTAACAAAAAAAACAGACTAATGGAAAAGTGAGCAGTTTTATTTAAGCAACCTGATGATGAATAACAAAAGAATGCCCAAACGAGGTGGCAAAAACCAAGCCAAGTTGAGCTTTGGTTCTGCTGGGTCCAAGGAAAGCGGGGAAGCTAATGCTAGCAACATGGCTGGGGCTGAGAGCTCGGGAGCTGAGGGGGAAGACACGGGCCGTCGCTCAGAGAGTGCAAGTTGCTCTATTCTCGAGGCTATCAAGGAGATGAAATCCGAATTCTCACAAAAGTTAGATTCAGTCATGTCGGCGATTGAAGGTATGAAGAAAGAGGTCGGAGATTGCAAAGAACGAGTCAAGGGTGCGGAGACTCGCATCTCTGGCACTGAGGACATTGTTGCTAGCTTACAGGCTAAGGTCCAGGACCTGGAAAAGAAGTACAAGCAAATGGAGCTAAAGGTTCTGAGCGGAGAAACAAGGTCCAGAAGATCCAATGTGAGATTGGTAAATTTGCCAGAGAAGACAGAGGGTTCTGATGCTTGTGACTTTCTCGAGCAGTGGCTGGTAAAAACATTGGACTTAACGTCGAAGCTAACCATTGAAGTGGCCCACAGGATTGGGCCGAGAAGAGAAGACAACGCTCCTCCGAGGACTCTCATCATGAAATTCCTGGACAATAGAGACAAGGTGAAGGTGATGAGGGCTGCTCGAACCAAGGGCCAAATCAAGCACGGGGATACATCTATAAAACTTTATCCCGATTTGACCGATGAGGTGCGCAAGCAGCAAAAAGTTTTTGACTCTGTCCGACAAAAACTTCGAGAGATCCCTGGGCTACGTCAAGGAATAATGTTTCCAGCTAGGTTATTGGTGACATATAAAAACAAAACTCAGTCCTTTGACAAACCAGCGGACGTGGATGACTTTATTCGACGAATAAAAGACGTGTCTGGAGCAGTCAGCAGTGGAGCCGCGGAGAAGTGAGGATGTGAGGTAGGCTGGCTAGCTAGCTAGCCCGAGGCAGCTAAACCAACACGGGGCACAGAACTTTTTATATATCCCTTTAATGTATTTTTTTCTATACAGTAAACCGTGATATAATTTTGATATGTTCAGATCATAGTTGTGCTCGGCACGCGATATTATTTTATACTGAGTTGTACTCTGAATGACGTTAAATGTTTTGGTTTTAGTGTCTCGATTTGTTTTGAATGATATGCTAGCTTGTTGTTATCTTGGAGCTACTGTTAGCTGAAGGCTAATATGTTGGGGGCCGTGGGGGTTCTTTTTTTCTCCCCGTCTTTGTTTATGGTTCAGGCTGATGTTGTTTTTTGGTTGGGGAAGCTTTATATTATTATTATCCTATAACTAGATCGTGTGGTTTGTACTTATTATAGTAATTGGGGATAAATGATGACACTATAGTACCGTGTCTCGGCACGGGACTCAATTTCCCATGATGCATCTGGGTCCCGGTTTTGTATTTCAGTTCCGGATCATTGTACAGACCTAAGGGTCATCTTAATTTTGAGGGAGCACCACTGCTGGTACCCTCCGGTACTACACCCGGATTTATAGTATAGCATTTTGTGTAGTGTCCCCTGCCACAGGGCTTTCATGGCACAACTTTGAAGGGATAGATTGCAGAATAGTGTACTCTTTTGGTACACATTTATATTTCGTTTTACATTAAATACACAATCTAAATTTAAAAGAAGGCAATGGGTGGGGGGGGGGGGGGGGGATTTAATAAAACCAGGAAAACTATGTTTTTGGATAGTTCACTACTAAGGGTTGTGTGTGCACATGTATGTATATGCATGCATGTGCGTGTATGTGCATGTGTATATACAGTATTATTATACAAAAAATAATTTATTAAAAAATAAAGTATAATTATATTATATATTTAAAAAAAAAAAAAAGAGAGATGGGGGAAGGGAAAAGATTAAACATCGGTTGTAAAAAAAAATATTTTATTTTTTTTATTTATTTTTTATTTTCTGCTCAAGGTCTAATACTATGGTTTAAATTCTGTTTTCACTTATATTGGGGGAGGGAGAGTTTATCACGAGGCGAATGGTGATGCTGGGTCATTCCTCACATTGTGTGGAGTGGTCTTTAACCTTTTTGAAGTGGGAAGCAGGGGGGGGGGGGCAAGCCTACTCGATGGGCTCAGGGGTTTTGGGGTTTTTGTTTTTCAGGCTCACTGTCGCAGCCTTTGTTTTCATGTTATGTGTTTATTTGTTTGTTGAAGGCACTGCTCTAAATTCAGGTTCAGAAAAGTCATTTGAGATATGTGATTATGGCTAGAGAATTGGAGGTTAAATTCACTTCATGGAATTGTAGGGGTTTACAAAAAATCAAAAAGGTTAAGCAGGTGATGGGAAGGTTAAAAGATATCCACTCGAGTATTGTCTTTCTCCAGGAAACGCATTTGATACTGAATGAGGATATTAGGATTAGGAAAAGATGGCGAGGGGAGGTGTTTTCAGCACCTTTCACTTCCCAGGCTAGGGGGGTCATGACTCTTATACACAAATCTATCCCATTTAATGTTACTAAGGTAATTGCCGATAAAATGGGGCGATATTTGATAATTCAAGGTAATCTTTTTGCAGAGTGTCTTATTTTGGTAAATATCTACGCACCGAACAATGATGACCCAAAGTTTTTCAGTAACTTATTTATATTATTGACATCTCTTGGGGGTCATTATCTGATAGCGGGGGACTGGAATGTGACCCCTAATCCTACTGAAGATAGATCTACTCATTCAGACAAAACTCACTCTAAAAGTAGGGAAGTTATTCACCAGTTTTCCAAAGACTTAAATCTTAGAGACATATGGAGAGATAGAAACCCTGGTGTATCTGCATACTCATGCTATTCTAGTACATACAAAACGTACAGTAGAATTGATTTATTTCTGGTTTCTGCAAGTCTTGTAAATAGAGTTAAGGACTGTGTGTATGATAGTATCCTAATTTCAGATCATGCTCCTAATAGTTTGATTTATGTAGACCCAGGTCGGATGCGGGACCCCCCTAAGTGGAGGTTTGAGCAGAGATGGCTCCAGGACCCTGAGCTGATAACTTTTTTGGAAGAACAAATAGACACCTATTTTGCTACAAATACGGATGAAACATCGGCAACTATAAGGTGGGAAGCATTTAAGGCTTTTATTAGGGGACAGATTATAAATTTTACGAGCTCCAAAACAAAGAAAAACAAACAAAAAGTTATATTACTGGAATCAAAAATTAAAGCTATGGAAGGTTCTTACTTTAAGAAGCCTTGTCCTAAATTACATCAGGAAATATTATTATTACGTGCACAATATAATGAAATATCCGCTTCCAAAGCAGCAGCTAATTTGTTAAAGCTCAAACAAACTATCTTTGACCAGGGTGAGAAGTCTGGCAGGGTTCTAGCCTGGCGCATTAAACAAATGCAAACTGAAAGAGCAATCAACATGTTAAAAAATGATGTTGGGGAGACGATAGAAGACCCTATCCAAATTTGCGAGGCATTTAGAGATTATTATGGTAAATTATATAGCTCCGAGACAAATCAAGAAGATGTAGTTGAGAGCTCCTTTTTGGATGGAATTAATATTCCTAAAATTCGAGAGGAAGACAGTAAAAAGCTGGGGGCAGATGTGAGTATTGGTGAGATTTTGGAGGCAATGAGTAATATGAAGTCTGGAAAAGCTGCAGGGCCTGATGGTCTGCCGATAGACATTTATAAAAGATTTGCGGGCAGATTGGCGAGACCCCTCTTGGACATGTATACTGAATCTTTTGAAGAGGGAGTATTGCCTCCCACTTTGAGAGGAGCCCTCATTATACTTTTGCCAAAACCTGGTAAATCAAATGATAGATGCGAAAATATGCGTCCAATCAGCCTCTTAAATTCTGATCTTAAGATACTTTGCAAAATACTTGCAAAGAGACTAGAACTTATTCTACCTGAAATTATAGATGAGGACCAGAATGGGTTCATGGTGGCCCGCCAGGGTTTTCACAATGTAAGGAGAGTATTGGATTTATTGCATGTCCAGGAGGGGGCGCCAGATACAGCCTTTTTATCTCTCGATGGGGAAAAAGCTTTCGACCGCGTAGAGTGGCCGTTTCTATTCGAGCTTCTTGGTCGATTTGGCTTGGGGGAGAACTTTTGTAAATGGGTAAGACTGTTGTATAACGATCCATATGCAGAAATACTAACCAACAATAATATATCTAGACCGATTAGGATCCATAGAGGCTGTAGACAGGGATGCCCTTTATCACCACTCTTATTTTTGATCGCAATTGAACCATTTGCAATTGCTGTAAGGGAACATACACTAATTACAGGTATTAATATAGAAAATCTAGAGCACCGCATATCTTTATATGCTGATGATGTAATATTATTCCTGAAAAATTTGGAGATATCTGTCCCAGCTATTCTGGATCTAATAACTTCGTATGGTCGCATATCTGGCTACAAAGTAAACAACTCTAAGTCATCCATTATGCTTCTGAACTCGGAAGAAAGATCAAACCCTCCCGGTCATGTTCGTCACTTCAGACCAGTAAATGCCTTTACTTATTTGGGAATCCAAATCGTGCCAAGGTTGGAAGAGGTTGTGAATGCCAATTATGACCCAATTTTAGCCACAATCGAAAATTCAATTAATAGATGGTCAAGTCTTTCAATATCTTTGATCGGCAGAATTAATATACTCAAAATGAATGTACTTCCCAAGCTATTGTATTTATTTCAGAACGTACCCTTGTCACCTCCACCAAACTTCTTTTCTAGAACCAGGAAATTGTTTACCAACTTTATTTGGAACAATAGACGTCCTAGACTTAGATTGTCCTTACTTTATCTACCCTATGATAGGGGAGGATTACAGTGTCCTAACTTGCTGTGGTATTTTTGGGCAGCTCAATTGAGAACACTAATGTTCTACTTTACAACGGATGCGGCGCCGGCATGGAAAGATGTGGAATCAAGCTCCTTGAAGTTACCACTCCCCCTTTATATTTACTCAGATACTTATAAAAACCTAAAAAGAATTACAAGCAATCCTATAGTTAAAACAATGATTGAAGTCTGGCATGAGGTTAATATATTTTTGGGAGAACATCCACGTCTCTCTCGCTTCAGCCCAATATGGGGTAATAATCAATTTGTGCCAGGTAGAGCTGATGGGGGGTTTAAATTGTGGGCTGATAGGGGAATAGGTCAATTAAGGGATGTATTTGAGAGGGGTCGGGGGAGTATGCTCTCGTTTGAGGAACTGGTCATTAAATATGATATCCCTCGCAAACACTTCTTTAAATATCTGCAACTGAGGGACTTTATTAGAACTAATCTGGGGCAATCCATGCTGGCCCCATCCATGTCTGTGCTGGAGAAAGCTTTGGTTAATGACCCATTCGGAAGGGGGTTAATATCAGATTTCTACGCCCTATTGGTTGACTTTTCTCCGGAATCCTCGGAAGATAGGCTTAATGCCTGGAGAACAGATATTCAGGAGGATTTAACAGTGGAACAATGGAGTACGGCTTGTGCACAAGCTCAATCCCAGACTGGGAATACTCGTCTAAAACTTCTACAATACAATTGGCTTATGAGAGTGTACATTACACCAGTGAAACTTAATAAGTATAATTGTAATATTCCAGATGTATGCACCAGATGCGGTGAAGATAGAGGCACATTGTTCCACTGTCTATGGTCCTGTCCAAAATTGATTGAGTTTTGGGGGAAGGTCGGGCAGGAAATACAGAAGATTTTGTCAATAAATATTGTACCAGAACCAAAGTTCTTCCTGCTCGGTCTATATCCGGAGGGACACAAGATAAAGCGTAATGAACAAATGTTTATAGATATATGTCTTTTACAAGCTAAGAGAGTGATAGCATTGACCTGGAAGAGGCCGGACAAACCAAGTATTACACAGTGGTTCAGAGAATTATCTTTATGTCTACCTTTGGAAAAGATTGCATACATTCTTAAGGACAAACAAGAAATGTTTCAGGAGGTGTGGGGCCGTTTTATGAGATACATAAAGAACAATAATTTGTCACATCTAATGGATGGAGCTGAAGAGGAGTAGTGCTGTTGTTGTTGTTGTTTTTTGCTTTGTTTTGTTGTTTTTGGTTATTGTTGTTTTGCTTTCTTTATATCAGTAATTGTCTTGTACTGTTCATTGTTGTTTTTTGTATATGTGTATTGTCATTTGTGTGTAAAAAGGAAAATAAATATATTGTTGAAAAAAAAAAAAAAAAAAGAAAGGTGGTGGTCTAGCTAGAATAGACGTTACCTTCCTTCCTCTGCTAGGAGAAGGAGGGCATCCAGTGGGAGGCGAAGGACGAGGACTTTGAGGAGTTTGAGGAGGAGGTCGAGGACAGAGTGATACCGGAGGAGGTGGGTGCGGCGGAGGCGGCGGCGGAGGCGGCGGCGGCGGCGGCTGAGATCCTGGCCGGGGCGGCGGCGGAGGAGGAGGACGACGACCACATGGAGTTCTGTCGAGTGTGTAAAGACGGAGGGGAACTGTTGTGCTGCGACACCTGTACCTCGTCCTACCACATCCACTGTCTCAACCCGCCGCTGCCCGAGATCCCCAACGGAGAGTGGCTGTGTCCGCGATGCACGGTTAGTCTGTCCTGTCCTGTCCTGTCCTGTCCTGTCCTGTCCCGTCCCGTCCTGTCGCATCCTGTCCAACCCTGTCCCTTTCCATTCTGTGTGGTTCCAGTGTTATGTTTTGCACTGTTGCACATAGCATATGTTGGATGGAGGGGTGTTGCGGTCTTTGTGACATTTTCACCTGCTTACTGCTTTCAAATGATAAATTATATAATATTCAAGTCTTATAACGTAATATATTACAATATATAATATATAATTTATATATTATATTATTATATTCAAAGTTGTCTATTCATGTGTGTATTTTGTTATTATGTAGGCCTATGTCACTGGAACACAGTCAGTCACGTTCCACAGTTCCAACACTTTAACACTTCTGACAATACTATATTGACCTCGCAACCTCCCCAGTGTCCGCAAATCAGTGGGCGCGTCCAGAAGATTCTCCACTGGCAATGGGGTGAGCCTCCGGCTCCCATCCCTGTGCCTCCGGCGCCAGACGCCGCGCCCGATGCCCCGCCACCGCCCCCCATGAAGGGCCGAGCCGAGCGGGAGTTCTTCGTCAAGCTGACTGGCCAGTCCTATTGGCACTGCACCTGGATCACTGAGCTACAGGTAAGGTACAACAAGAACCCACATCTGTAATCACGAGTCATTGTCTCCACCAGGCCGAAGGCATGGGGAGAGAGTATGTTTTGCACTCCGTCCTTGTCTCCACCAGGCCGAAGGCATGGGGAGAGAGTATGTTTTGCACTCCGTCCGTGTGTGTGTGTGTGCGACGTGCGTCCGTCCGTCCTTCCGTCCGTCCTTCCTTCCTTCCGTCCGTCTGTTACCAGCTAATCTCCGGCACCGTTGGCCCGATCCATGCCAAACTTTGCACACACACTCTCTGGATGCCAACGACGAACCTCTGCCCCAAATATTCCTCAACGGCCTGTTATAGCGCCACCATGAGGCCGATTTAGGCAAAACACATTTCTGTAGATTACTCGTACACATTTTATCCATACATCACACAATTCGGTATACACTATCTCCATAGTCATGTGATCAACACGGATCTGCACCATTTCCCATCTTCCTTCCTGATTGGCTAAGATTCGCTTCCAAAGCTCACATGATTGGTCCGTTTCGAACAAAATGCCACAAATCACAAACACAGTGTGCAATTTCCGTGAAATTATACACGCACATTTCCACTAGGCTGAGGACGACATGACACAATTTATTTTCCAAACCAGCCTCATGGTGGCGCTATAACAGTGCAATTCCTGTTTTTACCTATAACTGCATCGATCTGTGTACAACTTTGTATGCGCACTCCCTAGAGGCCATGGAAAAACATTTTCCCTGCATCCCTCCACATCTGCCGGTTATAGCGCCACCATGAGGCCGATTTCTGCAAAACACATTGTTTATATTAGTCGCACAGATTTCATCCAAATCTCATGCAAATCGGTACACATGATCTCTGTAGTCATGTGATCAAGACGAGTCTGTTTGATTTCTCAGATTCTACACTGATTGGCTAAGATTGCCTTCCAAAGTCTTCAGGAGTAGCCCGTTTTGTACAAAATTCTGCTCATCCAGAATTCTATCCTCAGAGATGCTATGAGTGATCTGGCTCTGCATTTCCTCAACAAAATGAAGAAAATTGTTGCAAAAAACAAACAAACATGTTTATATCACTCCTAAACATTTTGCCAAACATCACACTCACTCCTATCTTCCTGGTGGAGACCTGTGCCCAGAAGGGCACTTTTTCTAGTTTTTATTATTACTAGCCTTTGCCACTGGTGTCACTTTTAACTGTAATTGTTCTGCCCCCTGTACTATGTTTACTTGTTTTTGTATTTTATGTTTTCGTACGGATACCCTTTTACCACTTTTTAAGAGCCTGCTCAGGGACTACAGATGAAAATTAGCTTATGGCTAACTCTGGCCCATTTACATGTATTTGAAAAATTACGTGTTGATTAATGTGCATTGTCCCTGTTAAATAAATAAATACATATTCAAAGATTTGCGCCACATTTTCACGATAAAAAAAAAAGCAGATCTACAAGCTCGTAGCGTAGTACTCGGTGCCGCGCTAGCTAAAGTATAACATAACAAACATAAAGTATAACATAACATAATGCTTAAAACACCAAAAGGGGTTCCCGTCAAAACATTGTTACACATTTATTTTACACGCTAAAATCTATACTAGGATGGAAAGAGCTAGACACCAGATTTGTTTATCTGTGCAGCATATTTGATAGAAAAAGGCAACTCAAGGTGATTTACATAAACCATAAAAAGCCACTTGAACCATAATGTCCCTCATACCCCACTGAGCATTTTTGAGTGGTGCAAACCACTCCAACAACCAGCTTTGTCTGTATCTATGTGTCTATGTATGTGTGTACCTGTACGTGTGTGTACCTGTACGTGGGACCCAGGAAATGAGCATGGTTACTATGGCCACTGACATTACGTCAGACCACAGCTGATCAGTCTATATAAGACCTTACACCACTCAGTTCACACGGGTGTGATTTTTTTGTCTAATAGATGTCTAATATACGTCTACATGGCCGTCTATAAATGGGTTAAGCAGTCTAGGCTTAGATTAGACGTTGAAACAATGTTGTTTCATAGACCAATTATAACCCATTTTTGAGTGGTGCAAACCACTCCAACAACCAGCTTTGTCTGTATGTTTGTGTACGTGTTTGTGTACGTGTCCGTGCACAGGTGAGCATGGTTACTATGTTAGTGTGTGACGTCACTGACATAGCTGATCAGACTATATAAGACCTTGCACCACTCAGTTCACACGGGTGTGATTTTTAGATGGCTATTGCTCCTCTCATAATAATAGGCAAACATTCGACAAACATAGCAGGTCTACAAGCTAGCGTATCTGTGAGCTTGTTTAGCTAGTTATTTTTCGGCGAAAACATTTGTTGTCGAAGGAAAAAAGGAGGGGGGTTTAAGTGGTTTTAACTCCAACATAGTCAACACCAATACATAACTGTGTTTGTATTTCGTGTGAAAGAACTCCAGCATAATGTCTGCTATTAAAGCCAACCTCTTTCTGTCCCCTATGCCCCCTCCAGCTGGAGATATTCCACTCGGTGATGTTCCGCAACTACCAGCGGAAGACGGACATGGACGAGCCCCCAGCCTTGGACTACGGCTCGGGGGCAGAGGAGGATGGTAGCATAGGTCTTTTGCGCGAAAAGAGGCGCACAAAGGACCCACAGTTCGTCATCTTGGACGAAAAATACTACAAATACGGCATCAAGCCAGAGTGGATGATGATCCATCGGATTATTAATCACAGCCTGGATAAAAAGGGGATGTACCACTACTTGGTCAAGTGGAGAGACCTGACCTATGACCAGTGCACCTGGGAGAGAGATGACCTGGACATGCCTGAATTTGGTGTCTTTAAGGCCAACTACTGGAGACACAGGTACGGCCCACCGCAGCCTGTCCACCGCATTGGGTGGTCTGTACAGTCTGTGGTTGGAGGTGGCAAATTGTTTTGGAGGGCAATGGATGCTGCCATTGCTAACCCCTAAAGTAAATCCAACATTATGATGATCTGAATATGCTGTGAAATGTCTTGCCGACAGATATACAATATTGCAGAGTATAGAGGAATAGTTGTTTTTATTGCTTTCCTGTTATAATAATGTAAGCGTAATCCATCATGATATAATTTCTGACTGGTTGTTGTACCGCTGTGTGACAGGGACGAGATGAATCTGAAAGAGGACCCAGACAAACCCAGAAAGCTGAGGAACAGGGGCCAGGAGGGTGACGAGGAGGCCCTTGACTTACCTAACGATGTGAGTTATCACTGACTCAAAGCAAAGCAAAAGCAAAGTTACTATATTTACCCAGGGTAACTGGACTAAGCATCAGATACTTGTTTACAGCCAGGCCCTGCTCATAGAACATTTCATGGTAGTGGTTCAATGCCTTGCTCAAGGGCACTTCAGCGGTGGTAATTTTAACGTGCCGGTCCGGGGATACGAACTGGCGACCTTCCGGTATCAAGACCGCTCCGCAAACCGTTCGGCCACTCAGGATTCTTCATTGTTAAAACTTTTCACGTTAGCTGCTATTCCTCTTGGTAAAAACTACTGCTGCTGCTGCAACTACTACTATTTGCAGAACAGGGTAAATAATACCAATGCTGCAACTATACATAACTAATAATAATACCATTCTCTCCATTCAGCCTACCATAAAGTACGAGGAGCAACCTGACTTTGTGACGTCGACAGGCGGGACGCTACACCTGTATCAGCTGGAGGGTTTGAACTGGCTGCGGTTCTCCTGGGCTCAGGGCACAGACACCATCCTGGCTGACGAGATGGGCCTGGGCAAGACCATCCAAACCATCGTCTTCCTCTACTCGCTCTTCAAAGAGGTACGTGCAGGAGCAGGCATGGCGATAATACGTTTTCTTTGTTGTTGTTTATTTATTTGTAGTTTTTGCTTCATTTATTCATTTATTATTTATCGTGTGCCCGGCACAAACCAGTAGGGTCAGCAGTGACAAGAACTACACTCCACAGTGTGTGGGGAATTGGCATAAAAATGGGTAGGAGAAAAAGGGTTACAATTGGGGGAAAATATATTGAGCAAATAACTGTTATGTCATGTTAACCAAACATGACATGCAAATAGGTGTATAGTTATTTGACTTTTTTTAACAGTTAATGGGAACTTTGCCAATATTTAACATGAATTATGTTATTTTTAAGTTAGTAAACGTCTCATCAGTCATCACCGAACACATTGGGAAGTGTCCAATGACCTCTTACACAAATGATATCACAAAACAATGTCCTGTTTGGTATTATTTGGTACATGGAGGAAATGATTGAAGGTGTGTGTCATGACCTCAGTTACAGTAACACCCAGTGTACAACATCCCCATGTTCATTCTCTAACACTTGTCTCCTCCAGGGCCACACCGGGGGCCCGTTCCTCGTCAGCGCCCCGCTTTCCACCATCATCAACTGGGAGAGGGAGTTTGAATTCTGGGCGCCAGACTTCTACGTGGTGACGTACACAGGGGACAAGGACAGCCGAGCCATCATCAGAGAGAACGAGTTCTCCTTCGAAGATATGATCCTCAACAGAGGAAAGAGGGCCTTCAAGCTGCGGGTGAGGAGGAGCGTTTTGTTCTTTATCCGATACTTCAACCATTTAGACCTGAGGACGATTCTACAAAATGTCTTCTAAATCCTGACAGTTTTCTGAAAAACCCATGTTTCTATTATCGTTCTCAAACATTTTCATGTCAAGGACCCCCACAATTATATGTATTTGGCTGCGGACCCCCATCTGAACACATGTTGTTCAGATGGGTTTCAGTTAAAAACGTTTGCTCTGAAAGAATATATATTCAAAGATTTGCACCGTATTTTCACGATTTAAAAAAAGTAGCAGACCTCCAAGCTCGTAGCGCGGCACTCGGTGCCGCGCTATGAGCTTGTAGATCTGCTATTTTTCAATAGCTAAAGTATAACATGATGCTTGAAACACCAAAAGGGGTTAAGCATTCTGTGATGAAAGGTTTGCATACTCACCACAAACCTTTTCTATGCTCTGGGCAAAACGTATCTTGTCTGCATGTTTTCTTTTTTGGATTTTCCCTGCAGAGAGATGCCCCCATCAAGTTCCACGTGCTGCTGACCTCCTATGAGTTGGTGACCATTGACCAGTGTTCGCTCAAGTCCATCGACTGGGCCTGCCTGGTGGTGGACGAGGCCCACCGTCTCAAGAACAACCAGTCCAAGGTAGGCAGCAAGGCTGTGTATGTATGTGCACATCACTATCCCATGTCTAAAAGAGACCCCGGTGCTGTGACGTAGATGACGACAATACCCTTAAAGAGACCAAGGTGCGATGACGTAGATGACGACAATACCCTTAACCCATTTCGACCTGAGGACGATTCTACAAATGCCTAATAAATCCCGACAATTTTCTGAAAACCCTATGTTTCTATGTCAGTGGTACTCGAACATTGTCATGTCAAGGACCCCGAATATATATGTATTTGGCCACCGACCCCCATCTGAAAATATGTTGTTCCAGAGACCTATTTTCAAAGATTTGCGCCAAATTTTCACGATTTAAAAAAAATAGCAGACCTACAAGCTTGTAGATCTGCTATTTTTCAATAGTTAAAGTATAACATAATGCTTAAAACACCAAAAGGGGTTCCCACCCCAAAATGGGTTAAAGAGACCAAGGTGCTGTGACGTAGATGACGACAATACCCTGTAAGGACAATGATGTTTTTTAGCGGTCTAGGCTTAGATTAGACGTTGAAACAATGTTGAAACAATGTTGTTTCATAGACCATTCATTATAACCCATTTTTAGATGACTATTGCTCAGTGGGACTGGGCCTCTCATAATAATAGGCAAACATTCGACAAACATAGCAGGTCTACAAGCTAGCGTATCTGTGAGCTTGTTTAGCTAGTTATTTTTCGGCGAAAACATTTGTTGTCGAAGGAAAAAAGGAGGGGGGTTTAAGTGGCATAACATAATGCTTAAAACACCAAAAGGGGTTCCCACCCCAACATGGGTTAAAGAGACCAAGGTGCTGTGACGTAGATGACGACAATACCCTGTAAGGACAATGATGATGACAATAATGATCACAATAATTCATTCACTTCGTAATTCATTCATTCACTTAACTTGATTGTTTTATCTTTTCTTTTCTTTTTTTTTGTGCAAAAATACAGAATGACACAAATTGTAATTAATGATACTTTAACTCAACTTCACATTCAAAATAAATGCATGTTTGATCTCCACCTACAGTTCTTCAGGCGTTTGAACGACTACAAGATCGACCACAAGCTGCTGCTCACTGGAACTCCTCTACAGAACAATCTGGAAGAGCTGTTTCACCTGCTCAACTTCCTCACACCCAACCGCTTCAAGTAGGAATGCTCTCTCTCTCTCTCTCTCTCTCTCTCTCTGCATCTTTAAACCTCCCTGGCACCAATGTTGTTTTTGGCAGCAAATTTGTATTTTAGTTTAGTCTTTGGAATGAAACTTCATTATTCGTTATATTTTAGTCACCTGGTGGAATGTTTTAGTGTTAGTCTAGTTTTAGTTGACTAAATATCATAAGATTTTAGTCGACTAAATCTACAGTTGATTTAGTCGACTAAAATGTATTTTGGCGACACGTTGTGAGCTTGTAGATCTGCTATTTTCAGCACGCAACCAAGTGTAAAATGACTTGTCTTTTATTTATACTGGATCTCTTGTCCACTAGTCCCTTCCTAACATTTTAGTCTAGTTTTTATTTGTTGACGAAATTGTCAATGTATTTAGTCTTAGTTTTAGTCATCATACAGTAGCTTAGTTTTCATTTAGTTCTCATCTAGTTTTCGTCAGGGAAAAAAAAGGTAGTCGACGGAATTTTTTTGTCTATTAGTCTACGAAATCAACACTGCCTCATGGGCACAGATCTTGAAAGGCTATTATCTGACCATACATCACTGTATGTGGTCATGTGACGGGGGAAATAATAAAACGTAAACGTTAACTCGCCACCTCTCCTTTCCCCCGCCGTTCCGTCCGGTCCAGCAACCTGGACGGCTTCTTGGAGGAGTTCGCCGACATCTCCAAGGAGGACCAGATCAAGAAGCTCCACGACCTGCTGGGCCCTCACATGCTGCGGAGGCTGAAGGCCGACGTCTTCAAGAACATGCCCGCCAAGACGGAGCTCATCGTCCGCGTGGAGCTCAGCCCCATGCAGAAGTAAGGCCTAATGTATTTGTATGTATAGACGGAGCTCATCGTCTGTGTGGAGCTCAGCCCCAGGCAGAAGTAAGGCCTGGTGTATTTGTATAGACAGAGCTCATCGTCCGCGTGGAGCTCAGCCCCATGCAGAAGTAAGGCCTGGTGTATTTGTATATAGACGGAGCTCATCGTCCACGTGGAGCTCAGCCCCATGCAGAAGTAAGGCCTGGTGTATTTGTATGTATAGACGGAGCTCATCGTCTGTGTGGAGCTCAGCCCCATGCAGAAGTAAGGCCTGGTGTATTTGTAGACGGAGCTCATCGTCTGTGTGGAGCTCAGCCCCATGCAGAAGTAAGGCCTGGTGTATTTGTATATAGACGGAGCTCATCGTCCGCGTGGAGCTCAGCCCCATGCAGAAGTAAGGCCTGGTGTATTTGTATAGACGGAGCTCATCGTCCGCGTGGAGCTCAGCCCCATGCAGAAGTAAGGCCTGGTGTATTTGTATAGACGGAGCTCATCGTCCGCGTGGAGCTCAGCCCCATGCAGAAGTAAGGCCTGGTGTATTTGTATAGACGGAGCTCATCGTCCGCGTGGAGCTCAGCCCCATGCAGAAGTAAGGCCTGGTGTATTTGTATAGACGGAGCTCATCGTCCGCGTAGAGCTCAGCCCCATGCAGAAGTAAGGCCTGATGTATTTGTATAGACGGAGCTCATCGTCCGCGTAGAGCTCAGCCCCATGCAGAAGTAAGGCCTGATGTATTTGTATGTATAGACGGAGCTCATCGTCCGCGTGGAGCTCAGCCCCATGCAGAAGTAAGGCCTGATGTATTTGTATAGACGGAGCTCATCGTCCGCGTAGAGCTCAGCCCCATGCAGAAGTAAGGCCTGATGTATTTGTATAGACGGAGCTCATCGTCCGCGTAGAGCTCAGCCCCATGCAGAAGTAAGGCCTGATGTATTTGTATGTATAGACGGAGCTCATCGTCCGCGTGGAGCTCAGCCCCATGCAGAAGTAAGGCCTGGTGTATTTGTATACTAGACGGAGCTCATCGTCTGCGTGGAGCTCAGCCCCATGCAGAAGTAAGGCCTGGTGTATTTGTATACTAGACGGAGCTCATCGTCTGCGTGGAGCTCAGCCCCATGCAGAAGTAAGGCCTGGTGTATTTGTATAGTTGCGTGCAGTGGTGGAAAAAGTACTCAATTGCTTTACTTAAGTAAAAGTACCAATACTGCAATTCAGAACTACTTCGTTACAAGTAAAAGTACGCCAAAAATCGCCAAAGTAACTAGTAACTAAAGTTTTCAAATAATTGTAGTGGAGTAAAAAGTACTGGAAATTGGATATACTCAAGTAAAGTACAAATACCGCAAAAGTAGTATGTAATATAATATGAAATATAATATATTACTTTTGATTCCAATATAATATTAATACTTTTTTTAAGGAGTAATATGTACTCTCTTAGTACTAGAGTAATAAACACTGCCGGTGGGTGTACATCGAGCTTACTTGCAGTGTCATTTTGCTGTTTTGTTTCGACCAGGAAGTACTACAAGTTGATCCTGACAAAGAACTTTGAGGCCCTCAACTCGAAGGGCGGAGGCAACCAGGTGTCTCTGCTCAACATCATGATGGACCTGAAGAAGTGTTGCAACCACCCCTACCTCTTCCCCGTCGCATCCCTGGTACCACATCCCTACTCACCCCAACTCCTACACCTTGCATGGACTGTTCACGCAATGGCGTTGGCCTAAAACCAGTGGTTTTCAACCAGTGGTCCTTGAGGGGGTTCCAGGTGGTCCCCAACTAAATGATGGAGAGTTAGTAACCAAATGGAGTGGACCCTTTTATAGATCTTCAACTCTTGAGAGCGTAAAATGAAGCCAAATGGACCCTTATGGGTCCATTTGGCTTCATTTTACATTTTACACTCTCAAGAGTTATATTATTGTTACTTAATTAATTACTTAATTTACAATAAGTCTACACAATGAGAGAATGTAGAATAATTGTTATTTTGATCAACGTTGCCTGTTATCTCTCCTAATGGTACAACATCAACACAGCATGGAATTGTGGACAAAATCTTATCCATTGTGGACAAAATCTTATCCAACGACAACAAAAGTCTTGGTTCTGAGAGGCTAAATCCTCTCAAACGGCGGTCCGTGGCTCAAATGCTGGATAAATAATGGGCCTTTGGTATGAAAATGGTTGAAAACCACTGGCCTAAACTGTGACTTTCCACGGAGTGCTAAAGAATGCCTCTCATAATATTATGAGGGAATTGAATGTTCTAGCACCCCCGCCTACTGCACATTAGTGAGTTGTAGGCTAAAACCTTCTCGAATTGCTGATAGACAGTGACACCTCCTGATGAATTTAGGTACTACGCCTAATAGGAAACTAGATAGAACAAAGGAAAAACATGCCTCTGAATGATAGACACTGTGCATTCCTCATGGATGGAAGGAGGCTTTAAATAACTCATTCAATTTGGGTTATGTTAATTTATTCTCAGCAATGTTTAATGTTTTATATTACCATGTGTGTGTGTGTGTGTGTGTGTGTGTGTGTGTGTGTGTGTGTGTGTGTGTGTGCGTGTGTGTGTGCGTGCGTGCGTGCGTGCGTGCGTGCGTGCGTGCGTGCGTGCGTGCGTGCGTGCGTGCGTGCGTGCGTGCGTGCGTGCATGTAGGAAGCCCCCAGAACAGTCAGTGGTGCATATGAGGGAGTAGGCATCACCAAGGCATCGGGGAAGTTGACGCTGTTGCAGAAGATGCTGAGGAAGCTGAAGAATGAGGGACACCGAGTTCTGATCTTCTCTCAGGTGCACACACACAGGCACGCATGACCGCACGCACGCACACACACACACACATTGGGAGAGAGATGGGGGGGGTGACATGCAGTAAAGGCCGTCGGCACACTGCCAGACTGGATTACCAGCCAAGGTGCCTGGACTGCTGAGCCACGGCCCAGGCCGGATCTGTATGTTAACTGGTTCAATGCCACCCCAGTGCAGTAGGTGGTGCTAAAAAAGTGCCAGACGAGTAAACATCCGGTAGCTTTTTCACAGGAGTGCAGCAGTGATGGATCGTCCGGGCGATTATAGTTTTTGTCATATCTAAATCAAATCAAGCTCTAATCGAGCCCCGAGCATTTTGAGCAGATTATGAGCCATAATGCACATAAAGACTCTCGTGCACTAGCGTGCACGAGAGGATTTTGGACGTTTTTAGGTTGATTCAATCGATCGTTAGCTAATTTCTTTTTCCCGGCCTTTGTCTATTTCTCTCTCTCTCTCTCTCTGTCTCTCTACGTTATTTGTTTCACAGATGACAAAGATGTTGGACTTGCTGGAGGACTTCTTAGACTACGAGGGTTACAAATATGAGCGGATTGACGGAGGCGTCACCGGAGCACTGAGACAAGACGCCATCGACCGCTTCAACGGTGAGAACATTTCAGAGCAACCTTTCACTGATATGCTGTCATGTCATCACAACACATCTACAGTAGGCTATCAAGTGTTATGTTGTTTACATGTTGAAACGAAACCAGTGCGGTCTCGCTCTCTTTCCTTACGTCTCTGGGTGTGTGCGTGTGTGTAATGCACGTAACTCGAGAACCATTTGACCCACCGACTTCACATTCGACACACACGTTCCACACCCCCACAGGGAGTGCAGTGCCCGGTATTGAGTCGGTCGGACCCACCGTTCTCCAGAACCACCACAAAAGGCTCTGCCAGTGGGCCTATAATGAGGCCAATTCCTTACACCTGGGCCAGGCTCTGCCAGTGGGCCTAATGAGGCCAACTTTTTTCACCTGTGCAATTTCCAGCCTCAGCCAATTCAGGCTCAACCAATTAGGCTCTGCCAGTGGGCACAGGCACATACACAGATCTCCATGTGCTGACAGTTAAAACGGGTGCTATGACAACGTATATCATTAGGTTCCGAAGTTGCATCGTTCCCAAGTAGGCCGGTGGCCGACTGCGACGGGCACATACAGGTCTAGTGTTGTTAACATGTTGAACTGAAACCAGTGGTCTCTCTCTCTCTCTTTCCCCAGCCCCTGGGGCCCCCCAGTTCTGTTTCTTGCTGTCCACCAGAGCAGGTGGTCTGGGGATCAACCTGGCCACGGCAGACACCGTCGTCATCTTTGACTCTGACTGGAACCCTCACAATGACATCCAGGTACTGTAACACCCTACCCTGACTGTTTCCCACAAACTAGAACCCTGCGTGGGGTTGGGTAGCCACGCATCCAACCACCTGGTGGAAGGATCAGAAACACATTGGTGGATTTGTGGATTTGTACTGACAACGGGCATGGTTTTCAGAGTTGATGTGACCGATGCGGGCATGCTGAGGAACCAAAATAAAGACCCGTGCAGGAAAGGAACTGGTCGGAATAACGTGTTCCTTCCACGGGGAAACTCTCCCCTGTCAGGTGAAAAGAAGCAGCTTGGACTCCTCATGCATAGAAGGAAGCATGAGGTCAGTCCGCTGCTCCCCCCTCCCCCCCAGGTTGGCAGAGGAAGTGTAGCGCCCAGGATTACATTTGATAATTGACACTGGGTGAAAAAATGGGTTGCAAAATCGTGGGATATATATATATATATAAAAAAAAAGAAGACCTGGGTTAGGAATCTAACCCAAACTGTCAAACAGTGTTGTTTTTGACAGCAAATTTTGATTTTAGTTTTAGTCATAGTCTTTTGAATAGTTTTCATTTAGTTTTAGTCACATTTTAGTCACCTGGAATGTTTTAGTGTTTAGTTTTAGTCGACTAAATATTATAAGATTTTAGTCGACTAAATCTGTAGTTGATTTAGTTGACTAAAATGTATTTTGGCGGGCCTTGATGCCGTCATAATGAGAGATTTTACACTTGCTGAAAATAGCTGATCTACAAGATCACAACGCGTCGCGCTGCGCATGCAAACCAAGTGTAAAATGACTTATACTGGATACCGTGTCCACTAGACCGTGTCCACTAGTCCCTTCATAACATTTTAGTCTAGTTTTTATTTGTTGACAATATATTTAGTCTTAGTTTTAGTCATCATAGCTTAGTTTTCATTTAGTTTCCATTTAGTTTTCGTCAGTGAAAAAAGGTCGTCGACGAACATTTTTCGTCATAGTGTGTCGACGAAATAAACACGATGCTGAGGAACCCAAATAGGGATGCACACGCAGATCAGACACACCAACGGACCGACATGCGGAAACTGCGGTCGGACATGCGGTCAAACATGCGCTGCTCCGTGCTTGTGGTTATGGTTAGGTTAGGGTTTGAGGTAGGTTGTCGGTCTAATGACAGTCGGACCAATAGTATGTCTACACTAAAGCCTGTACCCACCAAAATATAGTCGTGCAGGAAACGTGCAGGAATCTCACCCAAACTGTCGGATGTAAATCTACTTCCTGTCTCTGCCCCACCTCCCGCCAGGCATTCAGCCGCGCTCACCGAATCGGGCAGGCCAACAAGGTGATGATCTACCGCTTTGTGACGCGCGCCAGCGTGGAGGAGCGCATCACCCAGGTGGCCAAGAGGAAGATGATGCTGACTCACCTGGTGGTGCGTCCGGGGCTGGGCTCCAAGGCTGGCTCCATGTCCAAGCAGGAGCTGGACGACATCCTCAAGTTTGGCACGGAGGAGCTCTTCAAGGACGAAATAGAGGGTGACCAATTGTTACACTTTACAACGTTATCATTCACAGAGCCATAGAGTAAGACAGAGTTACGACAACTCTGTTCACTTCACGGGCCAGTCCATGCTCTTCTACATAGACTTCTATTGGCGAAGAGCATTGCGAAGCGTGACAATGTCCTGGACCGGAAGTTGGCAGAATGCACTGGACTCAGGCAACAGCCCAGCTTTAATGATCTTAAATCACTTTCTTTTAGATAATTTTTTTAGTATTAGTACAACATAAACATTACAGAGACTTTAGTTGTCAACTTGTCACTGTACAATACTTTCAAACAGTTGTCATGTTGCACACATGCCTAAAATTGCTGATATTTGCGCCGCCCTCGTTGAAAACAATGTATTTCAAACTCCAGCTTGTCACACTCCAGGCCCAGGGCTGCATGAACGGCGCTCCAGCGCTCACTTTTCTGCCACCTCAATGTCGTAACTCTGTCTTACTCTATGGCTCTGATAATTCAGGGAGAAGATTACCAAGCACACACTCTTATGCATAATAATAACCAGTAAGACGCCCTTAGGGCGAGACGTGACCTTGCAATAAATGGTGAGTTTTCGTGCACGCATCCACCTGGGTGACGGCAGACTGCTGGGCGAGCGCTGGCGCTTTGGAATGGGGGGTCAGATCAACATATCCGCCTGGGTGACGGCAGACTGCTGGGCGAGCGCTGGCACTTTTGTCAGATCAACATATGGAATGAATTCTGTACTGGGTCAGGATTTCTGTTTCCTGTTGAGTGGGATTTGTATTCTGATGTTTGTAACAGCTAGACGCGATTTGGGTTACTCACACATTTTTGTTCAAAATCTTTTTCTCTCCTTCTTACAGTGGTAATTTAACTGCATGGAAATGTAAAAATGGTAGCCTGGTTAACCACTCCCACCTGGAAAACATGTGGCAGAACATGTGGAAACAGCTGATGTGCAATCTGATTTGAGATTTATTGACAGCATATAGCCCCTTGAGATGCATCAATCTCACAACGTGTCGCCATGAAATGTGTTGTGAGCCAGCTGTTTCCACAGTAGTCAAAAGTTATTAAATATATGTCAGTCATTTCTTTGCATATTACAGTTATTTTTCATATCTGCCCTTGCAATGTTTGTTTATGAAGCCGAAAATGTTCCAATGTTCCAATCCAAAAACAATGACAATTGATCGTCCAAAAGTAAAATGCCGTGATCGTGACAGGCCTAGTGGTCATCTCCAATGCTCCAGGTATGAAGTGCCCGGCGGCGATTGACGACGACGACGGCGAGGAGGGCAGCGTGATTCACTACGACAGCTCTGCCATCGAGAGGCTGCTGGACCGCGACCGAGACACCACGGAGGACACAGACGTCCAGAACATGAACGAGTACCTCAGCTCCTTCAAAGTGGCTCAGTACATGGTCCGCGAGGAGGATAAGGTCAGGGTCACCTCTTTTATAACAAGTGATTCTCAAGCGTTTTTTAATTTGAAGTACCCACAGTTTGATATGCGTTAGGCGGCATGCACGGACCCCGATTAAATACAATAAAATAAAATGATATTAAATTAAATTTGCCCAATCTGCACATTTGTACAGTCATACATTAACTCATTTACCGCCAACATTGCCATCTAGTGGCAGAAAAGGAACTCACAGATCGCCACCCGTTCACTACAACGTCTTAGTTTGAAAGCGGTTTTACCCGGAAACTGCGAGTTAGGAAGTCACAAGCCGCTATGTAACATGTCCCGTGATTCACCCAAAACATACATTTTGTAAGGATCATCTATCGTTTAGAGAAATGAGCCGCAAATCAAGCTCGTTTTGATCCAAAAAGAAGAATCCGAGATATTACGATTCTATAAACTGCGTTCCTATAGACGGCATAAGCTAGCGGAATTTTCATTTCTTTCTTTCGTTTTTTTTTTTTCGCACCGCAACCGGAGTGTTACGAGTGCGTACAGGACACATTTATGAATCATAATCAATTGATATTAAAATCATTCGGCTGAAGACCCCTGGCCCTCAAGAACCCCCCGAGAGTCCTCGGATCACATGTTGAGAACCAGTGCTTTTATGGAGCTGTGTGAGTATTTTACAAAATATTATGGCGATTTATTTTTTTATTATTTACTATAGTCCTAATAAACCCCAGGAAATTACATCTGGCCACAAAACATCACGAGATCTACTGCATGTGTCAAACTGACATTGAGCCTATGACACTTCCCCCCAGTAGGCTACCTTCAAATTCAGTAGATCCTGTGATTTCTTTGTGGCCAGATGTAATTTCCTGGGGTTTATTAGGACTATAGTAAAAAAAAAAATCGCCATAATATTTTGTAAAAAAATAAATATTTAGTCCCATGCTCGAATGCCCCCACCCCCTGTCAAAAACAGCTAAAATCCCTAAAACGAAAGAAAGCAGCAAATGAAAAAAAAAAACACCCTCATCTTTTACTTTCTCTAATAACAACCTAAAACATGAACCGTGGTTGAAAAAAACTAAAGTTGTCCTTTAATCATTTAATCCACGCTACGAGCCTGCCTCTTATTATATAGCGAGCTTCCCATGACGTCAGCTGCGGCGGCTATACCCGATAACAGGCTCGACAAGCCAAAAGCTTATTGATACTCTGGTCTCGATAAATGCTGAACCGGGTTTGAAATGGACCCGGTTTTGAATCCTTAGATATGATGCGTGCGTGCGTGCGTGCGTGCGTGCGTGCGTGCGTGCGTGCGTGCGTGCGTGCGTGCGCAGACAATGGATTGTTTGTTGGATGATAGAAGGTACTGTCAGAGCGTGTTTGTGTGTGCATGTGTGCACGCTCTGTCAGGGCGTTTAGACTATGGGTGTAGTCTTTAGACAATGGGATGTTGCCTCTAAGGTTGTTGTTGGCTGCAATGATGTCCCATTGGCTTAGAGGTCGCCTAGAGACGAGGCAGCCAATGAGAAAGATAGCTCTCAAGTACAGAAAGTGGCCGTGAAAGCACTGGAGATCGATTATTGACCAGCCTGCTTCACAGCAGCTGGTAGAAATCCGATGACAAGCTTATTGAGTACCCGTTATCAATAAGCTTTGGGCTTATCAAGCCTGTAATTGAGCATATAGCGGCCCATGATGTCATGTTTAAACAATCAAGACAAGAGGCGATCAAGAAATAAATGTAACTAATCATCCATGCTTGCACAAACATGTCTTGTCTAAAAGTGTATTGATACCTGCCAACCAGTGATGTCCGTGTAAACTTTTAAAGTGACGGTACATACAGTATATTAACCAGTTAACAGTTTCTTTATAATGTGTTTTTATTGGACAAAAGGTCAATTGCATTCAGTGTTGTTAGAAAAGTACTGCATTTGAAGGTCCTAGTAAAAGGTTCTATTCAAAATGTATTGTCTCCCGTCTTTCCACAAATTTATAGAAAATGCTCGATAGTGTCCTCGATAAGAACGCTGCTCGATAAACCTGATCGATAAGTGAAAAATGAATGAGCTCCATCCCTACCCATAAGAGAATGTTTTTATGGCTCTAGCAGTGATTCTCAACCCATTTAATTCCCTGTTTGACATAGACAAAGTCCACAGAGTCTACGGACCCCCATTTAATGGCATTTCTATCTCTGAGACCCCCAATTTATATTATAAAATCAATGTTAATTTAACTCTCGGAGTTACAGACCCATAAGGGTCCATTTGGTTCCAAACTTATCATTTAGCTGGGGGGGCCCCATGGAACTCCCTCAAGGACCCCTTGGGGGAGGTCCCAGGGGACCCCACTTTGAGAACCACTGCCGTAAGTGACACACACTCATCACGCCTGTCACCAACATGTTTTGTCCAGATCGAGGAGATCGAGCGAGAGATCATCAAGCAAGAGGAGTGCGTGGACCCGGACTACTGGGAGAAGCTGCTGAGGCACCACTACGAGCAGCAGCAGGAGGACCTGACCAGCAAGCTGGGCAAGGGCAAACGCAACCGCAAGCCTGTCAACTACAACGACGCCGCGCAGGAAGACCAAGGTGACCAACAACACCAAGCCTGGGCTCACCAACATCCTGAGCCCAGTCTTGTTCACGTTGCTCATTTCACAACACTCAAAGAGTCAATATTACCAAGGAACATTATTCTTTTTGGGGTATCGTGCATGGCATTGTGAAGCAACCACAAGGTAGTAGTGAGTACCGTTTAGTCGTCAGTAAAATGGGCCTAGCCTGTTGACGGACCACCTCGCCATGTGCTGTTTCAGAGTGGCATGCTGATATTTCAGATAACCAGTCCGAGTATTCGGTGGGCTCCGAGGAGGAGGACGAGGACTTTGACGAGAGACCCGAAGGTAAGGAGCGATACAGAGTCATCACCCCTGCCCCCCCACACACACACACACACACCCTTAACTCATTTAGACCTGAGGACGATTCTCTACGTTTCTATGTTTCTGTATCAGTGGTGCTCAATATTTCAGGACCCCACAGGACCCCACAAACTATATGTAAGTGGACTCCGCCCCCATCTGAAAACATGTTGTTCCAGGGACCTCCCCAGAAGCAAAGATACGAGTTAAAATGTTCACTCTGTAATAATATATATTCAAAGATTTGAGGCACATTTTCACGATTTTTCGAAAATAGCAGACCTACAAACTCGCTATGAGCTTGTAGATCTGCTATTTTTCAATAGCTAAAGTATAACATAATGCTTTAAAACACCAAAAGGGGTTCCCGCCCAAAATAGGTTAACAGAACCAAGAAATATGTAATAAAAGTACACGTAAGCCTGGGATGAATTACTGTTTGGAACGGATTCCTTTGCTATTCTTGGCCGTGTCGTCGATCATGCCTGCTGGTACAATGGAACGGATCAGATTGTCCTCAGAATACATATTGTGCTCCAGGCAGTCGAACGGCAAAGAAAAAAAAACACGCTCCAAGCATTCGAAAAGGATTTCAGTTTCACAGTACGAACGACCCATGTCTGCACTCTGCACACACAGTAGATTTGAGTTTCCTATCATAACTCGTTCAAGATTGTGTGGGCAGGTCTCCAAAGCAGGTCTGGAAAAGTATGGAAAGTGAATTTGATCATTTCCAGCTCTGCAAAAAAAAAAAGAAAAAGAAAAGAAAACAGAAAAATCCTGTACATTTATCTAGAACAAATGAGTTTATAAATTAACCCATTTTGGGCGGGAACCCCTTTTGGTGTTTTAAATTATGTTATAATTTAGCTATTGAAAAATAGCAGATCTACAAGCTTATAGCGCGCCACCGAGTGGCATGCTACGAGCTTGTAGGTCTGCTATTTTTGAAAAATCGTGAAAATATTTAATTCAGAAAACTGGAGGATTTAGAAGATTTTTTTGTAAATTTCGAGGTCAGGCCTAAATGGGTTAACTATGTTTGTTTATGTAGATGAAGACAAGACAGGGCTGTCATCTCACATATCATTAGTTGAGTATACAGTTACAGTAACAAACCAAAAAAGCAATTATGGAACCTTTCAAAAATTGTAAATGTTTTTGTCGCCAGGGTTGATCATCAGCTGGGGTCAAAACAAGAACTGGCCCCAGTGACAGGGAAGGGTCAACAATATGACATAAATAACACTTATGTTGACTAGTTCATTTTTATTGTTATTGTTTAATTGTAATGTGGTGAACCATTTCATTCCACTAACATTCTCTGTTGCTGTGCTCTGTGTATCAAACGGCCTCGGTCCTCCCCCGTGGCTTGCGTTCAACTGTCTGTCCCTGCAGGTCGAAGACAGTCACGCCGCCAGATGAGGAACGAGAAGGACAAACCACTGCCCCCCCTACTGGCCAGAGTGGGAGGCAACCTCGAGGTCTGGACAATACAAACGGCTACCTCTATTTTTTATTGAAGCCTGCCCATGTGTTTTTGAAATCATTCAATTGTGAATTGAATGCTTGTATGTGATGTTGCCCATTTTGGAAGATATTTTGGTGGCTTTTTGCCTTTTATTGATAGAGTAAGTGGAGACAGACCAGCTCAGTGGCCTTGTGGTTAGAGTGTCTGCCCTGAGACTGGGAGGTCGGGGTTCGATCCCCGGCCGGGTCATACCAAAGACTCTAAAAATGGGACCCAGTGCCTCCCTGCTTGGCACTCAGCATCAAGGGTTGGATTGGGGGTAAGTCCCTGCGACATACTAGCGTCATGTCCAGGGGGTGTACTTGTACATCAAGCTGCCTCACGCTACAGAAACAGGAGATAGGCTCCTGCCCTATGGGCCTCATGGCTCGGCAAGGCTACTTAAGTGGAGACAGACAGGAGAGAAAGACGGGGGAGTGACATACAGCGAAGTTCGGCATTAGGAGCCTAGGTGCCTGGACCGCTAAGCCGGACCGGCCCAATGGTCCCACTTTTTAAATTATGAGCTTGGACCATGCACAGCAAAATCCACAGTGTGTCAATTTAATTCCCTAACTAACACTGTGTTAATTTAACCCAAATTAGTCTGTGGTAGTTTCTCCAAAATGTCTGATTATCGTGATGTGATTGATGGCCATGAGGGAATGATTTTAGGCATAAGGATGTCAAATTTTATTTTCACTTCAGAATGCTTTGCTCAGATTCTTCCCAAGACAGTGTCATATTATGGGAATCCATTCGACCATATGCTTTTCATAGATATGGGGTTCTCAACGTTTTTGGCCGGGGACCCCTCGCCAATGCTTTGGCAATGTCTGGGGACCCCCGCCCCGCCCCCTCCCGACCCCCAATATAAATTGACTGCTACAATAACCTTAATAATAGAGACAATACACCATAAATAAATACTGAAACCAGATATAATCATTAGGGAAGGTGTATGCATATGTAAACTCTTCATTTCCATTTTCCAGCCATTCAGTTGCAAAAAATAAAATAAAAAAAGATATATATAGGTGTATATATATTTTTTATTTAATAATTTGAGGACCCCCCCCGAGGGGTCGCGACCCACGGGTTGAGAACCCCTGTCATAGATAACTGTTTCTTTTTTTTCATTTTTGTTTTCACAATATAATGTCCACGTTGTGCACATAGGTGTTGGGCTTCAACACGCGACAGCGCAAGGCCTTCCTGAATGCCGTGATGCGCTGGGGGATGCCGGCCCAGGATGCCTTCTCCTGCCAGTGGCTGGTCAGAGACCTGCGCGGAAAGACGGAGAAGGAATTCAAGTAAGACACAAAAGTTACACATATCATTTTATATGAGCTTGTAGATCTGCTATTTTTCAATAGCTACACCAAAAGGGGTTCCCGCCCAAAATGGGTTAATACTTCAAGGTTTCTTATTTTGATTGAATTGTTTTTATTTCACAGTATGCAGAATGGCAGACCAAACAACTGCAGAGAATACAATTAGACATTTTCAGACTCCTCCGTTAGATGAGATAAATCATTTGACCGTAACATACTGGATAAACCGCCCCCCTTATCTTTTCAAACACCTTTTGTTTTTTCTTTAGAGTATAAGTGATTTTTTTCCCAGAGGAATGCACATAGTTGTAGCTCCTTAAACCACTGAGCGATACTGGGTTTGCCTATCTTTTTCCATGATAAAGCTATAGCCCTTTTGGCTTGGAATAAGCATAAATCAAAAAAATGTTCGCTGCTCTTTATCTTATGACCTATTGGGTGAAGACCTAATAGAAAAAGTTTTGGGTCAAGCTCAACTTTTTGGATTTATTGGTGAAAGGTCGGAGATCAACGGCGTCAATGCAAAATTAGCAGGATCCCGCGGGTTACAGGACGCACAACAGTAATACATACGTTACATAAGAAGGCACGGCCGAGACTATATGTTTTGCCCCCTGTCTGTCTGTCTGTCTGTCCGTCCGTCCGTCTGTCTGTGATCGACGTAAACCTGTGCACACACACCGTGGATGCCAGAGCAGAACCTCTGCCCCCCAAAATAATTCACATCAGTCTGTTATAGAGCTACCAGGAGGCCCATTTTTCCAAAACACTATTTTTGGATGTTTCTCGGTACACAGTATCTCTACTCATGTGATCAAGACGGATCTGTCAGATTTTTCATATTCCATCCTGATCGGCTAAGATTGGCTTCCAAAGTTTGCAGGAGTGGTCCGTTTTGAACCATAGGTCTCAAATCATGAACGCATCGTGCGATTGCCGTGAATCTTTTGCACGCACATTCCCACTGGGCCAAGGAAGAAGTGCCACCATTTTCACATTGGCCTGTTATAGCGCCACCAGTAGGCTGATTTTAGCTGTTTTATATTACTCTTTTTGTCCAAACATCATGCAAATTGGTAGGCCTACACATTATCTCTAGGGTCATGTGATCAAGACTGATCTGTTTGATTTTTCATGTTCCATCCATTCCTGATTGGCGAATTCCAAACATGCTTGCTTACCTTGCGATGATTACGATAAAGTCTCTCTAGAAGCATTGATATTCTAAACGAGAGGCATGTTGAAGTCAGAAATGAAGTCGGAAATATACCCATCTGGTCAAAACCATGGAGAGCTCCCTAGATTAGGAGAGACGAGCCTTTCTTTCTGAGCCGTAAACAAGGAAGTGAACGGCAAGGAGTACGGTGCAGAAGGAGAAGCCAACCAAAAAAAATAATTTTATTTTTTGTTTGATATCAATGAAAAACGAGCTATGACGTGTGTACACGTCCACTGGATCCATCGGTTGTATTTCATGTGACGTTTCCACACGTCCTATATTGGAAAAATAATGAACACCTCACGGTATCACAACACTGTTGTATCTGCTAAACCCAAGCCCCCAGTAAGGCTATCCAACGTTGAAGATGCCACTACCTACTGGCGAAATGTGGAATTGCAGCACTTTAATGGAAGTGGACGGACGTTCATGACGTCACGTGCGTAAGCCCGGACCTCAAAATTGAGGTCCGGGGCTAGGCTAGGCTAAACTTCCGCTCGCTCTAGCCATTGAGTTATAATTATACTTCCGGAAGTCTTCCGGGTGCTTCAAAACGCCACTGAGCAACTTCCACTGAAATGAATAGAGGGGGGGCGGGGCTAGCGCTCCAGTTCGGTCTCTATCCTTCTTTATACTCTATGGCTGAACCGTACGTTACATTCACTACGTAACAGTGCTGTTTTTGGCAGATTCTTTTTATTTTAGTTTTAGTCATGGTCTCTTGAATAGTTTATTTAGTTTTAGTCACATTTTAGTCACCTGGAATGTTTTAGTGTCTAGTTTTAGTTGACTAAATGTCATAAGATTTTAGTCCACTAAATCGACAGTTGATTTAGTCGACTAAAATGTATTTTGGCGGGCCTTGATGCCGTCGTAATGACTGATTTTACACTTGCTGAAAATAGCCGATCAACAAGCTCACAGCGTTGTGTGCTTGTAGATCTGCTATTTTCAGCATGCAACCAAGTGTCAAATGACTTCTACTGGATCTCTTGTCCACTAGTCCCTTCCCAACATTTTAGTCTAGTTTTTATCTGTTGACGAAATTGTCAATACATTTAGTCTTAGTTTTAGTCATCATAGCTTAGTTTTTGTCAGTGAAAAAAGGTAGTCGACGAACATTTTGCGTCTTAGTTTTAGTCGACAAAAACAACACTGCTACGTAATACCACAAAAAATAACTCTCCTTTATCTCTCTCCTCCTCCATCCTGTCCTCCACTCACTTCTCCATCCCCTCTTCCTCTCCAGAGCGTACGTGTCGCTGTTCATGCGTCACCTGTGCGAACCGGTGGCCGACGGCGCCGAAACGTTTGCCGACGGCGTCCCGAGGGAGGGCCTGTGTCGGCAGCCTGTCCTCACCCGCATCGGGGTCATGTCCCTGGTGAAGAAGAAGGTGAGAGCATAGCGGAGTTGCACAGCCTTATTTTCACCGGTTGCCTTATACTCCTAGACTGGAACTCACCTATGCTTTTTATGGCATAGGCAGCTCCCGGCAGGATCCGCCAGGGAGAAACTAGGCGCAGCTGCTGGACATGAGACTAATTAATTAGAGCGACAGAGAGAGAGAGGAGTGTGTGTGTGCGTCAATTTAACAAAGGTGCAGACGATCAGAAATCAGCAGAGAGTGAGCGACGTTTGCGCTCGTGGACTCGGCCCCAGACTTTTTTTTTCTCCCTGGAAATAAAAACGAGTTTTTAGTCGTAGTCTTTTGAATAGTTTTCATTTGGTTTTTAGTCACATTTTAGTCACCTAGCTGGAATGTTGTAGTGTTAGTCTAGTTTTAGTCAACTAAATCTACAGTTGATTTAATCGACAAAAAAACATTTTGGCCGGCCTTGATGCCGTTGTAATGGCTCATTTTACACTTGTTGATAATTGAGCCGATGTACAAGCTCGACGTGTTGTGAGCTTGTAGATCGGCATGCAACCATACGCATGCAACCATGTTTAAATTACTTATACTGAATCTCTTGTTCACTAGTCCCTCCCCCCCAACATTTTAGTCTAGTTTTTATTTGTTGACGAAATTGTCAATATATTTAGTCTTAGTTTTAGTCATCATAACGTTGTTTTCATGTAGTTTCCATTTAGTTTTCGTCAGTGAAAACAGGTAGTCGACGGACATTTTTCGTCATAGTATTCGACGAAATCAACACTGGTTGGTAGCTTGTAGATCGACTATTTGAACTATTTAAAAATGTTTTTCAAAATAGTAACAAGGTAGGGATAAGGGGTAAGGTACCGGCGAAAATAAGGCCAAAGCAAAGCAAAGTTACTATATTTACCCAGGGTAACTGGACTAAGCATCAGATACTTGTTTACAGCCAGGCCCTGCTCATAGAACATTTCATGGTAGTGGTTCAATGCCTTGCTCAAGGGCACTTCAGCGGTGGTAATTTTAACGTGCCGGTCCGGGGATACGAACTGGCGACCTTCCGGTATCAAGACCGCTCCGCAAACCGTTCGGCCACCGCTGCCACCACCGCCCTCCTCTTCATGTCTGCTCTTTAAAATATCTCCGAAAAGTGTGAATTGTAAATGTAAATACAAGGCTTTAATTACGTTTTGAGACGCCTTAAAAACCTTGTGTTATTTTTCCTTGCACACTGGGAGCGTGACGGGAAAGGTTGATGCTTGTATGCATGGTGAAGAATTACATTGCTTTAGTCCAGCAGCCAACAGGCTTCTTTTGTTTAAAGTGCAAAATTTGGTATAAAGTATTGGCCTAAAATATTGTCTATACACATACATACATACATACATACATACATACATACATACATACATACATACATACATACATACATACATACATACATACATACATACATACATACATTCATGAATCCACTTGCTGAACGGCTGTCAGCATTGAGCAATTTCTTTATAGGGGTTTATATGTGACCCTACCATTAACATCTTATATAAGGCAAAAATGTCAAACTTTCCTATGCTTTAAGTAGCATGTGACATATCAAACTAGGGGGCTTTCATGATTCTGAATCCATTCCAAGCATTAGTTTTGCACAAAAAACACTCCTTGGGCTAAAAACGACCATGGCCGTCATGACAAATGTGATGAGGTCAGCACATTTTGGGCAAGTGGCTATGGCTGTTTTTAGCCCAAGGAGTGTTTTTGTGCAAAACTAATGCTTGGAATGGATTCAGATTCAGAATCATGAAAACCCCCTAGTTTGACATGGCACATGCTACTTAAAGCATAAGGAAAGTTTGACATTTTTTACATTTTTTGCCTTATATAAGATTTTAATGGTAGGGTGAGGTTCACATATAAACCCCATTAAAAACATTGCTCAATGTATGTATATAGTCAACATTTTAGGCCAATAAAAAAGACTATATACCAAATGTCCCACTCCAAAACCCCGACTGCCGGACTGCTTTATCATTGTGTAATTTTGGCTTTCTGTGTGGATGTAGACTCATGACACAAACAACAGTTTGAATTAATGTGAATTCATCACATGAACTAAACACTCCTGTTTGCATAAGGCCCTTTATCCTGTCCGTGCATAAGGAGAAATCATATATACATATTCTGATACTCTGCCCCATACGGGCGTTGTTGTTTTTTCTCTGTTGTGTTTTCTTTTTCCTAAATGGAATTAGAAAGGAATTAGAAAGTCATCCCACAGTCCTCCATTTAAGCCTGCCGAAACCTGCAAGACGCCCTCATCCAGTCTCTCGGTTTTTTAAATACACGCCGAACTGCCAACAGTGTAAACCAGGGACATGGGGGTGACTAAAGTAAATAGAAGAGTAAAGAGGGTAGGATTAGGGAAGTGAACGTACGTACGTGTGTGTGTGACTGTGTGTGTGTGTGCGTGTGTGTGTGTGTGTGTGTGTGTGCGTGCGTGCGTGTACACATGTGCGTGTGTGTGTGCAGATCCAGGAGTTTGAGCACATCAACGGGCGCTGGAGTCTTCCGGAGCTCAAGCCTGAGGTCTGTGCAGTAGTTGACAGGCCGTCTTCCCGAGCCTCCTCCCCGGCCATCAAGACGTCCACTCCCACACCCGACGCCAGCTC
Source organism: Electrona antarctica (assembly GCF_951216825.1). Taxonomy (NCBI): domain Eukaryota; kingdom Metazoa; phylum Chordata; class Actinopteri; order Myctophiformes; family Myctophidae; genus Electrona; species Electrona antarctica. Next base: position 31,227,796 of record NC_136802.1, on the reverse strand, counting down.
CAACAACACACCGTGCACCTCCACGCCAGGTACACGCACACACACACACACACACACACACACACACACACACACACACACACACACACACACATTACAGACATAGAAATACGTAGGCCTATACACACAAGCTCCAGCAGGGGGCACTGCATGAAAGGACCACTAAACGTGGTCAGGATCGGAAAGCGAGTTGGATGGATATGACCCCCAGTATGTGTGTGTTTGTGTTTGTTTGTGCGTGCGTGCTTGCTTGCGCGTCTGCGTGCACGCTTTCTCTGGCAGCTACACCTGCTCCCTCGGAGAAGCTAGAGAAGAACGGGAAAGAGGGGGAGAAAGAGGAGGAGAAGGAGGAATCGGAGGCCACGTCGGAGAGAGAGAAAGACAAAGAGAAGGACAAAGCCAGAGAGAAGGAGAAGGATGACGGGAAAGAGTTGGAGAGCAACCAGAGTGCAGGAGGAGACCCCGAAAAAGTAGGAAATGAATGTTTTTTTTTTTATTCAGCCAGTGCTTTGACTTCCATCTTTTTGCCTGTCGGGGTCAATGATGGAGATGCTTGTACATATCCCCCCAGCCGCCTTCTACGACACAGGAGACAGACACGTCGCCCGAGCAAAAGCCTGGAAACAAGGCAGAGAGCGACTTGAAGGAGGAGGAGAAAAAAGAGGGGATGGACCCACCGCCACCACCCGCCTCACCGTTGCCATCGACAGCGGAGGAGAGCAAGGAGGAGACGGACCAAACGACCACCAAACAATCTGCCCCGGTCAAAGATGAAAAAGCTGGTAATAAGTTAACGAACAGAACAGTGGAATTTAACGTTGACTTAAATAAAGTAACAGTAGCCTACCTAACTGTAACTACAATGTATTCACTATACCACACCAAACTGAACCAGGTGCCAGCTATAAACATTTGATTGGTCAGCTAAGCCCCGGACCAAACAGGCATGGTCCGAAGGCTGAATGACCACTTCCTTCTGGAAAATGTGAATGCCACACATATCATTAAACAATGGATATGGATATTTCAATAAACTCACTCACTTTGTGACCACTTTGACCCAAGTTGAAAAAAAGAAATCTAACATTGAGATAGAAACGTTACGAGGCAGAGTCATGCAAAACGTCGTAATCGACGGCAGAGCTCTGCATTGTATTGTTCAGACTGATCGACACAGGTGTGTGTGTGTCTCTCTCTCTCTCCTCGCAGAGGGAGACAAGGAGGGAGAAGAGAAGGAGAAAGACAAGAGCGTGGAGCCCGTCGTCGCCTCAACAGACGCCGCGCCAGACACCAAGGAGACGTCGGAGGTGACTGACGTGAAGAAGGGTAGGTCTTCATTAAATCCGAGACGTATTTCTCTCACTGCCACCTGTGTGACGCGGCACTAAACAACCTGTCTATTTCATGTCGTTATCAGTTTGTATACTGTGGTAACTTCACATCAAGAAAGGCACAAACTCAGTCTTTATGTATTTGATGCTTTATATCAGATTTGCAGATCAAACAATACAGAAACCATTCAATATGGCTACATTTCTCCATCACTCCTGGCAACCTGGAAGTGAACCCTTTTAACATGACCATAGGAACATGGCAAACTGCCAACAGCACCATCTCTTGTCATGATATAGTATATAGGAAAACCATGGCATGATCATTCTAGCAAGACAATACAGTATATAACATATACTGTTTTCTTTTTGTTGCTTTTTGTCACCACAGAGGAGGTGAAAGGTGAAAAAGAGGTGACGAAAGAGATCAAAGTGGTGACCAAGGAGGAGCTACCGAAGGGCAACGGGAAGCCTCCGCTGGAGCGTCCACGCTTCATGTTCAACATCGCAGACGGAGGCTTCACTGGTGAATATGTTTTCCACATACCTGGCTGCAGTATGAGGAGCTCTGCTTCTTCTTCCTCTTGGCTCAATGTTGCCTCAATCACTCACTGTTTTACCACTTCAAACTTCACTTGCCTAATCTTCGCATGTCATAGTACATCATCGTGTTGTGAGCTTGTAGATCGGCTACTTTCTGCCAAGAGATTTGGTGTAGATAGAAGAAATAAGGACGGGTCCAAGTATAGACCCCTGGGGTACCCCCCCCTCCCCTGGGCAATTAAGTATCTAGGGTTTAATGGTAGTGGTTAAATCAGTCTCAGACATATTCTGGCAAAGCTCACGAAATGGTTAGAAATTCTATTTTGCTGCTCGCTGCTTTGTGCAGAGGTATCTCTGTTACATTACCAACATACAAACCTTACTCTAGCATGTGCTTATCAGCGTTGACCAAATCTGGGTATGAAACATACTTTCCGTTTCGCTCTCCGTACACTTTTGTGAGCGGCGTCCATGTTCTCACTGGACCCGGACCCATCCTCTCACCTCATCCCTCAAAGTTCTCCAGCGCTCCTTGCTCTCCGTAAACCGGCTTCCTCCGTCTTTTTTGCACTCACGCGCCACATTGCAAAACAATCACTCTCAGTTGGGAGAAATAGAAATCAACAGTGAGGCTTGAAGGTTGCTGCATAATAGACCTAACCTGACTCTGCCAGATTGCGGCAGTATTGAGTTCACAGGTTCTTTCCTCCTGCCTGCATCTGGGCTCTCTCAGGCAGAAACGATGAACCGGAAACAGCGGGACAAAAAAATCTGATATCTCCATAATCATTTCGAGTTGTAGTCTTTTTAGGTTGTGTTTACATTTGCGCTGTGGCAGTGCTTCAATATGTCATCAGTCTCATGTTGATCCCGCCTCTAGCGGCCGCATATCACTCCGAACAAAACTGGTTCGGAGTACATCGTCTCTGCCCGAGAGAGCCCAGACTCTCCCTTCTGGCTGCATGGAAATGTTGTCCAGCAGGGGGAGTGGTTTCACCAGGCTATAATAGACCAGTGTCAGCCAAGAAACACCTGGAGACGTTCCACTCTCCAGGACCTAAAGGACATTGGAATGAGCTGGCAGGAAGCAAAAGCGCAGGCCCAGAAGAGAGTGAGATGGAGAGCTCTGGTGGACGCCCTATGCCCCTCGACGGGCTAAAGAGGATTAAGTCAAGTCAGTCAGCCATAGATCAGAATAAGATCGATTTAGGAGACAGTGTTGATTTCGTCAACTAGTACTATGACGAAAAAATGTTCATCGACTATCTGTTTTCACTGACAAACTAAATGAAAACTACGCTATGATGACTAAAACTAAGACTAAATATGCTGACAATTTCCTCAACAAATAAAAACTAGACTAAATTGTTAGGAAGAGACTAGTGGACAAGAGATCTAGTATAAGTAAAAGACACAAATATACACTTGGTTGCATGCTGATTGCTGAACATAGCAGATCTACAAGCTCACAACGCGTTGCAGTGCGGCACGTACTTGTAGATCTGCTATGTTCAGCAAGTGTAAAATCAGTCATTACGATGGCATCAAGGCCCGCCACAATACATTTTAGTCGACTAAATCCACTGTAGATTCCGTCGACCATAACTAGACTAACACTAAAACATTCCAGGTGACTAAAATGTGACTAAAACTAAATTAAAACTATTCAAGCGACTATGACTAAAACTAAAATCTAAATTTGCTGTCAAAATCAACACTGTTTAGGAGTCGGGATATGGTTCATTGGTGTATTTGTAACAATGCTTGATGGATGTATATATATATTAAACCTTTGTTTCCTTTGCCCTGCATTTGCTTTGATTCCACAGAGCTACACACTCTCTGGCAGAACGAGGAGCGGGCCGCCATCTCCTCGGGGAAGATGAACGAGATCTGGCACCGTCGCCACGACTTCTGGCTGCTGGCTGGAATCGTGCTGTATCCTTGACAGCGGTTGCACAGGCGATGACCCCACAGTGTTTATTTTTTTCCTATCGGGCGGCAGGGAATCCAATGTAATAAGTCAACAAGTCAGCCATGGGCTTTACTAAATAGTAAACTGTATCTACTGTTAAGCGCTGTGTGGCAGGAGAGTTTATTGAGATAGATAATAGAGACCTGTGAGACAAATATACCCTCTGTTCTGCACGGAGAGGTGGGGCTAAGTGGGGAAAATAAGCATGTGGGATACAAAACGCGTCCCAACTTGTATTCTCATTCACGTCTTGTCTATTTTTAGAATCGCGGTGAGCCAAATCTAAACATCTACGCTAAGCCTGTCGTGTTCGCCGTTGTTGCCTGTTTTGTCCTGTTTATGAAAGGCTCTGAAATGGTGAGAATGTATCCCGCGGCACTATTAGAGATCATTAAGGTTCTTTCTTTATCCGTGGGCTTTGGTTGAAAGTGTGCTGGATCAGGTGCAAGCCACTTAATCTCTTATCACTGATAAAAGATCCGTTTTCCATCTGGCTAATGGCTATAGTTGGGGAATGAAACGTCCCAGACTGTTGCTACACTGAGCAGCACAGGCCAGGGCATAATGCTTTGAAGTGGTCAAACTCCCGAGATGCATTTTCCTTCCTTTTTTAGACTCGAAAAAGTAGGACACAGTGCTGTCAAGACTAAGACTTTTTCGTATTACTTGTGTTTTTTTCTTTTGCGGCACTCAGGACAGCAAGACAACAAAGTTCTGACGAATACTATTCAAATCATATAGACCAGTCTTGAAACGCAAAACAGACCAAAGGACCGCAAACAACAAACATAATGCACAAAAAAAAGAAAAGAAAAAACAAAACAAACGCAACCATTTTTTTCTAAAGGCCCTTACACACACTGCCCCCCCCCCCTTGCCCCCCCTGCAATTAATTCGCCCCATTTTCTTTTTTTATGTATGTGCACAAACTTTGTCCTAACACAAACATTAAATCCCATTGACAGTGAATGGATAATTTTGAGCGTCCGTGTGAACACAAACATTTGCGTAACTCAAACATTGAAGACATTGAAGGTGAGGCCGCAAATTCTGATTGGTCGGAATGAGGTGATGTATGATGATGTAACGATGATGAAATCGCCCCTCACTTCACACAGGTGTGCTTAAAAAAAAGAAAAAAGTGTTAGACAAGTACATCCATACAGGACATCCATACTGTTTAAACAAGGTTGATTTTTCACTGCAAATTAAAGCATCAGCCTGTATGAATGAGGCATCAATTATATGAATAGCTTGATGCAATAATATGCACATATGCATTTAATCGTTTATTCTTCTAAAGACCTTTTAGAAGAAGTCAGGACCCAACTGCCCACGTCCCAACTCCACTGCAGATCCCACCAACCGACCCTCACCACCCCAGCATCTCACGCTAACATCTGCAGCTGAAAGCCTCAAATGCACACAAAGCCGCCATAGACACATGGACTCCCCCATTCCGTCTACAAATGAGTGACATCTTAAATATTTTCCACATTCACTAATGTATTCTTCTGAAACTTGTTGACATCTTAAGTTGTCAAGACTAGTCTCGCATTTAGAACGCAGACAGAATTCATTTGATTGCAGATGTTTATAATCTTCATATACTGTCATGACTCGAGCTCCATTTTTGCCAGCAGCAAGTTAAACATCACTACTCTGATTTCAATTCCAGTTGCACCCCCGCCCCACCCCGACCCTTGTAGCTTCAATGCATTAATGATTACCATTAGGGACTAGTGATCTATTATATTTCAGTCTGACTTGCCTCCAAACTCCCATGCTTTTCTGTTGACCCTTGACCTCGACGTGACAGCCACGGCTACGCTCGGTGGCAGGACATCCAGAATGACCCCCAGTTTGCCATCGTGAACGAGCCTTTCAAGTCGCAGGCCAACAAGGGCAACTTCCTGGAAATGAAGAACAAGTTCCTCGCCAGACGATTTAAGGTAGGGCCAGGAGTTATAACCTCGCCTAAACCTTGACTCCACGCTGAACCACACAGGTCTCGAAGGAGATTTAATCATAGCCAGGCTATCCCACGCTAACCCCGAAAGACATTATTAAAACGTCCATGTTCCAGTGTTGCTTTGCTTTGCCTTCCTCTGGGTCCTTCAAAGGTCATGAAATATCTCAAATTGAATTATTTTCAATTCATGGCGCAAGACATTGTAAACAGAGATTAACCCATTTTGAGCGGGAACCCCTTTTGGTGGTTACATACATTATGTTATAATTTAGCTATTGAAAAATAGCAGATCTACAAGTTCATAGCGCGCCACCGAGTGGCGCGCTATGAACTTGTAGGTCTGCTATTTTTGAAAAATCGTTAAAATGTGCCTCAAATCTTTCAGAAAATTTTCATGATTTTTTTTAATTTCGACATCAGGCCTGAATGGGTTAATGGTCTCAAGGTTTCAGAGGTCCCATAAATTAGATTTTCCCAGGGCACTATTTGTCTAGCAGAACCTCATCACACAACCTGATGGGTCCTACTATTATGATTTAGGGTTCATTTTCATGATATTAAAAAGGCATCAAAAAGTCATCAATTTACTATGCTGAAGACCCCCTGTATTTAATGGCATCTCGGTTCTGGAAGTATAGATTTGGTGTAAATGATGGCTTTCTACGTAAGCGATGGCACAGCATCAAACCTGGGGCTCCCACACTGGAAACTGCTAATTGTGCACACACATTATGGGCTCCATTGTCGTCACTGCTAAACCCCGGGCAGTATTATGTGTGTCTTAAGTACCAGGTCTTATTACTTAACTTAAGACCTGGAGGCGTGATCAATGCAATTTGGCCACTCAGAATAGCCAAATGGCATTGACCATGCCTCCAGGTCTTAAGTTAAGTCATATGACCTGGTACTTAAGACACGCATAATACTGCCCATTATTCCTAAACTTCTTTACCTTTTTCTTTTTTTTTACTATTTTGAAAAACTTTTTTGAATAGTTCAACTAGCCAATCTACATTGACACGTTGTGAGCTTGTAGACTGGCCATTTTAACTATTCAAAAAGGTTTCGCAAAATAGTTATGTCACAGCATGTCACCGGCATCACCAAGGCATATACAGAGCAAAATCCAGAGTGCCAAGTAAACTCTGAAACAGCAATAAGGGCCCTTTTTTATACTTTCACGGTGAAATGAACACTCTGGATTTTGTGTAGGTCACTGTTAAACACCAGGGCAAACCTTTTTATTTCAAGGACCGCCAGTTTGGTATAAACCTTCACTTATTCACAGAAAGCACGATAACGATGATAACTATATATTGTTTTAAAAAACTCAAGTGGATGTCAGCAGCGTCCAGCGACAACTGGTATAGTCGTGGACAATACCGTATGGTTCTCTCTCTCTCTCTGAGTGATTTCATAAACGATGATTACATTTACAGCCATATAAAGTCTCGCCGCCTTATAATTAACTAGAAATGCACTCTGTCGAGCTGCCAACTTGCCCTTTGCACACAAACGTGTGCGCAAGCAGAGCACGCCATGAGATGCACTCACCACTGCTGGTACGACTGCTGCTCTGAGTCCTTATAGAGCTATATGCTGCTGTCTGGGTACGACTGCTGCTCTGAGTCCTAAAGCTCTCTACTTCTGTCTGGGTACGACTGCTGCTCTAAGTCCTAGAGCTCTCTGCTGCTGTCTGGGTACGACTGCTGCTCTCAGTACTAGAGCTCTCTGCTGCTGTCTGGGTACGACTGCTGCTCTGAGTCCTAGAGCTCTCTGCTGTCTGTCTGGGTACGACTGCTGCTCTGAGTCCTAGAGCTCTCTGCTGTCTGTCTGGGTACGACTGCTGCTCTAAGTCCTAGAGCTCTCTGCTGTCTGTCTGGGTACGACTGCTGCTCTAAGTCCTAGAGCTCTCTGCTGTCTGTCTGGGTACGACTGCTGCTCTGAGTCCTAGAGCTCTCTGCTGTCTGTCTGGGTACGACTGCTGCTCTGAGTCCTAGAGCTCTTTGTCTGGGTACGACTGCTGCTCTGAGTCCTAGAGCTCTTTGTCTGGGTACGACTGCTGCTCTGAGTCCTAGAGCTCTCTGTCTGGGTACGACTGCTGCTCTGAGTCCTAGAGCTCTCTGTCTGGGTACGACTGCTGCTCTGAGTCCTAGAGCTCTCTGTCTGGGTACGACTGCTGCTCTGAGTCCTAGAGCTCTCTGTCTGGGTACGACTGCTGCTCCGAGTCCCTATAGAGCTCTCTGTCTGGGTACAACTGCTGCTCTGAGTCCCTATAGAGCTCTCTGGGTACGACTGCTGCTCTGAGCTCTATTGACCTTATACCAACCTTGAAACGTACTTTAGTTACGTTATCAAGAACAGTGGTCCCTTCAGTCAGATTATCCAACATCCTATCCCATGCATCGTTCAGCACCATCTCTCTCCACCCCTCTCGCTCCCCATAGAAATGACATTAAATGGGGGACCGTAGCCTAATCCTTGGCATATATTTTCAAATGGGGGGTCAGCAGGCTAATGAGTGTCAATGTGGGTGTCCTTGACATGAAAAAGTTTGAGAACCACTGCTTTACAGAATGTACCTTCTTCATCAGCGTGGATGCTTGTATAGTTAACTTATAGTTAACTAATTCTGGGCGGAAACCCCTTTTGGTGTTAGCATTATGTTATGCTTTAGCTATTGAAAAATAGCAGATCTACAAGCTCATAGCGCGCCACCGAGTGGCGCGCTACAAGCTTGTAGGTCTGCTATTTTTTAAAAACCTGAAGAACGACTGACATAGAAACATAGCTTTTTCAGAAAACTGTCAGGATGTAGAAGACATGTTTAGAATCTGATCTCAGGTCAGAATGGGTTAAGAGTTTATCGTGCTACAAATGGAACCCCTAAAGTGGGGTCTCCGGTCCCTACTTTGAGAACCACTGAATGGAGAGTAATCCCTGCTCCCTGACCAGAATAGACGGCCTCTCCACATGGGCAGCACATCCTTATAGAACATATGACCTACAGTATGTTGGGTGACAGGCAGCTGCCCCAAGACCCAGATATCGGCGTGGTTGCTACTGCTGACCACTGCGTTTCCGAAACGGCCCTCATCCTGTTTTTGACGGGCTCACATGGTTCAGATCCTGACCGCAACATCCTCATTTATCCCTCTCGGTCTCTCTCGGTCTCTCTCACTCTCCCTCTCTCTCTCTCTCTCTCTCTCTCTCTCATTCCCCCTTCTTGTTCATTCTCATCGTGTCTATTTTTAAGACTGTGTGTATCATCTATCTAGATCTACAGTCAACATTGGCACAAACATAAATAAAACCGCCTTAAAAGATGAAAGTACTTGGACTCAGATTTTCCGAAAACAGAATTTGTTGAGTTCATGTCGGTAGCTGTATCTAACTCAAATGACCTCTAGCTACCATGCTTTACAGTTACACGCAGACACGCACGGACAGTCGGACACACATGCACGGACACACACACGCACGGACGCACACACACACACACGCACGCCAAATGTTATCACGGTTGGAAGCTTGTGTTGGCCCAAAGAACGCATTGCTGTAATCATGCCAACCAAGACATTGATACGTTGTTTGAAAAAAGAAAAAGCAGGAGAGTAGCGTTTCATGGTGGAATGATGACAGAGGAACGAATGAACTCTAATTAACAGCCCTAATGTTTGGGAGAAGAAGAAGAAGAATAGGGTGCAAAGAACTTGAAAGAGGTAAGATAAGGGGGGAAAGAAAACTAGCCTGGCCTCAATCTTTCAATCTTTCGGTTCAATTTGTGTGCTTATAATGTTCCCGGCTTTCGTGGAACCGTTTTTGTTTTTTTGTGTCACCCCTCTCCCCGTCACGTCCTATATCCTCTACCCAAACGTCCCCATGGGGGGGGGGGGGGGGGGGGGGGGGGTCGACCGCTGACCGACCCTGCATGGCTCCGTCCGTCCTTCCCCGTCCAACTCACCCACCTGTCCTTAATTCCTCCTGTCCTCCAGCTGCTGGAGCAGGCCCTGGTGATTGAGGAACAGCTGCGACGGGCAGCCTACCTGAACATGACGCAGGACCCCAGCCACCCGGCCATGGCGCTCAACCACCGCTTTGCCGAGATGGAGTGTCTCGCCGAGTCGCACCAGCACCTCAGCAAGGAGTCCCTGGCCGGGAACAAGCCGGCCAACGCCGTCCTGCACAAGGGTGAGTAGTTGGGGAGCTGTGCGTGTGTGTGTGTGTGTGTGTCTGTGTGCACGTGCTCACACTTGCGTGCGTGCATGTGTGCACGGGGGCGGTGTACAATGGTCCAGAAGGGTGGAGTTGGTGAAGAGGCGTTGGCACTTATGCCAAGTGTGTAGTCACTTCTCATGCACATGTGTGGACATGTAGCTATGCGTTCGGTTCTGTGGCAATATGCAGTACGCCGCGGGCGACGGGTGCGTATTTATTGGGCATGTGGGTGAAAGAGAAAGGGAGAGAGATAAACAGAGAGAGAGAGTGAGAGGGAGAGAGAGATAGATAGAGGGAACGGAGGAAAAGAGAGAGACTGTCTTGTTGCAGGCTCCATGTTGCTCTGCCAGGAGCTGGCTTCTCACAAAGCCACACGGATAAGCTTACGCCAGTGTTAACAGATAACTCCAAACACTCCCTCGCTCACTGCCTGGCACGCTCGGCCATGTTTATATTTTGTTTTCCTCGTAGACGATAATGCACTCGGGGTCCTGCGTTTTGCCGCACACCGATATGACACGCCGCCAGTAGTGTGTGCCCATGGCTGTCTTCACCAATATAATAACCAACGTTGGTGTTCTCTCTGCAAAGCGATACATCTCACTGTGTTAGGATAAGGGGTAGGTAGAGCAGCGGCGGTTCTGAACCCAAACCTTTCGGGTCGAGACCCAAAGGAGAAAGGAAGACGTTTGCCGCCAGGACCCAAACTAGTGAAAATAGCAGGCGCACACCGCGGCGCTTCTCGCGAGCGTTGTGAGCCTGTAGAT